>NW_027601335.1:0-328872 GCF_053455715.1 Rhinoraja longicauda | reverse complement strand
CTAACCCTAACCCTAACCCTAACCCTAACCCTAACCCTAACCCTAACCCTAACCCTAACCCTAACCCTAACCCTAACCCTAACCCTAACCCTAACCCTAACCCTAACCCTAACCCTAACCCTAACCCTAACCCTAACCCTAACCCTAACCCTAACCCTAACCCTAACCCTAACCCTAACCCTAACCCTAACCCTAACCCTAACCCTAACCCTAACCCTAACCCTAACCCTAACCCTAACCCTAACCCTAACCCTAACCCTAACCCTAACCCTAACCCTAACCCTAACCCTAACCCTAACCCTAACCCTAACCCTAACCCTAACCCTAACCCTAACCCTAACCCTAACCCTAACCCTAACCCTAACCCTAACCCTAACCCTAACCCTAACCCTAACCCTAACCCTAACCCTAACCCTAACCCTAACCCTAACCCTAACCCTAACCCTAACCCTAACCCTAACCCTAACCCTAACCCTAACCCTAACCCTAACCCTAACCCTAACCCTAACCCTAACCCTAACCCTAACCCTAACCCTAACCCTAACCCTAACCCTAACCCTAACCCTAACCCTAACCCTAACCCTAACCCTAACCCTAACCCTAACCCTAACCCTAACCCTAACCCTAACCCTAACCCTAACCCTAACCCTAACCCTAACCCTAACCCTAACCCTAACCCTAACCCTAACCCTAACCCTAACCCTAACCCTAACCCTAACCCTAACCCTAACCCTAACCCTAACCCTAACCCTAACCCTAACCCTAACCCTAACCCTAACCCTAACCCTAACCCTAACCCTAACCCTAACCCTAACCCTAACCCTAACCCTAACCCTAACCCTAACCCTAACCCTAACCCTAACCCTAACCCTAACCCTAACCCTAACCCTAACCCTAACCCTAACCCTAACCCTAACCCTAACCCTAACCCTAACCCTAACCCTAACCCTAACCCTAACCCTAACCCTAACCCTAACCCTAACCCTAACCCTAACCCTAACCCTAACCCTAACCCTAACCCTAACCCTAACCCTAACCCTAACCCTAACCCTAACCCTAACCCTAACCCTAACCCTAACCCTAACCCTAACCCTAACCCTAACCCTAACCCTAACCCTAACCCTAACCCTAACCCTAACCCTAACCCTAACCCTAACCCTAACCCTAACCCTAACCCTAACCCTAACCCTAACCCTAACCCTAACCCTAACCCTAACCCTAACCCTAACCCTAACCCTAACCCTAACCCTAACCCTAACCCTAACCCTAACCCTAACCCTAACCCTAACCCTAACCCTAACCCTAACCCTAACCCTAACCCTAACCCTAACCCTAACCCTAACCCTAACCCTAACCCTAACCCTAACCCTAACCCTAACCCTAACCCTAACCCTAACCCTAACCCTAACCCTAACCCTAACCCTAACCCTAACCCTAACCCTAACCCTAACCCTAACCCTAACCCTAACCCTAACCCTAACCCTAACCCTAACCCTAACCCTAACCCTAACCCTAACCCTAACCCTAACCCTAACCCTAACCCTAACCCTAACCCTAACCCTAACCCTAACCCTAACCCTAACCCTAACCCTAACCCTAACCCTAACCCTAACCCTAACCCTAACCCTAACCCTAACCCTAACCCTAACCCTAACCCTAACCCTAACCCTAACCCTAACCCTAACCCTAACCCTAACCCTAACCCTAACCCTAACCCTAACCCTAACCCTAACCCTAACCCTAACCCTAACCCTAACCCTAACCCTAACCCTAACCCTAACCCTAACCCTAACCCTAACCCTAACCCTAACCCTAACCCTAACCCTAACCCTAACCCTAACCCTAACCCTAACCCTAACCCTAACCCTAACCCTAACCCTAACCCTAACCCTAACCCTAACCCTAACCCTAACCCTAACCCTAACCCTAACCCTAACCCTAACCCTAACCCTAACCCTAACCCTAACCCTAACCCTAACCCTAACCCTAACCCTAACCCTAACCCTAACCCTAACCCTAACCCTAACCCTAACCCTAACCCTAACCCTAACCCTAACCCTAACCCTAACCCTAACCCTAACCCTAACCCTAACCCTAACCCTAACCCTAACCCTAACCCTAACCCTAACCCTAACCCTAACCCTAACCCTAACCCTAACCCTAACCCTAACCCTAACCCTAACCCTAACCCTAACCCTAACCCTAACCCTAACCCTAACCCTAACCCTAACCCTAACCCTAACCCTAACCCTAACCCTAACCCTAACCCTAACCCTAACCCTAACCCTAACCCTAACCCTAACCCTAACCCTAACCCTAACCCTAACCCTAACCCTAACCCTAACCCTAACCCTAACCCTAACCCTAACCCTAACCCTAACCCTAACCCTAACCCTAACCCTAACCCTAACCCTAACCCTAACCCTAACCCTAACCCTAACCCTAACCCTAACCCTAACCCTAACCCTAACCCTAACCCTAACCCTAACCCTAACCCTAACCCTAACCCTAACCCTAACCCTAACCCTAACCCTAACCCTAACCCTAACCCTAACCCTAACCCTAACCCTAACCCTAACCCTAACCCTAACCCTAACCCTAACCCTAACCCTAACCCTAACCCTAACCCTAACCCTAACCCTAACCCTAACCCTAACCCTAACCCTAACCCTAACCCTAACCCTAACCCTAACCCTAACCCTAACCCTAACCCTAACCCTAACCCTAACCCTAACCCTAACCCTAACCCTAACCCTAACCCTAACCCTAACCCTAACCCTAACCCTAACCCTAACCCTAACCCTAACCCTAACCCTAACCCTAACCCTAACCCTAACCCTAACCCTAACCCTAACCCTAACCCTAACCCTAACCCTAACCCTAACCCTAACCCTAACCCTAACCCTAACCCTAACCCTAACCCTAACCCTAACCCTAACCCTAACCCTAACCCTAACCCTAACCCTAACCCTAACCCTAACCCTAACCCTAACCCTAACCCTAACCCTAACCCTAACCCTAACCCTAACCCTAACCCTAACCCTAACCCTAACCCTAACCCTAACCCTAACCCTAACCCTAACCCTAACCCTAACCCTAACCCTAACCCTAACCCTAACCCTAACCCTAACCCTAACCCTAACCCTAACCCTAACCCTAACCCTAACCCTAACCCTAACCCTAACCCTAACCCTAACCCTAACCCTAACCCTAACCCTAACCCTAACCCTAACCCTAACCCTAACCCTAACCCTAACCCTAACCCTAACCCTAACCCTAACCCTAACCCTAACCCTAACCCTAACCCTAACCCTAACCCTAACCCTAACCCTAACCCTAACCCTAACCCTAACCCTAACCCTAACCCTAACCCTAACCCTAACCCTAACCCTAACCCTAACCCTAACCCTAACCCTAACCCTAACCCTAACCCTAACCCTAACCCTAACCCTAACCCTAACCCTAACCCTAACCCTAACCCTAACCCTAACCCTAACCCTAACCCTAACCCTAACCCTAACCCTAACCCTAACCCTAACCCTAACCCTAACCCTAACCCTAACCCTAACCCTAACCCTAACCCTAACCCTAACCCTAACCCTAAC
This sequence comes from Rhinoraja longicauda, assembly GCF_053455715.1. Lineage (NCBI taxonomy): Eukaryota > Metazoa > Chordata > Chondrichthyes > Rajiformes > Arhynchobatidae > Rhinoraja > Rhinoraja longicauda. Next base: position 325,267 of record NW_027601335.1, on the reverse strand, counting down.
CCTAACCCTAACCCTAACCCTAACCCTAACCCTAACCCTAACCCTAACCCTAACCCTAACCCTAACCCTAACCCTAACCCTAACCCTAACCCTAACCCTAACCCTAACCCTAACCCTAACCCTAACCCTAACCCTAACCCTAACCCTAACCCTAACCCTAACCCTAACCCTAACCCTAACCCTAACCCTAACCCTAACCCTAACCCTAACCCTAACCCTAACCCTAACCCTAACCCTAACCCTAACCCTAACCCTAACCCTAACCCTAACCCTAACCCTAACCCTAACCCTAACCCTAACCCTAACCCTAACCCTAACCCTAACCCTAACCCTAACCCTAACCCTAACCCTAACCCTAACCCTAACCCTAACCCTAACCCTAACCCTAACCCTAACCCTAACCCTAACCCTAACCCTAACCCTAACCCTAACCCTAACCCTAACCCTAACCCTAACCCTAACCCTAACCCTAACCCTAACCCTAACCCTAACCCTAACCCTAACCCTAACCCTAACCCTAACCCTAACCCTAACCCTAACCCTAACCCTAACCCTAACCCTAACCCTAACCCTAACCCTAACCCTAACCCTAACCCTAACCCTAACCCTAACCCTAACCCTAACCCTAACCCTAACCCTAACCCTAACCCTAACCCTAACCCTAACCCTAACCCTAACCCTAACCCTAACCCTAACCCTAACCCTAACCCTAACCCTAACCCTAACCCTAACCCTAACCCTAACCCTAACCCTAACCCTAACCCTAACCCTAACCCTAACCCTAACCCTAACCCTAACCCTAACCCTAACCCTAACCCTAACCCTAACCCTAACCCTAACCCTAACCCTAACCCTAACCCTAACCCTAACCCTAACCCTAACCCTAACCCTAACCCTAACCCTAACCCTAACCCTAACCCTAACCCTAACCCTAACCCTAACCCTAACCCTAACCCTAACCCTAACCCTAACCCTAACCCTAACCCTAACCCTAACCCTAACCCTAACCCTAACCCTAACCCTAACCCTAACCCTAACCCTAACCCTAACCCTAACCCTAACCCTAACCCTAACCCTAACCCTAACCCTAACCCTAACCCTAACCCTAACCCTAACCCTAACCCTAACCCTAACCCTAACCCTAACCCTAACCCTAACCCTAACCCTAACCCTAACCCTAACCCTAACCCTAACCCTAACCCTAACCCTAACCCTAACCCTAACCCTAACCCTAACCCTAACCCTAACCCTAACCCTAACCCTAACCCTAACCCTAACCCTAACCCTAACCCTAACCCTAACCCTAACCCTAACCCTAACCCTAACCCTAACCCTAACCCTAACCCTAACCCTAACCCTAACCCTAACCCTAACCCTAACCCTAACCCTAACCCTAACCCTAACCCTAACCCTAACCCTAACCCTAACCCTAACCCTAACCCTAACCCTAACCCTAACCCTAACCCTAACCCTAACCCTAACCCTAACCCTAACCCTAACCCTAACCCTAACCCTAACCCTAACCCTAACCCTAACCCTAACCCTAACCCTAACCCTAACCCTAACCCTAACCCTAACCCTAACCCTAACCCTAACCCTAACCCTAACCCTAACCCTAACCCTAACCCTAACCCTAACCCTAACCCTAACCCTAACCCTAACCCTAACCCTAACCCTAACCCTAACCCTAACCCTAACCCTAACCCTAACCCTAACCCTAACCCTAACCCTAACCCTAACCCTAACCCTAACCCTAACCCTAACCCTAACCCTAACCCTAACCCTAACCCTAACCCTAACCCTAACCCTAACCCTAACCCTAACCCTAACCCTAACCCTAACCCTAACCCTAACCCTAACCCTAACCCTAACCCTAACCCTAACCCTAACCCTAACCCTAACCCTAACCCTAACCCTAACCCTAACCCTAACCCTAACCCTAACCCTAACCCTAACCCTAACCCTAACCCTAACCCTAACCCTAACCCTAACCCTAACCCTAACCCTAACCCTAACCCTAACCCTAACCCTAACCCTAACCCTAACCCTAACCCTAACCCTAACCCTAACCCTAACCCTAACCCTAACCCTAACCCTAACCCTAACCCTAACCCTAACCCTAACCCTAACCCTAACCCTAACCCTAACCCTAACCCTAACCCTAACCCTAACCCTAACCCTAACCCTAACCCTAACCCTAACCCTAACCCTAACCCTAACCCTAACCCTAACCCTAACCCTAACCCTAACCCTAACCCTAACCCTAACCCTAACCCTAACCCTAACCCTAACCCTAACCCTAACCCTAACCCTAACCCTAACCCTAACCCTAACCCTAACCCTAACCCTAACCCTAACCCTAACCCTAACCCTAACCCTAACCCTAACCCTAACCCTAACCCTAACCCTAACCCTAACCCTAACCCTAACCCTAACCCTAACCCTAACCCTAACCCTAACCCTAACCCTAACCCTAACCCTAACCCTAACCCTAACCCTAACCCTAACCCTAACCCTAACCCTAACCCTAACCCTAACCCTAACCCTAACCCTAACCCTAACCCTAACCCTAACCCTAACCCTAACCCTAACCCTAACCCTAACCCTAACCCTAACCCTAACCCTAACCCTAACCCTAACCCTAACCCTAACCCTAACCCTAACCCTAACCCTAACCCTAACCCTAACCCTAACCCTAACCCTAACCCTAACCCTAACCCTAACCCTAACCCTAACCCTAACCCTAACCCTAACCCTAACCCTAACCCTAACCCTAACCCTAACCCTAACCCTAACCCTAACCCTAACCCTAACCCTAACCCTAACCCTAACCCTAACCCTAACCCTAACCCTAACCCTAACCCTAACCCTAACCCTAACCCTAACCCTAACCCTAACCCTAACCCTAACCCTAACCCTAACCCTAACCCTAACCCTAACCCTAACCCTAACCCTAACCCTAACCCTAACCCTAACCCTAACCCTAACCCTAACCCTAACCCTAACCCTAACCCTAACCCTAACCCTAACCCTAACCCTAACCCTAACCCTAACCCTAACCCTAACCCTAACCCTAACCCTAACCCTAACCCTAACCCTAACCCTAACCCTAACCCTAACCCTAACCCTAACCCTAACCCTAACCCTAACCCTAACCCTAACCCTAACCCTAACCCTAACCCTAACCCTAACCCTAACCCTAACCCTAACCCTAACCCTAACCCTAACCCTAACCCTAACCCTAACCCTAACCCTAACCCTAACCCTAACCCTAACCCTAACCCTAACCCTAACCCTAACCCTAACCCTAACCCTAACCCTAACCCTAACCCTAACCCTAACCCTAACCCTAACCCTAACCCTAACCCTAACCCTAACCCTAACCCTAACCCTAACCCTAACCCTAACCCTAACCCTAACCCTAACCCTAACCCTAACCCTAACCCTAACCCTAACCCTAACCCTAACCCTAACCCTAACCCTAACCCTAACCCTAACCCTAACCCTAACCCTAACCCTAACCCTAACCCTAACCCTAACCCTAACCCTAACCCTAACCCTAACCCTAACCCTAACCCTAACCCTAACCCTAACCCTAACCCTAACCCTAACCCTAACCCTAACCCTAACCCTAACCCTAACCCTAACCCTAACCCTAACCCTAACCCTAACCCTAACCCTAACCCTAACCCTAACCCTAACCCTAACCCTAACCCTAACCCTAACCCTAACCCTAACCCTAACCCTAACCCTAACCCTAACCCTAACCCTAACCCTAACCCTAACCCTAACCCTAACCCTAACCCTAACCCTAACCCTAACCCTAACCCTAACCCTAACCCTAACCCTAACCCTAACCCTAACCCTAACCCTAACCCTAACCCTAACCCTAACCCTAACCCTAACCCTAACCCTAACCCTAACCCTAACCCTAACCCTAACCCTAACCCTAACCCTAACCCTAACCCTAACCCTAACCCTAACCCTAACCCTAACCCTAACCCTAACCCTAACCCTAACCCTAACCCTAACCCTAACCCTAACCCTAACCCTAACCCTAACCCTAACCCTAACCCTAACCCTAACCCTAACCCTAACCCTAACCCTAACCCTAACCCTAACCCTAACCCTAACCCTAACCCTAACCCTAACCCTAACCCTAACCCTAACCCTAACCCTAACCCTAACCCTAACCCTAACCCTAACCCTAACCCTAACCCTAACCCTAACCCTAACCCTAACCCTAACCCTAACCCTAACCCTAACCCTAACCCTAACCCTAACCCTAACCCTAACCCTAACCCTAACCCTAACCCTAACCCTAACCCTAACCCTAACCCTAACCCTAACCCTAACCCTAACCCTAACCCTAACCCTAACCCTAACCCTAACCCTAACCCTAACCCTAACCCTAACCCTAACCCTAACCCTAACCCTAACCCTAACCCTAACCCTAACCCTAACCCTAACCCTAACCCTAACCCTAACCCTAACCCTAACCCTAACCCTAACCCTAACCCTAACCCTAACCCTAACCCTAACCCTAACCCTAACCCTAACCCTAACCCTAACCCTAACCCTAACCCTAACCCTAACCCTAACCCTAACCCTAACCCTAACCCTAACCCTAACCCTAACCCTAACCCTAACCCTAACCCTAACCCTAACCCTAACCCTAACCCTAACCCTAACCCTAACCCTAACCCTAACCCTAACCCTAACCCTAACCCTAACCCTAACCCTAACCCTAACCCTAACCCTAACCCTAACCCTAACCCTAACCCTAACCCTAACCCTAACCCTAACCCTAACCCTAACCCTAACCCTAACCCTAACCCTAACCCTAACCCTAACCCTAACCCTAACCCTAACCCTAACCCTAACCCTAACCCTAACCTAACCCTAACCCTAACCCTAACCCTAACCCTAACCCTAACCCTAACCCTAACCCTAACCCTAACCCTAACCCTAACCCTAACCCTAACCCTAACCCTAACCCTAACCCTAACCCTAACCCTAACCCTAACCCTAACCCTAACCCTAACCCTAACCCTAACCCTAACCCTAACCCTAACCCTAACCCTAACCCTAACCCTAACCCTAACCCTAACCCTAACCCTAACCCTAACCCTAACCCTAACCCTAACCCTAACCCTAACCCTAACCCTAACCCTAACCCTAACCCTAACCCTAACCCTAACCCTAACCCTAACCCTAACCCTAACCCTAACCCTAACCCTAACCCTAACCCTAACCCTAACCCTAACCCTAACCCTAACCCTAACCCTAACCCTAACCCTAACCCTAACCCTAACCCTAACCCTAACCCTAACCCTAACCCTAACCCTAACCCTAACCCTAACCCTAACCCTAACCCTAACCCTAACCCTAACCCTAACCCTAACCCTAACCCTAACCCTAACCCTAACCCTAACCCTAACCCTAACCCTAACCCTAACCCTAACCCTAACCCTAACCCTAACCCTAACCCTAACCCTAACCCTAACCCTAACCCTAACCCTAACCCTAACCCTAACCCTAACCCTAACCCTAACCCTAACCCTAACCCTAACCCTAACCCTAACCCTAACCCTAACCCTAACCCTAACCCTAACCCTAACCCTAACCCTAACCCTAACCCTAACCCTAACCCTAACCCTAACCCTAACCCTAACCCTAACCCTAACCCTAACCCTAACCCTAACCCTAACCCTAACCCTAACCCTAACCCTAACCCTAACCCTAACCCTAACCCTAACCCTAACCCTAACCCTAACCCTAACCCTAACCCTAACCCTAACCCTAACCCTAACCCTAACCCTAACCCTAACCCTAACCCTAACCCTAACCCTAACCCTAACCCTAACCCTAACCCTAACCCTAACCCTAACCCTAACCCTAACCCTAACCCTAACCCTAACCCTAACCCTAACCCTAACCCTAACCCTAACCCTAACCCTAACCCTAACCCTAACCCTAACCCTAACCCTAACCCTAACCCTAACCCTAACCCTAACCCTAACCCTAACCCTAACCCTAACCCTAACCCTAACCCTAACCCTAACCCTAACCCTAACCCTAACCCTAACCCTAACCCTAACCCTAACCCTAACCCTAACCCTAACCCTAACCCTAACCCTAACCCTAACCCTAACCCTAACCCTAACCCTAACCCTAACCCTAACCCTAACCCTAACCCTAACCCTAACCCTAACCCTAACCCTAACCCTAACCCTAACCCTAACCCTAACCCTAACCCTAACCCTAACCCTAACCCTAACCCTAACCCTAACCCTAACCCTAACCCTAACCCTAACCCTAACCCTAACCCTAACCCTAACCCTAACCCTAACCCTAACCCTAACCCTAACCCTAACCCTAACCCTAACCCTAACCCTAACCCTAACCCTAACCCTAACCCTAACCCTAACCCTAACCCTAACCCTAACCCTAACCCTAACCCTAACCCTAACCCTAACCCTAACCCTAACCCTAACCCTAACCCTAACCCTAACCCTAACCCTAACCCTAACCCTAACCCTAACCCTAACCCTAACCCTAACCCTAACCCTAACCCTAACCCTAACCCTAACCCTAACCCTAACCCTAACCCTAACCCTAACCCTAACCCTAACCCTAACCCTAACCCTAACCCTAACCCTAACCCTAACCCTAACCCTAACCCTAACCCTAACCCTAACCCTAACCCTAACCCTAACCCTAACCCTAACCCTAACCCTAACCCTAACCCTAACCCTAACCCTAACCCTAACCCTAACCCTAACCCTAACCCTAACCCTAACCCTAACCCTAACCCTAACCCTAACCCTAACCCTAACCCTAACCCTAACCCTAACCCTAACCCTAACCCTAACCCTAACCCTAACCCTAACCCTAACCCTAACCCTAACCCTAACCCTAACCCTAACCCTAACCCTAACCCTAACCCTAACCCTAACCCTAACCCTAACCCTAACCCTAACCCTAACCCTAACCCTAACCCTAACCCTAACCCTAACCCTAACCCTAACCCTAACCCTAACCCTAACCCTAACCCTAACCCTAACCCTAACCCTAACCCTAACCCTAACCCTAACCCTAACCCTAACCCTAACCCTAACCCTAACCCTAACCCTAACCCTAACCCTAACCCTAACCCTAACCCTAACCCTAACCCTAACCCTAACCCTAACCCTAACCCTAACCCTAACCCTAACCCTAACCCTAACCCTAACCCTAACCCTAACCCTAACCCTAACCCTAACCCTAACCCTAACCCTAACCCTAACCCTAACCCTAACCCTAACCCTAACCCTAACCCTAACCCTAACCCTAACCCTAACCCTAACCCTAACCCTAACCCTAACCCTAACCCTAACCCTAACCCTAACCCTAACCCTAACCCTAACCCTAACCCTAACCCTAACCCTAACCCTAACCCTAACCCTAACCCTAACCCTAACCCTAACCCTAACCCTAACCCTAACCCTAACCCTAACCCTAACCCTAACCCTAACCCTAACCCTAACCCTAACCCTAACCCTAACCCTAACCCTAACCCTAACCCTAACCCTAACCCTAACCCTAACCCTAACCCTAACCCTAACCCTAACCCTAACCCTAACCCTAACCCTAACCCTAACCCTAACCCTAACCCTAACCCTAACCCTAACCCTAACCCTAACCCTAACCCTAACCCTAACCCTAACCCTAACCCTAACCCTAACCCTAACCCTAACCCTAACCCTAACCCTAACCCTAACCCTAACCCTAACCCTAACCCTAACCCTAACCCTAACCCTAACCCTAACCCTAACCCTAACCCTAACCCTAACCCTAACCCTAACCCTAACCCTAACCCTAACCCTAACCCTAACCCTAACCCTAACCCTAACCCTAACCCTAACCCTAACCCTAACCCTAACCCTAACCCTAACCCTAACCCTAACCCTAACCCTAACCCTAACCCTAACCCTAACCCTAACCCTAACCCTAACCCTAACCCTAACCCTAACCCTAACCCTAACCCTAACCCTAACCCTAACCCTAACCCTAACCCTAACCCTAACCCTAACCCTAACCCTAACCCTAACCCTAACCCTAACCCTAACCCTAACCCTAACCCTAACCCTAACCCTAACCCTAACCCTAACCCTAACCCTAACCCTAACCCTAACCCTAACCCTAACCCTAACCCTAACCCTAACCCTAACCCTAACCCTAACCCTAACCCTAACCCTAACCCTAACCCTAACCCTAACCCTAACCCTAACCCTAACCCTAACCCTAACCCTAACCCTAACCCTAACCCTAACCCTAACCCTAACCCTAACCCTAACCCTAACCCTAACCCTAACCCTAACCCTAACCCTAACCCTAACCCTAACCCTAACCCTAACCCTAACCCTAACCCTAACCCTAACCCTAACCCTAACCCTAACCCTAACCCTAACCCTAACCCTAACCCTAACCCTAACCCTAACCCTAACCCTAACCCTAACCCTAACCCTAACCCTAACCCTAACCCTAACCCTAACCCTAACCCTAACCCTAACCCTAACCCTAACCCTAACCCTAACCCTAACCCTAACCCTAACCCTAACCCTAACCCTAACCCTAACCCTAACCCTAACCCTAACCCTAACCCTAACCCTAACCCTAACCCTAACCCTAACCCTAACCCTAACCCTAACCCTAACCCTAACCCTAACCCTAACCCTAACCCTAACCCTAACCCTAACCCTAACCCTAACCCTAACCCTAACCCTAACCCTAACCCTAACCCTAACCCTAACCCTAACCCTAACCCTAACCCTAACCCTAACCCTAACCCTAACCCTAACCCTAACCCTAACCCTAACCCTAACCCTAACCCTAACCCTAACCCTAACCCTAACCCTAACCCTAACCCTAACCCTAACCCTAACCCTAACCCTAACCCTAACCCTAACCCTAACCCTAACCCTAACCCTAACCCTAACCCTAACCCTAACCCTAACCCTAACCCTAACCCTAACCCTAACCCTAACCCTAACCCTAACCCTAACCCTAACCCTAACCCTAACCCTAACCCTAACCCTAACCCTAACCCTAACCCTAACCCTAACCCTAACCCTAACCCTAACCCTAACCCTAACCCTAACCCTAACCCTAACCCTAACCCTAACCCTAACCCTAACCCTAACCCTAACCCTAACCCTAACCCTAACCCTAACCCTAACCCTAACCCTAACCCTAACCCTAACCCTAACCCTAACCCTAACCCTAACCCTAACCCTAACCCTAACCCTAACCCTAACCCTAACCCTAACCCTAACCCTAACCCTAACCCTAACCCTAACCCTAACCCTAACCCTAACCCTAACCCTAACCCTAACCCTAACCCTAACCCTAACCCTAACCCTAACCCTAACCCTAACCCTAACCCTAACCCTAACCCTAACCCTAACCCTAACCCTAACCCTAACCCTAACCCTAACCCTAACCCTAACCCTAACCCTAACCCTAACCCTAACCCTAACCCTAACCCTAACCCTAACCCTAACCCTAACCCTAACCCTAACCCTAACCCTAACCCTAACCCTAACCCTAACCCTAACCCTAACCCTAACCCTAACCCTAACCCTAACCCTAACCCTAACCCTAACCCTAACCCTAACCCTAACCCTAACCCTAACCCTAACCCTAACCCTAACCCTAACCCTAACCCTAACCCTAACCCTAACCCTAACCCTAACCCTAACCCTAACCCTAACCCTAACCCTAACCCTAACCCTAACCCTAACCCTAACCCTAACCCTAACCCTAACCCTAACCCTAACCCTAACCCTAACCCTAACCCTAACCCTAACCCTAACCCTAACCCTAACCCTAACCCTAACCCTAACCCTAACCCTAACCCTAACCCTAACCCTAACCCTAACCCTAACCCTAACCCTAACCCTAACCCTAACCCTAACCCTAACCCTAACCCTAACCCTAACCCTAACCCTAACCCTAACCCTAACCCTAACCCTAACCCTAACCCTAACCCTAACCCTAACCCTAACCCTAACCCTAACCCTAACCCTAACCCTAACCCTAACCCTAACCCTAACCCTAACCCTAACCCTAACCCTAACCCTAACCCTAACCCTAACCCTAACCCTAACCCTAACCCTAACCCTAACCCTAACCCTAACCCTAACCCTAACCCTAACCCTAACCCTAACCCTAACCCTAACCCTAACCCTAACCCTAACCCTAACCCTAACCCTAACCCTAACCCTAACCCTAACCCTAACCCTAACCCTAACCCTAACCCTAACCCTAACCCTAACCCTAACCCTAACCCTAACCCTAACCCTAACCCTAACCCTAACCCTAACCCTAACCCTAACCCTAACCCTAACCCTAACCCTAACCCTAACCCTAACCCTAACCCTAACCCTAACCCTAACCCTAACCCTAACCCTAACCCTAACCCTAACCCTAACCCTAACCCTAACCCTAACCCTAACCCTAACCCTAACCCTAACCCTAACCCTAACCCTAACCCTAACCCTAACCCTAACCCTAACCCTAACCCTAACCCTAACCCTAACCCTAACCCTAACCCTAACCCTAACCCTAACCCTAACCCTAACCCTAACCCTAACCCTAACCCTAACCCTAACCCTAACCCTAACCCTAACCCTAACCCTAACCCTAACCCTAACCCTAACCCTAACCCTAACCCTAACCCTAACCCTAACCCTAACCCTAACCCTAACCCTAACCCTAACCCTAACCCTAACCCTAACCCTAACCCTAACCCTAACCCTAACCCTAACCCTAACCCTAACCCTAACCCTAACCCTAACCCTAACCCTAACCCTAACCCTAACCCTAACCCTAACCCTAACCCTAACCCTAACCCTAACCCTAACCCTAACCCTAACCCTAACCCTAACCCTAACCCTAACCCTAACCCTAACCCTAACCCTAACCCTAACCCTAACCCTAACCCTAACCCTAACCCTAACCCTAACCCTAACCCTAACCCTAACCCTAACCCTAACCCTAACCCTAACCCTAACCCTAACCCTAACCCTAACCCTAACCCTAACCCTAACCCTAACCCTAACCCTAACCCTAACCCTAACCCTAACCCTAACCCTAACCCTAACCCTAACCCTAACCCTAACCCTAACCCTAACCCTAACCCTAACCCTAACCCTAACCCTAACCCTAACCCTAACCCTAACCCTAACCCTAACCCTAACCCTAACCCTAACCCTAACCCTAACCCTAACCCTAACCCTAACCCTAACCCTAACCCTAACCCTAACCCTAACCCTAACCCTAACCCTAACCCTAACCCTAACCCTAACCCTAACCCTAACCCTAACCCTAACCCTAACCCTAACCCTAACCCTAACCCTAACCCTAACCCTAACCCTAACCCTAACCCTAACCCTAACCCTAACCCTAACCCTAACCCTAACCCTAACCCTAACCCTAACCCTAACCCTAACCCTAACCCTAACCCTAACCCTAACCCTAACCCTAACCCTAACCCTAACCCTAACCCTAACCCTAACCCTAACCCTAACCCTAACCCTAACCCTAACCCTAACCCTAACCCTAACCCTAACCCTAACCCTAACCCTAACCCTAACCCTAACCCTAACCCTAACCCTAACCCTAACCCTAACCCTAACCCTAACCCTAACCCTAACCCTAACCCTAACCCTAACCCTAACCCTAACCCTAACCCTAACCCTAACCCTAACCCTAACCCTAACCCTAACCCTAACCCTAACCCTAACCCTAACCCTAACCCTAACCCTAACCCTAACCCTAACCCTAACCCTAACCCTAACCCTAACCCTAACCCTAACCCTAACCCTAACCCTAACCCTAACCCTAACCCTAACCCTAACCCTAACCCTAACCCTAACCCTAACCCTAACCCTAACCCTAACCCTAACCCTAACCCTAACCCTAACCCTAACCCTAACCCTAACCCTAACCCTAACCCTAACCCTAACCCTAACCCTAACCCTAACCCTAACCCTAACCCTAACCCTAACCCTAACCCTAACCCTAACCCTAACCCTAACCCTAACCCTAACCCTAACCCTAACCCTAACCCTAACCCTAACCCTAACCCTAACCCTAACCCTAACCCTAACCCTAACCCTAACCCTAACCCTAACCCTAACCCTAACCCTAACCCTAACCCTAACCCTAACCCTAACCCTAACCCTAACCCTAACCCTAACCCTAACCCTAACCCTAACCCTAACCCTAACCCTAACCCTAACCCTAACCCTAACCCTAACCCTAACCCTAACCCTAACCCTAACCCTAACCCTAAGCCTAAGCCTAAGCCTAACCCTAACCCTAACCCTAAGCCTAACCCTAACCCTAACCCTAACCCTAACCCTAACCCTAACCCTAACCCTAACCCTAACCCTAACCCTAACCCTAACCCTAACCCTAACCCTAACCCTAACCCTAACCCTAACCCTAACCCTAACCCTAACCCTAACCCTAACCCTAACCCTAACCCTAACCCTAACCCTAACCCTAACCCTAACCCTAACCCTAACCCTAACCCTAACCCTAACCCTAACCCTAACCCTAACCCTAACCCTAACCCTAACCCTAACCCTAACCCTAACCCTAACCCTAACCCTAACCCTAACCCTAACCCTAACCCAGACAAGACCGGACAAGACCGGACAAGACCCAGACAAGACCTGACAAGACCGGACAAGTCCCAGACAAGACCGGACAAGACCCGGACAAGACCGGACAAGACCGGACAAGACCCAGACAAGACCGGACAAGACCCAGACAAGATCGGACAAGACCGGACAAGAACGGACGAGACCCAGACAAGACCGGACAAGACCGGACGAGATCCAGACAAGACCGGACAAGACCGGACAAGACCGGACAAGACCGGACAAGACCGGACAAGACCGGACAAGACCGGACAAGACCGGACAAGACCGGACAAGACCGGACAAGACATGACAAGACCGGACAAGACCGGACAAGACCGGACAAGACCGGACAAGACCGGACAAGACCGGACAAGACCCAGACAAGACAGGACAAGACCGGACAAGACCCAGACAAGACCGGACAAGACCGGACAAGACCTAGACAAGACCGGACAAGACCCGGACAAGACCGGACAAGACCCGGACAAGACCGGACAAGACCGGACAAGACCCAGACAAGACCCAGACAAGACCCAGACAAGACCGGACAAGACCGGACAAGACCGGACAAGACCGGACAAGACCCAGACAAGATCGGACAAGACCGGACAAGACCGGACAAGACCCAGACAAGACCGGACAAGACCGGACAAGACCCAGACAACACCGGACAAGACCCAGACAAGACCGGACAAGACCGGACAAGACCCAGACAAGACCGGACAAGACCGGACAAGACCCAGACAAGAACGGACAAGACCCAGACAAGACCGGACAAGACCGGACAAGACCGGACAAGACCGGACAAGACCCGGACAAGACCGGACAAGACTGGACAAGACCCGGACAAGACCGGACAAGACCCAGACAAGAACGGACAAGACCGGACAAGACCGGACAAGACCCAGACAAGACCGGACAAGACCGGACAAGACCGGACAAGACCCAGACAAGACCGGACAAGACCCACATAAGACCGGACAAGACCCACATAAGACCGGACAAGACCCAGACAAGACCGGACAAGACCGGACAAGACCCAGACAAGACCGGACAAGACCCAGACAAGACCGGACAAGACCGGACAAGACCCAGACAAGACCGGACAAGAACGGACAAGACCGGACAAGACCCAGACAAGACCGGACAAGACCCACATAAGACCGGACAAGACCCAGACAAGACCGGACAAGACCGGACAAGACCCAGACAAGACCGGACAAGACCCAGACAAGACCGGACAAGACCGGACAAGACCGGACAAGACCCAGACAAGACCGGACAAGACCCAGACAAGACCGGACAAGACCCAGACAAGACCGGACAAGACCGGACAAGACCGGACAAGACCCGGACAAGACCGGACAAGACCGGACAAGACCCAGACAAGACCGGACAAGACCCGGACAAGACCGGACAAGACCCGGACAAGACCGGACAAGACCGGACAAGACCCAGACAAGACCCAGACAAGACCCAGACAAGACCGGACAAGACCGGACAAGACCGGACAAGACCGGACAAGACCCAGACAAGATCGGACAAGACCGGACAAGACCGGACAAGACCCAGACAAGACCGGACAAGACCGGACAAGACCCAGACAACACCGGACAAGACCCAGACAAGACCGGACAAGACCGGACAAGACCCAGACAAGACCGGACAAGACCGGACAAGACCGGACAAGACCGGACAAGACCGGACAAGACCGGACAAGACCGGACAAGACCGGACAAGACCGGACAAGACCGGACAAGACCGGACAAGACCCAGACAAGACCGGACAAGACCGGACAAGACCCAGACAAGACCGGACAAGACCGGACAAGACCCAGACAAGACCGGACAAGACCCGGACAAGACCGGACAAGACCCGGACAAGACCGGACAAGACCGGACAAGACCCAGACAAGACCCAGACAAGACCCAGACAAGACCGGACAAGACCGGACAAGACCGGACAAGACCCAGACAAGATCGGACAAGACCGGACAAGACCGGACAAGACCCAGACAAGACCGGACAAGACCGGACAAGACCCAGACAACACCGGACAAGACCCGACAAGACCGGACAAGACCGGACAAGACCCAGACAAGACCGGACAAGACCGGACAAGACCGGACAAGACCGGACAAGACCGGACAAGACCCAGACAAGACCGGACAAGACCGGACAAGACCCAGACAAGACCGGACAAGACCGGACAAGACCCAGACAAGACCGGACAAGACCCGGACAAGACCGGACAAGACCCGGACAAGACCGGACAAGACCGGACAAGACCCAGACAAGACCCAGACAAGACCCAGACAAGACCGGACAAGATCGGACAAGACCGGACAAGACCGGACAAGACCCAGACAAGACCGGACAAGACCGGACAAGACCGGACAACACCCAGACAAGACAGGACAAGACCGGACAAGACCCAGACAACACCGGACAAGACCCAGACAAGACCGGACAAGACCGGACAAGACCCAGACAAGACCGGACAAGACCCAGACAAGACCGGACAAGACCGGACAAGACCGGACAAGACCCAGACAAGACCGGACAAGACCGGACAAGACCCAGACAAGACCGGACAAGACCCGGACAAGACCGGACAAGACCCGGACAAGACCGGACAAGACCGGACAAGACCCAGACAAGACCCAGACAAGACCCAGACAAGACCGGACAAGACCGGACAAGACCGGACAAGACCGGACAAGACCCAGACAAGATCGGACAAGACCGGACAAGACCGGACAAGACCCAGACAAGACCGGACAAGACCGGACAAGACCCAGACAACACCGGACAAGACCCAGACAAGACCGGACAAGACCGGACAAGACCCAGACAAGACCGGACAAGACCGGACAAGACCGGACAAGACCGGACAAGACCGGACAAGACCGGACAAGACCGGACAAGACCGGACAAGACCGGACAAGACCGGACAAGACCGGACAAGACCCAGACAAGACCGGACAAGACCGGACAAGACCCAGACAAGACCGGACAAGACCGGACAAGACCCAGACAAGACCGGACAAGACCCGGACAAGACCGGACAAGACCCGGACAAGACCGGACAAGACCGGACAAGACCCAGACAAGACCCAGACAAGACCCAGACAAGACCGGACAAGACCGGACAAGACCGGACAAGACCCAGACAAGATCGGACAAGACCGGACAAGACCGGACAAGACCCAGACAAGACCGGACAAGACCGGACAAGACCCAGACAACACCGGACAAGACCCAGACAAGACCGGACAAGACCGGACAAGACCCAGACAAGACCGGACAAGACCGGACAAGACCCAGACAAGAACGGACAAGACCCAGACAAGACCGGACAAGACCGGACAAGACCGGACAAGACCGGACAAGACCCGGACAAGACCGGACAAGACCGGACAAGACCCGGACAAGACCGGACAAGACCCAGACAAGAACGGACAAGACCGGACAAGACCGGACAAGACCCAGACAAGACCGGACAAGACCGGACAAGACCGGACAAGACCCAGACAAGACCGGACAAGACCCACATAAGACCGGACAAGACCCACATAAGACCGGACAAGACCCAGACAAGACCGGACAAGACCGGACAAGACCCAGACAAGACCGGACAAGACCCAGACAAGACCGGACAAGACCGGACAAGACCCAGACAAGACCGGACAAGAACGGACAAGACCGGACAAGACCCAGACAAGACCGGACAAGACCCACATAAGACCGGACAAGACCCAGACAAGACCGGACAAGACCGGACAAGACCCAGACAAGACCGGACAAGACCCAGACAAGACCGGACAAGACCGGACAAGACCGGACAAGACCCAGACAAGACCGGACAAGACCCAGACAAGACCGGACAAGACCCAGACAAGACCGGACAAGACCGGACAAGACCGGACAAGACCCGGACAAGACCGGACAAGACCGTACAAGACCCGGACAAGACCCGGACAAGACCCGGACAAGACCCGGACACGACCTGACAAGACCGGACAAGACCGGACAAGACCCAGACAAGACCGGACAAGACCGGACAAGACCCAGACAAGACCGGACAAGACCGGACAAGACCGGACAAGACCAGACAAGACCGGACAAGACCGGACAATACCCAGACAAGACCGGACAAGACCGGACAAGACCCAGACAAGACCGGACAAGACCGGACAAGACCCAGACAAGACCGGACAAGACCGGACAAGACCCAGACAAGACCGGACAAGACCGGACAAGACGCAGACAAGACCGGACAAGACCGGACAAGACCCAGACAAGACCGGACAAGACCGGACAAGACCGGACAAGACCCAGACAAGACCGGACAAGACCGGACAAGGCCCGGACAAGACCGGACAAGGCCCAGACAAGACCGGAAAAGACCGGACAAGACCCAGACAAGACCGGACAAGACCGGACAAGACCGGACAAGACCGGACAAGACCGGACAAGACCCAGACAAGACCGGACAAGACCGGACAAGACCCAGACAAGACCGGACAAGACCGGACAAGACCCAGACAAGACCGGACAAGACCCGGACAAGACCGGACAAGACCGGACAAGACCGGACAAGACCAGACAAGACCGGACAAGACCGGACAAGACCCAGACAAGACCGGACAAGACCGGACAAGACCCAGACAAGACCGGACATGACCGGACAAGACCCAGACAAGACCGGACAAGACCGGACAAGACCCAGACAAGACCGGACAAGACCGGACAAGACCCAGACAAGACCGGACAAGACCGGACAAGACCGGACAAGACCCAGACAAGACCGGACAAGACCGGACAAGGCCCGGACAAGACCGGACAAGGCCCAGACAAGACCGGACAAGACCGGACAAGACACAGACAAGACCGGACAAGACCGGACAAGACCGGACAATACCGGACAAGACCGGACAAGACCGGACAAGACCCAGACAAGACCGGACAAGACCGGACAAGACCCAGACAAGACCAGACAAGTCCGGACAAGACCCAGACAAGACCGGACAAGACCCGGACAAGACCGGACAAGACCCGGACAAGACCCGGACAAGACCGGACAAGACCGGACAAGACCCAGACAAGACCCAGACAAGACCCAGACAAGAACGGACAAGACCGGACAAGACCGGACAAGACCGGACAAGACCCAGACAAGACCAGACAAGACCGGACAAGACCGGACAAGACCCAGACAAGACCGGACAAGACCGGACAAGACCCAGACAAGACCGGACAAGACCCAGACAAGACCGGACAAGACCGGACAAGACCCAGACAAGACCAGACAAGACCGGACAAGACCCAGACAAGACCGGACAAGACCGGACAAGACCGGACAAGACCCGGACAAGACCGGACAAGACCGTACAAGACCCGGACAAGACCCGGACAAGACCCGGACAAGACCCGGACAAGACCTGACAAGACCGGACAAGACCGGACAAGACCCAGACAAGACGGGACAAGACCCAGACAAGACCGGACAAGACCGGACAAGACCGGACAAGACCAGACAAGACCGGACAAGACCGGACAAGACCGGACAAGACCCAGACAAGACCGGACAAGACCGGACAAGACCCAGACAAGACCGGACAAGACCGGACAAGACACAGACAAGACCGGACAAGACCGGACAAGACCCAGACAAGACCGGACAAGACCGGACAAGACCCAGACAAGACCGGACAAGACCGGACAAGACCGGACAAAACCCAGACAAGACCGGACAAGGCACGGACAAGACCGGACAAGGCCCAGACAAGACCGGACAAGACCGGACAAGACCCAGACAAGACCGGACAAGACCGGACAAGACCGGACAAGACCGGACAAGACCGGACAAGACCGGACAAGACCCAGACAAGACCGGACAAGACCGGACAAGACCCAGACAAGACCGGACAAGACCGGACGAGACCCAGACAAGACCGGACAAGACCCGGAGAAGACCGTCAAGACCCGGACAAGACCGGACAAGACCCAGACAAGACCGGACAAGACCGGACAAGACCCAGACAAGACCGGACAAGACCGGACAAGACCCAGACAAGACTGGACAAGACCGGACAAGACCCAGACAAGACCGGACAAGACCGGACAAGACCCAGACAAGACCGGACAGGACCGGACAAGACCCAGACAAGACCGCACAAGACCGGACAAGACCGGACAAGACCCAGACAAGACCGGACAAGACCGGACAAGACCGGACAAGACCGGACAAGACCCAGACAAGACCGGACAAGACCGGACAAGACCCAGACAAGATCGGACAAGACCGGACAAGACCGGACGAGACCCAGACAAGACCGGACAAGACCGGACGAGATCCAGACAAGACCGGACAAGACCGGACAAGACCGGACAATACCGGACAAGACCGGACAAGACCGGACAAGACCGGACAAGACCGGACAAGACCGGACAAGACCGGACAAGACCGGACAAGACCCAGACAAGACCGGACAAGACCGGACAAGACGGGACAAGACCGGACAAGACCGGACAAGACCGGACAAGACCGGACAAGACCGGACAAGACCGGACAAGACCGGACAAGACCGGACAAGACCCAGACAAGACTGGACAAGACCGGACAAGACCCAGACAAGACCGGACAAGACCGGACAAGACCCAGACAAGACCGGACAAGACCCGGACAAGACACGGACAAGACCGGACAAGACCGGACAAGACCCAGACAAGACCGGACAAGACCGGACAAGACCCAGACAAGACCGGACAAGACCGGACAAGACCGGACAAGACCAGACAAGACCGGACAAGACCGGACAAGACCGGACAAGACCCAGACAAGATCGGACAAGACCGGACAAGACCGGACAAGACCCAGACAAGGCCGGACAAGACCGGACAAGACCCAGACAACACCGGACAAGACCCAGACAAGACCGGACAAGACCGGACAAGACCCAGACAAGACCGGACAAGACCGGACAAGACCCAGACAAGAACGGACAAGACCCAGACAAGACCGGACAAGACCGGACAAGACCGGACAAGACCGGACAAGACCCGGACAAGACCGGACAAGACCGGACAAGACCCGGACAAGACCGGACAAGACCCAGACAAGAACGGACAAGACCGGACAAGACCGGACAAGACCCAGACAAGACCGGACAAGACCGGACAAGACCGGACAAGACCCAGACAAGACCGGACAAGACCCACATAAGACCGGACAAGACCCACATAAGACCGGACAAGACCCAGACAAGACCGGACAAGACCGGACAAGACCCAGACAAGACCGGACAAGACCCAGACAAGACCGGACAAGACCGGACAAGACCCAGACAAGACCGGACAAGAACGGACAAGACCGGACAAGACCCAGACAAGACCGGACAAGACCCACATAAGACCGGACAAGACCCAGACAAGACCGGACAAGACCGGACAAGACCCAGACAAGACCGGACAAGACCCAGACAAGACCGGACAAGACCGGACAAGACCGGACAAGACCCAGACAAGACCGGACAAGACCCAGACAAGACCGGACAAGACCCAGACAAGACCGGACAAGACCGGACAAGACCGGACAAGACCCGGACAAGACCGGACAAGACCGTACAAGACCCGGACAAGACCCGGACAAGACCCGGACAAGACCCGGACACGACCTGACAAGACCGGACAAGACCGGACAAGACCCAGACAAGACCGGACAAGACCGGACAAGACCCAGACAAGACCGGACAAGACCGGACAAGACCGGACAAGACCAGACAAGACCGGACAAGACCGGACAATACCCAGACAAGACCGGACAAGACCGGACAAGACCCAGACAAGACCGGACAAGACCGGACAAGACCCAGACAAGACCGGACAAGACCGGACAAGACCCAGACAAGACCGGACAAGACCGGACAAGACCCAGACAAGACCGGACAAGACCGGACAAGACCGGACAAGACCCAGACAAGACCGGACAAGACCGGACAAGGCCCGGACAAGACCGGACAAGGCCCAGACAAGACCGGAAAAGACCGGACAAGACCCAGACAAGACCGGACAAGACCGGACAAGACCGGACAAGACCGGACAAGACCGGACAAGACCCAGACAAGACCGGACAAGACCGGACAAGACCCAGACAAGACCGGACAAGACCGGACAAGACCCAGACAAGACCGGACAAGACCCGGACAAGACCGGACAAGACCCGGACAAGACCGGACAAGACCGGACAAGACCCAGACAAGACCCAGACAAGACCCAGACAAGACCGGACAAGATCGGACAAGACCGGACAAGACCGGACAAGACCCAGACAAGACCGGACAAGACCGGACAAGACCGGACAAGACCCAGACAAGACAGGACAAGACCGGACAAGACCCAGACAACACCGGACAAGACCCAGACAAGACCGGACAAGACCGGACAAGACCCAGACAAGACCGGACAAGACCCAGACAAGACCGGACAAGACCGGACAAGACCCAGACAAGACAGGACAAGACCGAACAAGACCGGACAAGACCCAGACAAGACCGGACAAGACCGGACAAGACCCAGACAAGACCGGACAAGACCCAGACAAGACCGGACAAGACCGGACAAGACCCAGACAAGACCGGACAAGACCGGACAAGACCCAGACAAGACCGGACAAGACCGGACAAGACCCAGACAAGATCGGACAAGACCGGACAAGACCGGACGAGACCCAGACAAGACCGGACAAGACCGGACGAGATCCAGACAAGATCGGACAAGACCGGACAAGACCGGACAAGACCGGACAAGACCGGACAAGACCGGACAAGACCGGACAAGACCGGACAAGACCAGACAAGACCGGACAAGACCAGACAAGACCCAGACAAGACCGGACAAGACCGGACAAGACCCAGACAAGACCGGACATGACCGGACAAGACCCAGACAAGACCGGACAAGACCGGACAAGACCCAGACAAGACCGGACAAGACCGGACAAGACCCAGACAAGACCGGACAAGACCGGACAAGACCGGACAAGACCCAGACAAGACCGGACAAGACCGGACAAGGCCCGGACAAGACCGGACAAGGCCCAGACAAGACCGGACAAGACCGGACAAGACACAGACAAGACCGGACAAGACCGGACAAGACCGGACAATACCGGACAAGACCGGACAAGACCGGACAAGACCCAGACAAGACCGGACAAGACCGGACAAGACCCAGACAAGACCAGACAAGACCGGACAAGACCCAGACAAGACCGGACAAGACCCGGACAAGACCGGACAAGACCCGGACAAGACCCGGACAAGACCGGACAAGACCGGACAAGACCCAGACAAGACCCAGACAAGACCCAGACAAGAACGGACAAGACCGGACAAGACCGGACAAGACCGGACAAGACCCAGACAAGACCAGACAAGACCGGACAAGACCGGACAAGACCCAGACAAGACCGGACAAGACCGGACAAGACCCAGACAAGACCGGACAAGACCCAGACAAGACCGGACAAGACCGGACAAGACCCAGACAAGACCAGACAAGACCGGACAAGACCCAGACAAGACCGGACAAGACCGGACAAGACCGGACAAGACCCGGACAAGACCGGACAAGACCGTACAAGACCCGGACAAGACCCGGACAAGACCCGGACAAGACCCGGACAAGACCTGACAAGACCGGACAAGACCGGACAAGACCCAGACAAGACGGGACAAGACCCAGACAAGACCGGACATGACCGGACAAGACCGGACAAGACCAGACAAGACCGGACAAGACCGGACAAGACCGGACAAGACCCAGACAAGACCGGACAAGACCGGACAAGACCCAGACAAGACCGGACAAGACCGGACAAGACACAGACAAGACCGGACAAGACCGGACAAGACCCAGACAAGACCGGACAAGACCGGACAAGACCCAGACAAGACCGGACAAGACCGGACAAGACCGGACAAAACCCAGACAAGACCGGACAAGGCACGGACAAGACCGGACAAGGCCCAGACAAGACCGGACAAGACCGGACAAGACCCAGACAAGACCGGACAAGACCGGACAAGACCGGACAAGACCGGACAAGACCGGACAAGACCGGACAAGACCCAGACAAGACCAGACAAGACCGGACAAGACCCAGACAAGACCGGACAAGACCGGACGAGACCCAGACAAGACCGGACAAGACCCGGAGAAGACCGTCAAGACCCGGACAAGACCGGACAAGACCCAGACAAGACCGGACAAGACCGGACAAGACCCAGACAAGACCGGACAAGACCGGACAAGACCCAGACAAGACTGGACAAGACCGGACAAGACCCAGACAAGACCGGACAAGACCGGACAAGACCCAGACAAGACCGGACAGGACCGGACAAGACCCAGACAAGACCGCACAAGACCGGACAAGACCGGACAAGACCCAGACAAGACCGGACAAGACCGGACAAGGCCCGGACAAGACCGGACAAGGCCCAGACAAGACCGGACAAGACCGGACAAGACCCAGACAAGACCGGACAAGACCGGACAAGACCGGACAAGACCGGACAAGACCGGACAAGACCGGACAAGACCCAGCCAAGACCGGACAAGACCGGACAAGACCCAGACAAGACCGGACAAGACCGGACAAGACCCAGACAAGACCGGACAAGACCCGGACAAGACCCGGACAAGACACGGACAAGACCGGACAAGACCGGACAAGACCCAGACAAGACCGGACAAGACCGGACAAGACCCAGACAAGACCGGACAAGACCGGACAAGACCCAGACAAGATCGGACAAGACCGGACAAGACCGGACGAGACCCAGACAAGACCGGACAAGACCGGACGAGATCCAGACAAGACCGGACAAGACCGGACAAGACCGGACAATACCGGACAAGACCGGACAAGACCGGACAAGACCGGACAAGACCGGACAAGACCGGACAAGACCGGACAAGACCGGACAAGACCCAGACAAGACCGGACAAGACCGGACAAGACGGGACAAGACCGGACAAGACCGGACAAGACCGGACAAGACCGGACAAGACCGGACAAGACCGGACAAGACCGGACAAGACCGGACAAGACCCAGACAAGACTGGACAAGACCGGACAAGACCCAGACAAGACCGGACAAGACCGGACAAGACCCAGACAAGACCGGACAAGACCCGGACAAGACACGGACAAGACCGGACAAGACCGGACAAGACCCAGACAAGACCGGACAAGACCGGACAAGACCCAGACAAGACCGGACAAGACCGGACAAGACCGGACAAGACCAGACAAGACCGGACAAGACCGGACAAGACCGGACAAGACCCAGACAAGACCGGACAAGACCGGACAAGACCCAGACAAGACCGGACAAGACCGGACAAGACCCAGACAAGACCGGACAAGACCGGACAAGACCCAGACAAGACCGGACAAGACCGGACAAGACCGGGCAAGACCCAGACAAGACCGGACAAGGCCCGGACAAGACCGGACAAGGCCCAGACAAGACCGGACAAGACCGGACATGACCCAGACAAGACCGGACAAGACCGGACAAGACCCAGACAAGACCGGACAAGACCCGGACAAGACCCGGACAAGACACGGACAAGACCGGACAAGACCGGACAAGACCCAGACAAGACCGGACAAGACCGGACAAGACCCAGACAAGACCGGACAAGACCGGACAAGACCCAGACAAGATCGGACAAGACCGGACAAGACCGGACGAGACCCAGACAAGACCGGACAAGACCGGACGAGATCCAGACAAGACCGGACAAGACCGGACAAGACCGGACAATACCGGACAAGACCGGACAAGACCGGACAAGACCGGACAAGACCGGACAAGACCGGACAAGACCGGACAAGACCGGACAAGACCCAGACAAGACCGGACAAGACCGGACAAGACGGGACAAGACCGGACAAGACCGGACAAGACCGGACAAGACCGGACAAGACCGGACAAGACCCAGACAAGACTGGACAAGACCGGACAAGACCCAGACAAGACCGGACAAGACCGGACAAGACCCAGACAAGACCGGACAAGACCCGGACAAGACACGGACAAGACCGGACAAGACCGGACAAGACCCAGACAAGACCGGACAAGACCGGACAAGACCCAGACAAGACCGGACAAGACCGGACAAGACCGGACAAGACCAGACAAGACCGGACAAGACCGGACAAGACCGGACAAGACCCAGACAAGACCGGACAAGACCGGACAAGACCCAGACAAGACCGGACAAGACCGGACAGGACCCAGACAAGACCGGACAAGACCGGACAAGACCCAGACAAGACCGGACAAGACCGGACAAGACCGGACCAGACCCAGACAAGACCGGACAAGGCCCGGACAAGACCGGACAAGGCCCAGACAAGACCGGACAAGACCGGACATGACCCAGACAAGACCGGACAAGACCGGACAAGACCGGACAAGACCGGACAAGAACGGACAAGACCGGACAAGACCCAGACAAGACCGGACAAGACCCAGACAAGACCGGACAAGACCGGACGAGACCCAGACAAGACCGGACAAGACCCGGAGAAGACCGTCAAGACCCGGACAAGACCGGACAAGACCCAGACAAGACCGGACAAGACCGGACAAGACCCAGACAAGACCGGACAAGACCGGACAAGACCCAGACAAGATCGGACAAGACCGGACAAGACCGGACGAGACCCAGACAAGACCGGACAAGACCGGACGAGATCCAGACAAGACCGGACAAGACCGGACAAGACCGGACAAGACCGGACAAGACCGGACAAGACCGGACAAGACCGGACAAGACCGGACAAGACCGGACAAGACCGGACAAGACCGGACAAGACCCAGACAAGACCGGACAAGACCGGACAAGACCGGACAAGACCGGACAAGACCGGACAAGACCGGACAAGACCGGACAAGACCGGACAAGACCCAGACAAGACCGGACAAGACCGGACAAGACCCAGACAAGACCGGACAAGACCGGACAAGACCCAGACAAGACCGGACAAGACCGGACAAGACCCAGACAAGACCGGACAAGACCGGACAAGACCCAGACAAGACCGGACAAGACCGGACAAGACCGGACAAGACACAGACAAGACCGGACAAGACTGGACAAGGCCCGGACAAGACCGGACAAGGCCCAGACAAGACCGGACAAGACCGGACAAGACTCAGACAAGACCGGACAAGACCGGACAAGACCGGACAAGACCGGACAAGACCGGACAAGACCCAGACAAGACCGGACAAGACCGGACAAGACCCAGACAAGACCGGACAAGACCGGACAAGACACAGACAAGACCGGACAAGACCGGACAAGACCCGGACAAGACCGGACAAGACCCGGACAAGACCCGGACAAGACCGGACAAGACCGGACAAGACCCAGACAAGACCCAGACAAGACCCAGACAAGACCGGACAAGACCGGACAAGACCGGACAAGACCGGACAAGACCGGACAAGACCCAGACAAGACCGGACAAGACCGGACAAGACCGGACAAGACCCAGACAAGACCGGACAAGACCGGACAAGACCCAGACAACACCGGACAAGACCCAGACAAGACCGGACAAGACCGGACAAGACCCAGACAAGACCAGACAAGACCGGACAAGACCCAGACAAGACCGGACAAGACCGGACAAGACCGGACAAGACCCGGACAAGACCCAGACAAGACCGGACAAGACCGGATAAGACCCAGACAAGACCGGACAAGACCGGACAAGACCCAGACAAGACCGGACAAGACCGGACAAGACCCAGACAAGACCGGACAAGACCGGACAAGACCCAGACAAG
Source organism: Rhinoraja longicauda (assembly GCF_053455715.1). NCBI lineage: Eukaryota > Metazoa > Chordata > Chondrichthyes > Rajiformes > Arhynchobatidae > Rhinoraja > Rhinoraja longicauda. Next base: position 298,695 of record NW_027601335.1, on the reverse strand, counting down.
ACCGGACAAGACCGGACAAGACCGGACAAGACCCAGACAAGACCGGACAAGACCGGACAAGACCCAGACAAGACCGGACAAGACCGGACAAGACCCAGACAAGACCGGACAAGACCCAGACAAGACCGGACAAGACCGGACAAGACCCAGACAAGACCGGACAAGACCGGACAAGACCGGACAAGACCCAGACAAGACCGGACAAGACCGGACAAGGCTCGGACAAGACCGGACAAGGCCCAGACAAGACCGGACAAGACCGGACAAGACCCGGACAAGACCGGACAAGACCCGGACAAGACCCGGACAAGACCGGACAAGACCGGACAAGACCCAGACAAGACCCAGACAAGACCCAGACAAGAACGGACAAGACCGGACAAGACTGGACAAGACCGGACAAGACCCAGACAAGACCGGACAAGACCGGACAAGACCGGACAAGACCCAGACAAGACCGGACAAGACCGGACAAGACCCAGACAACACCGGACAAGACCCAGAGAAGACCGGACAAGACCGGACAAGACCCAGACAAGACCAGACAAGACCGGACAAGACCCAGACAAGACCGGACAAGACCGGACAAGACCGGACAAGACCCGGACAAGACCGGACAAGACCGTACAAGACCCGGACAAGACCCGGACAAGACCCGGACAAGACCCGGACAAGACCTGACAAGACCGGACAAGACCGGACAAGACCCAGACAAGACCGGACAAGACCGGACAAGACCGGACAAGACCCGGACAAGACCGGACAAGACCGTACAAGACCCGGACAAGACCGGACAAGACCGGACAAGACCCAGACAAGACCGGACAAGACCGGACAAGACCCAGACAAGACCGGACAAGACCGGACAAGACCCAGACAAGACCGGACAAGACCGGACAAGACCCAGACAAGACCGGACAAGACCGGACAAGACCGGACAAGACCCAGACAAGACCGGACAAGACTGGACAAGGCCCGGACAAGACCGGACAAGGCCCAGACAAGACCGGACAAGACCGGACGAGATCCAGACAAGACCGGACAAGACCGGACAAGACCGGACAAGACCGGACAAGACCGGACAAGACCGGACAAGACCGGACAAGACCGGACAAGACCGGACAAGACCCAGACAACACCGGACAAGACCCAGACAAGACCGGACAAGACCGGACAAGACCCAGACAAGACCAGACAAGACCGGACAAGACCCAGACAAGACCGGACAAGACCGGACAAGACCGGACAAGACCCGGACAAGACCCAGACAAGACCGGACAAGACCGGATAAGACCCAGACAAGACCGGACAAGACCGGACAAGACCCAGACAAGACCGGACAAGACCGGACAAGACCCAGACAAGACCGGACAAGACCGGACAAGACCCAGACAAGACCGGACAAGACCGGACAAGACCGGACAAGACCCAGACAAGACCGGACAAGACTGGACAAGGCCCGGACAAGACCGGACAAGGCCCAGACAAGACCGGACAAGACCGGACGAGATCCAGACAAGACCGGACAAGAACGGACAAGACCGGACAAGACCGGACAAGACCGGACAAGACCGGACAAGACCGGACAAGACCGGACAAGACCGGACAAGACCCAGACAAGACCGGACAAGACCGGACAAGACCCAGACAAGACCGGACAAGACCGGACAAGACCCAGACAAGACCGGACAAGACCCAGACAAGACCGGACAAGACCGGACAAGACCCAGACAAGACCGGACAAGACCGGACAAGACCGGACAAGACCCAGACAAGACCGGACAAGACCGGACAAGGCTCGGACAAGACCGGACAAGGCCCAGACAAGACCGGACAAGACCGGACAAGACCCGGACAAGACCGGACAAGACCCGGACAAGACCCGGACAAGACCGGACAAGACCGGACAAGACCCAGACAAGACCCAGACAAGACCCAGACAAGAACGGACAAGACCGGACAAGACTGGACAAGACCGGACAAGACCCAGACAAGACCGGACAAGACCGGACAAGACCGGACAAGACCCAGACAAGACCGGACAAGACCGGACAAGACCCAGACAACACCGGACAAGACCCAGAGAAGACCGGACAAGACCGGACAAGACCCAGACAAGACCAGACAAGACCGGACAAGACCCAGACAAGACCGGACAAGACCGGACAAGACCGGACAAGACCCGGACAAGACCGGACAAGACCGTACAAGACCCGGACAAGACCCGGACAAGACCCGGACAAGACCCGGACAAGACCTGACAAGACCGGACAAGACCGGACAAGACCCAGACAAGACCGGACAAGACCGGACAAGACCGGACAAGACCCGGACAAGACCGGACAAGACCGTACAAGACCCGGACAAGACCGGACAAGACCGGACAAGACCCAGACAAGACCGGACAAGACCGGACAAGACCCAGACAAGACCGGACAAGACCGGACAAGACCCAGACAAGACCGGACAAGACCGGACAAGACCCAGACAAGACCGGACAAGACCGGACAAGACCGGACAAGACCCAGACAAGACCGGACAAGACTGGACAAGGCCCGGACAAGACCGGACAAGGCCCAGACAAGACCGGACAAGACCGGACGAGATCCAGACAAGACCGGACAAGACCGGACAAGACCGGACAAGACCGGACAAGACCGGACAAGACCGGACAAGACCGGACAAGACCGGACAAGACCGGACAAGACCCAGACAAGACCGGACAAGACCGGACAAGACCCAGACAAGACCGGACAAGACCGGACAAGACCCAGACAAGACCGGACAAGACACAGACAAGACCGGACAAGACCGGACAAGACCCAGACAAGACCGGACAAGACCGGACAAGACCGGACAAGACCCAGACAAGACCGGACAAGACCGGACAAGGCTCGGACAAGACCGGACAAGGCCCAGACAAGACCGGACAAGACCGGACAAGACCCGGACAAGACCGGACAAGACCCGGACAAGACCCGGACAAGACCGGACAAGACCGGACAAGACCCAGACAAGACCCAGACAAGACCCAGACAAGAACGGACAAGACCGGACAAGACTGGACAAGACCGGACAAGACCCAGACAAGACCGGACAAGACCGGACAAGACCGGACAAGACCCAGACAAGACCGGACAAGACCGGACAAGACCCAGACAACACCGGACAAGACCCAGAGAAGACCGGACAAGACCGGACAAGACCCAGACAAGACCAGACAAGACCGGACAAGACCCAGACAAGACCGGACAAGACCGGACAAGACCGGACAAGACCCGGACAAGACCGGACAAGACCGTACAAGACCCGGACAAGACCCGGACAAGACCCGGACAAGACCCGGACAAGACCTGACAAGACCGGACAAGACCGGACAAGACCCAGACAAGACCGGACAAGACCGGACAAGACCCAGACAAGACCGGACAAGACCGGACAAGACCGGACAAGACCGGACAAGACCGGACAAGACCGGACAAGACCCAGACAAGACCGGACAAGACCGGACAAGACCCAGACAAGACCGGACAAGACCGGACGAGACCCAGACAAGACCGGACAAGACCCGGAGAAGACCGTCAAGACCCGGACAAGACCGGACAAGACCCAGACAAGACCGGACAAGACCGGACAAGCCCCAGACAAGACCGGACAAGACCGGACAAGACCCAGACAAGACTGGACAAGACCGGACAAGACCCAGACAAGACCGGACAAGACCGGACAAGACCCAGACTAGACCGGACAGGACCGGACAAGACCCAGACAAGACCGCACAAGACCGGACAAGACCGGACAAGACCCAGACAAGACCGGACAAGACCGGACAAGGCCCGGACAAGACCGGACAAGGCCCAGACAAGACCGGACAAGACCGGACAAGACCCAGACAAGACCGGACAAGACCGGACAAGACCGGACAAGACCGGACAAGACCGGACAAGACCGGACAAGACCCAGCCAAGACCGGACAAGACCGGACAAGACCCAGACAAGACCGGACAAGACCGGACAAGACCCAGACAAGACCGGACAAGACCCGGACAAGACCGGACAAGACCCGGACAAGACACGGACAAGACCGGACAAGACCGGACAAGACCCAGACAAGACCGGACAAGACCGGACAAGACCCAGACAAGATCGGACAAGACCGGACAAGACCGGACGAGACCCAGACAAGACCGGACAAGACCGGACGAGATCCAGACAAGACCGGACAAGACCGGACAAGACCGGACAAGACCGGACAAGACCGGACAAGACCGGACAAGACCGGACAAGACCGGACAAGACCGGACAAGACCGGACAAGACCGGACAAGACGCAGACAAGACCGGACAAGACCGGACAAGACCGGACAAGACCGGACAAGACCGGACAAGACCGGACAAGACCGGACAAGACCGGACAAGACCGGACAAGACCAAGACAAGACCGGACAAGACCCAGACAAGACCAGACAAGACCGGACAAGACCCAGACAAGACCGGACAAGACCCGGACAAGACACGGACAAGACCGGACAAGACCGGACAAGACCCAGACAAGACCGGACAAGACCGGACAAGACCCAGACAAGACCGGACAAGACCGGACAAGACCCAAACAAGATCGGACAAGACCGGACAAGACCGGACGAGACCCAGACAAGACCGGACAAGACCGGACGAGATCCAGACAAGACCGGACAAGACCGGACAAGACCGGACAAGACCGGACAAGACCGGACAAGACCGGACAAGACCGGACAAGACCGGACAAGACCGGACAAGACCGGACAAGACCGGACAAGACCGGACAAGACCCAGACAAGACCGGACAAGACCGGACAAGACCGGACAAGACCGGACAAGACCGGACAAGACCGGACAAGACCGGACAAGACCGGACAAGACCGGACAAGACCCAGACAAGACCGGACAAGACCGGACAAGACCCAGACAAGACCGGACAAGACCGGACAAGACCCAGACAAGACCGGACAAGACCGGACAAGACCCAGACAAGACCGGACAAGACCGGACAAGACCCAGACAAGACCGGACAAGACCGGACAAGACCGGACAAGACACAGACAAGACCGGACAAGACTGGACAAGGCCCGGACAAGACCGGACAAGGCCCAGACAAGACCGGACAAGACCGGACAAGACCCAGACAAGACCGGACAAGACCGGACAAGACCGGACAAGACCCAGACAAGACCGGACAAGACCGGACAAGACCCAGACAAGACCGGACAAGACCGGACAAGACCCAGACAAGATCGGACAAGACCGGACAAGACCGGACGAGACCCAGACAAGACCGGACAAGACCGGACAAGACCGGACAAGACCGGACAAGACCAAGACAAGACCGGACAAGACCGGACAAGACCCAGACAAGACCGGACAAGACCGGACAAGACCCAGACAAGACCGGACAAGACCCGGACAAGACACGGACAAGACCGGACAAGACCGGACAAGACCCAGACAAGTCCGGACAAGACCGGACAAGACCCAGACAAGACCGGACAAGACCGGACAAGACCCAGACAAGATTGGACAAGACCGGACAAGACCGGACGAGACCCAGACAAGACCGGACAAGACCGGACGAGATCCAGACAAGACCGGACAAGACCGGACAAGACCGGACAAGACCGGACAAGACCGGACAAGACCGGACAAGACCGGACAAGACCCAGACAAGACCGGACAAGACCGGACAAGACCCAGACAAGACCGGACAAGACCGGACAAGACCCAGACAAGACCGGACAAGACCGGACAAGACCCAGACAAGACCGGACAAGACCGGACAAGACCCAGACAAGACCGGACAAGACCGGACAAGACCGGACAAGACACAGACAAGACCGGACAAGACTGGACAAGGCCCGGACAAGACCGGACAAGGCCCAGACAAGACCGGACAAGACCGGACAAGACCCAGACAAGACCGGACAAGACCGGACAAGACCGGACAAGACCGGACAAGACCGGACAAGACCGGACAAGACCCAGACAAGACCGGACAAGACCGGACAAGACCCAGACAAGACCGGACAAGACCGGACAAGACACAGACAAGACCGGACAAGACCGGACAAGACCCAGACAAGACCGGACAAGACCGGACAAGACCCAGACAAGACCGGACAAGACCGGACAAGACCCAGACAAGATCGGACAAGACCGGACAAGACCGGACGAGACCCAGACAAGACCGGACAAGACCGGACGAGATCCAGACAAGACCGGACAAGACCGGACAAGACCGGACAAGACCGGACAAGACCGGACAAGACCGGACAAGACCGGACAAGACCGGACAAGACCGGACAAGACCGGACAAGACCGGACAAGACCCAGACAAGACCGGACAAGACCGGACAAGACCGGACAAGACCGGACAAGACCGGACAAGACCGGACAAGACCGGACAAGACCGGACAAGACCGGACAAGACCCAGACAAGACCGGACAAGACCGGACAAGACCCAGACAAGACCGGACAAGACCGGACAAGACCCAGACAAGACCGGACAAGACCGGACAAGACCCAGACAAGACCGGACAAGACCGGACAAGACCCAGACAAGACCGGACAAGACCGGACAAGACCGGACAAGACACAGACAAGACCGGACAAGACTGGACAAGGCCCGGACAAGACCGGACAAGGCCCAGACAAGACCGGACAAGACCGGACAAGACCCAGACAAGACCGGACAAGACCGGACAAGACCGGACAAGACCCAGACAAGACCGGACAAGACCGGACAAGACCCAGACAAGACCGGACAAGACCGGACAAGACCCAGACAAGATCGGACAAGACCGGACAAGACCGGACGAGACCCAGACAAGACCGGACAAGACCGGACGAGATCCAGACAAGACCGGACAAGACCGGACAAGACCGGACAAGACCGGACAAGACCGGACAAGACCGGACAAGACCGGACAAGACCGGACAAGACCGGACAAGACCCAGACAAGACCGGACAAGACCGGACAAGACCGGACAAGACCGGACAAGACCGGACAAGACCGGACAAGACCGGACAAGACCGGACAAGACCGGACAAGACCAAGACAAGACCGGACAAGACCGGACAAGACCCAGACAAGACCGGACAAGACCGGACAAGACCCAGACAAGACCGGACAAGACCCGGACAAGACACGGACAAGACCGGACAAGACCGGACAAGACCCAGACAAGTCCGGACAAGACCGGACAAGACCCAGACAAGACCGGACAAGACCGGACAAGACCCAGACAAGATTGGACAAGACCGGACAAGACCGGACGAGACCCAGACAAGACCGGACAAGACCGGACGAGATCCAGACAAGACCGGACAAGACCGGACAAGACCGGACAAGACCGGACAAGACCGGACAAGACCGGACAAGACCGGACAAGACCCAGACAAGACCGGACAAGACCGGACAAGACCCAGACAAGACCGGACAAGACCGGACAAGACCCAGACAAGACCGGACAAGACCGGACAAGACCCAGACAAGACCGGACAAGACCGGACAAGACCCAGACAAGACCGGACAAGACCGGACAAGACCGGACAAGACACAGACAAGACCGGACAAGACTGGACAAGGCCCGGACAAGACCGGACAAGGCCCAGACAAGACCGGACAAGACCGGACAAGACCCAGACAAGACCGGACAAGACCGGACAAGACCGGACAAGACCGGACAAGACCGGACAAGACCGGACAAGACCCAGACAAGACCGGACAAGACCGGACAAGACCCAGACAAGACCGGACAAGACCGGACAAGACACAGACAAGACCGGACAAGACCCGGACAAGACCGGACAAGACCCGGACAAGACCCGGACAAGACCGGACAAGACCGGACAAGACCCAGACAAGACCCAGACAAGACCCAGACAAGACCGGACAAGACCGGACAAGACCGGACAAGACCGGACAAGACCCAGACAAGACCGGACAAGACCGGACAAGACCGGACAAGACCCAGACAAGACCGGACAAGACCGGACAAGACCCAGACAACACCGGACAAGACCCAGACAAGACCGGACAAGACCGGACAAGACCCAGACAAGACCAGACAAGACCGGACAAGACCCAGACAAGACGGGACAAGACCGGACAAGACCGGACAAGACCCGGACAAGACCCAGACAAGACCGGACAAGACCGGACAAGACCCAGACAAGACCGGACAAGACCGGACAAGACCCAGACAAGACCGGACATGACCGGACAAGACCCAGACAAGACCGGACAAGACCGGACAAGACCCAGACAAGACCGGACAAGACCGGACAAGACCGGACAAGACCCAGACAGGACCGGACAAGACTGGACAAGGCCCGGACAAGACCGGACAAGGCCCAGACAAGACCGGACAAGACCGGACGAGATCCAGACAAGACCGGACAAGACCGGACAAGACCGGACAAGACCGGACAAGACCGGACAAGACCGGACAAGACCGGACAAGACCGGACAAGACCGGACAAGACCCAGACAAGACCGGACAAGACCGGACAAGACCCAGACAAGACCGGACAAGACCGGACAAGACCCAGACAAGACCGGACAAGACCCAGACAAGACCGGACAAGACCGGACAAGACCCAGACAAGACCGGACAAGACCGGACAAGACCCAGACAAGACCGGACAAGACCGGACAAGACCGGACAAGACCCAGACAAGACCGGACAAGACCGGACAAGGCCCGGACAAGACCGGGCAAGGCCCAGACAAGACCGGACAAGACCGGACAAGACCCGGACAAGACCGGACAAGACCCGGACAAGACCCGGACAAGACCGGACAAGACCGGACAAGACCCAGACAAGACCCAGACAAGACCCAGACAAGAACGGACAAGACCGGACAAGACTGGACAAGACCGGACAAGACCCAGACAAGACCGGACAAGACCGGAGAAGACCCAGACAAGACCGGACAAGACCGGACAAGACCCAGACAACACCGGACAAGACCCAGAGAAGACCGGACAAGACCGGACAAGACCCAGACAAGACCAGACAAGACCGGACAAGACCCAGACAAGACCGGACAAGACCGGACAAGACCGGACAAGACCCGGACAAGACCGGACAAGACCGTACAAGACCCGGACAAGACCCGGACAAGACCCGGACAAGACCGGACAAGACCGGACAAGACCCAGACAAGACCGGACAAGACCGGACAAGACCCAGACAAGACCGGACAAGACCGGACAAGACCCAGACAAGACCGGACAAGACCGGACAAGACCCAGACAAGACCGGACAAGACCGGACAAGACCCAGACAAGACCGGACAAGACTGGACAAGACCGGACAAGACCCAGACAAGACCGGACAAGGCCCGGACAAGACCGGACAAGGCCCAGACAAGACCGGACAAGACCGGACAAGACCCAGACAAGACCGGACAAGACCGGACAAGACCGGACAAGACCGGACAAGACCGGACAAGACCGGACAAGACCCAGACAAGACCGGACAAGACCGGACAAGACCCAGACAAGACCGGACAAGACCGGACAAGACCCAGACAAGACCGGACAAGACCCGGACAAGACCGGACAAGACCCGGACAAGACCGGACAAGACCGGACAAGACCGGACATGACCCAGACAAGACCGGACAAGACCGGACAAGACAGGACAAGACCGGACAAGACCCAGACAAGACCGGACAAGACCGGACAAGACCGGACAAGACCCAGACAAGACCGGACAAGACCGGACAAGACCCAGACAACACAGGACAAGACCCAGACAAGACCGGACAAGACCGGACAAGACCCAGACAAGACCGGACAAGACCCAGACAAGACCGGACAAGACCGGACAAGACCCAGACAAGACCAGACAAGACCGGACAAGACCCAGACAAGACCGAACAAGACCGGACAAGACCCATACAAGACCGGACAAGACCGGACTAGACCCAGACAAGACCGGACAAGACCGGACAAGAACCAGACAAGACCGGACAAGACCCAGACAAGATCGGACAAGACCGGACAAAACCGGACGAGACCCAGACAAGACCGGACAAGACCAGACGAGATCCAGACAAGACCGGACAAGACCGGACAAGACCGGACAAGACCGGACAAGACCGGACAAGACCGGACAAGACCAGAAAAGACCGGACAAGACCGGACAAGACCCAGACAAGACCGGACAAGACCGGACAAGACCCAGACAAGACCGGACAAGACCGGACAAGACCCAGACAAGACCGGACAAGACCGGACAAGACCCAGACAAGACCGGACAGGACCGGACAAGACCCAGACAAGACCGCACAAGACCGGACAAGACCGGACAAGACCCAGACAAGACCGGAGAAGTTCGGACAAGGCCCGGACAAGACCTGACAAGGCCCAGACAAGACCGGACAAGACCGGACAAGACCCAGACAAGACCGGACAAGACCGGACAAGACCGGACAAGACCGGACAAGACCCAGCCAAGACCGGACAAGACCGGACAAGACCCAGACAAGACCGGACAAGACCGGACAAGACCCAGACAAGACCGGACAAGACCAGGACAAGACCGGACAAGACCGGACAAGACCGGACAAGACCCAGACAAGACCGGACAAGACCGGACAAGACCCAGACAAGACCGTACAAGACCGGACAAGACCCAGACAAGACCGGACAAGACCGGACAAGACCCAGACAAGACCGGACAAGACCGGACAAGACCCAGACAAGATCGGACAAGACCGGACAAGATCGGACGAGACCCAGACAAGACCGGACAAGACCGGACGAGATCCAGACAAGACCGGACAAGACCGGACAAGACCGGACAAGACCGGACAAGACCGGACAAGACCGGACAAGACCGGACAAGACCGGACAAGACCGGACAAGACCAGACAAGACCGGACAAGACCGGACAAGACCCAGACAAGACCGGACAAGACCGGACGAGATCCAGACAAGACCAGACAAGACCGGACAAGACCGGACAAGACCGGACAAGACCGGACAAGACCGGACAAGACCGGACAAGACCGGACAAGACCGGACAAGACCGGACAACATCAGACAAGACCCAGACAAGACCGGACAAGACCGGACAAGACCGGACAAGACCAAGACAAGACCGGACAAGACCGGACAAGACCCAGACAAGACCGGACAAGACCGAACAACACCGGACAAGACCCATACAAGACCGGACAAGACCGGACAAGACCCAGACAAGACCGGACAAGACCCAGACAAGACCGGACAAGACCGGACAAGACCCAGACAAGACCGGACAAGACCAGACAAGACCGGACAAGACCGGACAAGACCGGACAAGACCAGACAAGACCGGACAAGACCGGACAAGACCCAGACAATACCGGACAAGACCGGACAAGACCCAGACAAGACCGGACAAGACCGGACAAGACCCAGACAAGACCGGACAAGACCGGACAAGACCCAGACAAGACCGGACAGGACCGGACAAGACCCAGACAAGACCGCACAAGACCGGACAAGAACGGACAAGACCCAGACAAGACCGGACAAGACCGGACAAGGCCCGGACAAGACCGGACAAGACCGGACAAGACCGGACAAGACCGGACAAGACCGGACAAGACCGGACAAGACCGGACAAGACCCAGACAAGACCGGACAAGACCGGACAAGACCCAGACAAGACCGGACAAGACCGGACAAGACCCAGACAAGACCGGACAAGACCTGACAAGACCCAGACAAGACCGGACAAGACTGGACAAGACCGGACAAGACCGGACAAGACCCAGACAACACCGGACAAGACCCAGACAAGACCGGACAAGACCGGACAAGACCCAGACAAGACCGGACAAGACCCAGACAAGACCGGACAAGACCGGACAAGACCCAGACAAGACCGGACAAGACCGAACAAGACCGGACAAGACCCATACAAGACCGGACAAGACCGGACAAGACCCAGACAAGACCGGACAAGACCGGACAAGACCCAGACAAGACCGTACAAGACCGGACAAGACCCAGACAAGATCGGACAAGACCGGACAAGACCGGACGAGACCCAGACAAGACCGGACAAGACCAGACGAGATCCAGACAAGAACGGACAAGACCGGACAAGACCGGACAAGACCGGACAAGACCGGACAAGACCGGACAAGACCCAGACAAGACCGGACAAGACCGGACAAGACCCAGACAAGACCGTACAGGACCGGACAAGACCCAGACAAGACCGCACAAGACCGGACAAGACCGGACAAGACCCAGACAAGACCGGACAAGACCGGACAAGGCCCGGACAAGACCGGACAAGACCGGACAAGACCGGACAAGACCGGACAAGACCGGACAAGACCGGACAAGACCCAGACAAGACCGGACAAGACCGGACAAGACCCAGACAAGACCGGACAAGACCGGACAAGACCCAAACAAGACCGGACAAGACCGGACAAGACCCAGACAAGACCGGACAAGACTGGACAAGACCGGACAAGACCGGACAAGACCCAGACAACACCGGACAAGACCCAGACAAGACCGGACAAGACCGGACAAGACCCAGACAAGACCGGACAAGACCCAGACAAGACCGGACAAGACCGGACAAGACCCAGACAAGACCGGACAAGACCGAACAAGACCGGACAAGACCCATACAAGACCGGACAAGACCGGACAAGACCCAGACAAGACCGGACAAGACCCAGACAAGACCGGACAAGACCGGACAAGACCCAGACAAGACCGGACAAGACCGGACAAGACCCAGACAAGATCGGACAAGACCGGACAAGACCGGACGAGACCCAGACAAGACCGGACAAGACCAGACGAGATCCAGACAAGACCGGACAAGACCGGACAAGACCGGACAAGACCGGACAAGACCGGACAAGACCGGACAAGACCGGACAAGACCAGACAAGACCGGACAAGACCGGACAAGACCCAGACAAGACCGGACAAGACCGGACAAGACACAGACAAGACCGGACAAGACCGGACAAGACCCAGACAAGACCGGACAAGACCGGACAAGACCCAGACAAGACAGGACAAGACCGGACAAGACCCAGACAAGACCGCACAAGACCGGACAAGACCGGACAAGACCCAGACAAGACCGGACAAGACCGGACAAGGCCCGGACAAGACCGGACAAGGCCCAGACAAGACCGGACAAGACCGGACAAGACCCAGACAAGACCGGACAAGACCGGACAAGACCGGACAAGACCGGACAAGACCGGACAAGACCGGACAAGACCCAGCCAAGACCGGACAAGACCGGACAAGACCCAGACAAGACCGGACAAGACCGGACAAGAAACAGACAAGACCGGACAAGACCCGGACAAAACACGGACAAGACCGGACAAGACCGGACAAGACCCAGACAAGACCGGACAAGACCGGACAAGACCCAGACAAGACCGAACAAGACCGGACAAGACCCAGACAAGACCGGACAAGACCGGACAAGACCCAGACAAGATCGGACAAGACCGGACAAGACCGGACGAGACCCAGACAAGACCGGACAAGACCGGACGAGATCCAGACAAGACCGGACAAGACCGGACAAGACCCGGACAAGACACGGACAAGACCGGACAAGACCGGACAAGACCCAGACAAGACCGGACAAGACCGGACAAGACCCAGACAAGACCGGACAAGACCGGACAAGACCCAGACAAGATCGGACAAGACCGGACAAGACCGGACGAGACCCAGACAAGACCGGACAAGACCGGACGAGATCCAGACAAGACCGGACAAGACCGGACAAGACCGGACAAGACCGGACAAGACCGGACAAGACCCAGACAAGACCGGACAAGACCGGACAAGACCCAGACAAGATCGGACAAGACCGGACAAGACCGGACGAGACCCAGACAAGACCGGACAAGACCGGACGAGATCCAGACAAGACCGGACAAGACCGGACAAGACCGGACAAGACCGGACAAGACCGGACAAGACCGGACAAGACCGGACAAGACCGGACAAGACCGGACAAGACCAGACAAGACCCAGACAAGACCGGACAAGACCGGACAAGACCGGACAAGACCCAGACAAGACCGGACAAGACCGGACAAGACCCAGACAAGACCGGACAAGACCGAACAAGACCGGACAAGACCCATACAAGACCGGACAAGACCGGACAAGACCCAGACAAGACCGGACAAGACCCAGACAAGACCGGACAAGACCGGACAAGACCCAGACAAGACCGGACAAGACCGGACAAGACCCAGACAAGATCGGACAAGACCGGACAAGACCGGACAAGACCGGACAAGACCGGACAAGACCAGACAAGAACGGACAAGACCGGACAAGACCGGACAAGACCCAGACAAGACCGGACAAGACCGGACAAGACCCAGACAAGACCGGACAAGACCGGACAAGACCCAGACTAGACCGGACAAGACCGGACAAGACCCAGACAAGACCGGACAGGAACGGACAAGACCCAGACAAGACCGCACAAGACCGGACAAGACCGGACAAGACCCAGACAAGACCGGACAAGACCGGACTAGGCCCGGACAAGACCGGACAAGGCCCAGACAAGACCGGACAAGACCGGACAAGACCCAGACAAGACCGGACAAGACCGGACAAGACCGGACAAGACCGGACAAGACCGGACAAGACCGGACAAGACCGGACAAGACACAGCCAAGACCGGACAAGACCGGACAAGACCCAGACAAGACCGGACAAGACCGGACAAGACCCAGACAAGACCGGACAAGACCCGGACAAGACCGGACAAGACCCGGACAAGACACGGACAAGACCGGACAAGACCGGACAAGACCCAGACAAGACCGGACAAGACCGGACAAGACCCAGACAAGACCGGACAAGACCGGACAAGACCCAGACAAGACTGGACAAGACCGGACAAGACCGGACAAGACCGGACGAGATCCAGACAAGACCGGACAAGACCGGACAAGACCGGACAAGACCGGACAAGACCGGACAAGACCGGACAAGACCGGACAAGACCAGACAAGACCGGACAAGACCGGACAAGACCCAGACAAGACCGGACAAGACCGGACAAGACCCAGACAAGATCGGACAAGACCGGACAAGACCGGACGAGACCCAGACAAGACCGGACAAGACCGGACGAGATCCAGACAAGACCGGACAAGACCGGACAAGACCGGACAAGACCGGACAAGACCGGACAAGACCGGACAAGACCGGACAAGACCAGACAAGACCGGACAAGACCGGACAAGACCCAGACAAGACCGGACAAGACCGGACAAGACCCAGACAAGACCGGACAAGACCGGACAAGACCCAGACAAGACCGGACAAGACCGGACAAGACCCAGACAAGACCGGACAAGACCGGACAAGACCCAGACAAGACCGGACAAGACCGGACAAGACCGGACAAGACCCAGACAACACCGGACAAGACTGGACAAGTCCCGGACAAGGCCGGACAAGGCCCAGACAAGACCGGACAAGACCGGACAAGACCCAGACAAGACCGGACAAGACCGGACAAGACCGGACAAGACCGGACAAGACCGGACAAGACCGGACAAGACCGGACAAGACCGGAAAAGACCCAGACAAGACCGGACAAGACCGGACAAGACCCAGACAAGACCGGACAAGACCGGACAAGACCCAGACAAGACCGGACAAGACCGGACAAGACCCAGACAAGACCGGACAAGACCGGACAAGACCGGACAAGACCCAGACAAGACCGGACAAGACTGGACAAGGCCCGGACAAGACCGGACAAGGCCCAGACAAGACCGGACAAGACCGGACAAGACCCAGACAAGACCGGACAAGACCGGACAAGACCCAGACAAGACCCAGACAAGACCCAGACAAGACCGGACAAGACCGGACAAGACCGGACAAGACCGGACAAGACCCAGGCAAGACCGGACAAGACCGGACAAGACCGGACAAGACCCAGACAAGACCGGACAAGACCGGACAAGACCCAGACAACACCGGACAAGACCCAGACAAGACCGGACAAGACCGGACAAGACCCAGACAAGACCAGACAAGACCGGACAAGGCCCAGACAAGACCGGACAAGACCGGACAAGACCCAGACAAGATCGGACAAGACCGGACAAGACCGGACGAGACCCAGACAAGACCGGACAAGACCGGACGACATCCAGACAAGACCGGACAAGACCGGACAAGACCGGACAAGACCGGAAAAGACCGGACAAGACCGGATAAGACCGGACAAGACCGGACAAGACCAGACAAGACCGGACAAGACCGGACAAGACCCAGACAAGACCGGACAAGACCGGACAAGACCCAGACAAGACCGGACAAGACCGGACAAGACCCAGACAAGACCGGACAAGACCGGAAAAGACCCAGACAAGACCGGACAAGACCGGACAAGACCCAGACAAGACCGGACAAGACCGGACAAGACCGGACAAGACCCAGACAAGACCGGACAAGACCGGACAAGACCCAGACAAGACCAGACAAGACCGGACAAGGCCCAGACAAGACCGGACAAGACCGGACAAGACCCAGACAAGATCGGACAACACCGGACAAGACCGGACGAGACCCAGACAAGACCGGACAAGACCGGACGAGATCCAGACAAGACCGGACAAGACCGGACAAGACCGGACAAGACCGGAAAAGACCGGACAAGACCGGACAAGACCGGACAAGACCCAGACAAGACCGGACAAGACCGGACAAGACCCAGACAAGACCGGACAAGACCGGACAAGACACAGACAAGACCAGACAAGACCGGACAAGGCCCAGACAAGACCGGACAAGACCGGACAAGACCCAGACAAGATCGGACAAGACCGGACAAGACCGGACGAGACCCAGACAAGACCGGACAAGACCGGACGAGATCCAGACAAGACCGGACAAGACCGGACAAGACCGGACAAGACCGGAAAAGACCGGACAAGACCGGACAAGACCGGACAAGACCGGACAAGACCAGACAAGACCGGACAAGACCGGACAAGACCCAGACAAGACCGGACAAGACCGGACAAGACCCAGACAAGACCGGACAAGACCGGACAAGACCCAGACAAGACCGGACAAGACCGGACAAGACCCATACAAGACCGGACAAGACCGGACAAGACCGGACAAGACCCAGACAAGACCGGACAAGACGGGACAAGACCGGACAAGACCCAGACAAGACCGGACAAGACTGGACAAGGCCAGGACAAGACCGGACAAGGCCCAGACAAGACCGGACAAGACCGGACAAGACCCGGACAAGACCGGACAAGACCCGGACAAGACCCGGACAAGACCGGACAAGACCGGACAAGACCCAGACAAGACCCAGACAAGACCCAGACAAGACCGGACAAGACCGGACAAGACCGGACAAGACCGGACAAGACCCAGACAAGACCGGACAAGACCGGACAAGACCGGACAAGACCCAGACAAGACCAGACAAGACCGGACAAGACCGGACAAGACCCAGACAAGACCGGACAAGACCGGACAAGACCCAGACAAGATCGGACAAGACCGGACAAGACCGGACGAGACCCAGACAAGACCGGACAAGACCGGACGAGATCCAGACAAGACCGGACAAGACCGGACAAGAACGGACAAGACCGGACAAGACCGGACAATACCGGACAAGACCGGACAAGACCAGACAAGACCGGACAAGACCGGACAAGACCCAGACTAGACCGGACAAGACCGGACAAGACCCAGACAAGACCGGACAAGACCGGACAAGACCCAGACAAGACCGGACAAGACCGGACAAGACCCAGACAAGACCGGACAAGAACGGACAAGACCCAGACAAGACCGGACAAGACCGGACAAGACCGGACAAGACCCAGACAAGACCGGACAAGACCGGACAAGACCCAGACAAGACCGGACAAGACCGGACAAGACCGGACAAGACCGGACAAGACCGGACAAGACGCAGACAAGACCGGACAAGACCGGACAAGACCGGACAAGACCGGACAAGACCGGACAAGACCGGACAAGACCGGACAAGACCGGACAAGACCGGACAAGACCAAGACAAGACCAGGACAAGACCGGACAAGACCCAGACAAGACCGGACAAGACCGGACAAGACCCAGACAAGACCGGACAAGACCCGGACAAGACACGGACAAGACCGGACAAGACCGGACAAGACCCAGACAAGACCGGACAAGACCGGACAAGACCCAGACAAGACCGGACAAGACCGGACAAGACCCAGACAAGATCGGACAAGACCGGACAAGACCGGACGAGACCCAGACAAGACCGGACAAGACCGGACGAGATCCAGACAAGACCGGACAAGACCGGACAAGACCGGACAAGACCGGACAAGACCGGACAAGACCGGACAAGACCGGACAAGACCTGACAAGACCGGACAAGACCGGACAAGACCCAGACAAGACCGGACAAGACCGGACAAGACCGGACAAGACCGGACAAGACCGGACAAGACCGGACAAGACCTGACAAGACCGGACAAGACCGGACAAGACCCAGACAAGACCGGACAAGACCGGACAAGACCCAGACAAGACCGGACAAGACCGGACAAGACCGGACAAGACCAGACAAGACCGGACAAGACCGGACAAGACCGGACAAGACCCAGACAAGACCGGACAAGACCGGACAAGACCGGACAAGACCCAGACAAGACCGGACAAGACCGGACAAGACCCAGACAAGATCGGACAAGACCGGACAAGACCGGACGAGACCCAGACAAGACCGGACAAGACCGGACGAGATCCAGACAAGACCGGACAAGACCGGACAAGACCGGACAAGACCGGACAAGACCGGACAAGACCGGACAAGACCGGACAATACCGGACAAGACCGGACAAGACCCAGACAAGACCGGACAAGACCGGACAAGACCGGACAAGACCGGACAAGACCGGACAAGACCGGACAAGACCGGACAAGACCGGACAAGACCGGACAAGACCGGACAAGACCGGACAAGACCGGACAAGACCGGACAAGACCGGACAAGACCAAGACAAGACCAGGACAAGACCGGACAAGACCCAGACAAGACCGGACAAGACCGGACAAGACCCAGACAAGACCGGACAAGACCCGGACAAGACACGGACAAGACCGGACAAGACCGGACAAGACCCAGACAAGACCGGACAAGACCGGACAAGACCCAGACAAGACCGGACAAGACCGGACAAGACCCAGACAAGATCGGACAAGACCGGACAAGACCGGACGAGACCCAGACAAGACCGGACAAGACCGGACGAGATCCAGACAAGACCGGACAAGACCGGACAAGACCGGACAAGACCGGACAAGACCGGACAAGACCGGACAAGACCGGACAAGACCTGACAAGACCGGACAAGACCGGACAAGACCCAGACAAGACCGGACAAGACCAGACAAGACCGGACAAGACCGGACAAGACCCAGACTAGACCGGACAAGACCGGACAAGACCCAGACAAGACCGGACAAGACCGGACAAGACCCAGACAAGACCGGACAAGACCGGACAAGACCCAGACAAGACCGGACAAGACCGGACAAGACCCAGACAAGACCGGACAAGACCGGACAAGACCGGACAAGACCCAGACAAGACCGGACAAGACCGGACAAGACCGGACAAGACCGGACAAGACCGGACAAGACGCAGACAAGACCGGACAAGACCGGACAAGACCGGACAAGACCGGACAAGACCGGACAAGACCGGACAAGACCGGACAAGACCGGACAAGACCGGACAAGACCAAGACAAGACCAGGACAAGACCGGACAAGACCCAGACAAGACCGGACAAGACCGGACAAGACCCAGACAAGACCGGACAAGACCCGGACAAGACACGGACAAGACCGGACAAGACCGGACAAGACCCAGACAAGACCGGACAAGACCGGACAAGACCCAGACAAGACCGGACAAGACCGGACAAGACCCAGACAAGATCGGACAAGACCGGACAAGACCGGACGAGACCCAGACAAGACCGGACAAGACCGGACGAGATCCAGACAAGACCGGACAAGACCGGACAAGACCGGACAAGACCGGACAAGACCGGACAAGACCGGACAAGACCGGACAAGACCTGACAAGACCGGACAAGACCGGACAAGACCGGACAAGACCCAGACAAGACCGGACAAGACCGGACAAGACCGGACAAGACCGGACAAGACCTGACAAGACCGGACAATACCGGACAAGACCCAGACAAGACCGGACAAGACCGGACAAGACCCAGACAAGACCGGACAAGACCGGACAAGACCGGACAAGACCAGACAAGACCGGACAAGACCGGACAAGACCGGACAAGACCCAGACAAGACCGGACAAGACCGGACAAGACCGGACAAGACCCAGACAAGACCGGACAAGACCGGACAAGACCCAGACAAGATCGGACAAGACCGGACAAGACCGGACGAGACCCAGACAAGACCGGACAAGACCGGACGAGATCCAGACAAGACCGGACAAGACCGGACAAGACCGGACAAGACCGGACAAGACCGGACAAGACCGGACAAGACCGGACAAGACCGGACAAGACCGGACAAGACCGGACAAGACCGGACAAGACCCAGACAAGACCGGACAAGACCGGACAAGACCGGACAAGACCGGACAAGACCGGACAAGACCGGACAAGACCGGACAAGACCGGACAAGACCGGACAAGACCGGACAAGACCGGACAAGACCGGACAAGACCGGACAAGACCAAGACAAGACCAGGACAAGACCGGACAAGACCCAGACAAGACCGGACAAGACCGGACAAGACCCAGACAAGACCGGACAAGACCCGGACAAGACACGGACAAGACCGGACAAGACCGGACAAGACCCAGACAAGACCGGACAAGACCGGACAAGACCCAGACAAGACCGGACAAGACCGGACAAGACCCAGACAAGATCGGACAAGACCGGACAAGACCGGACGAGACCCAGACAAGACCGGACAAGACCGGACGAGATCCAGACAAGACCGGACAAGACCGGACAAGACCGGACAAGACCGGACAAGACCGGACAAGACCGGACAAGACCGGACAAGACCTGACAAGACCGGACAAGACCGGACAAGACCCAGACAAGACCGGACAAGACCGGACAAGACCGGACAAGACCGGACAAGACCGGACAAGACCGGACAAGACCCAGACAAGACCGGACAAGACCGGACAAGACCCAGACAAGACCGGACAAGACCGGACAAGACCGGACAAGACCAGACAAGACCGGACAAGACCGGACAAGACCGGACAAGACCCAGACAAGACCGGACAAGACCGGACAAGACCGGACAAGACCGGACAAGACCGGACAAGACCGGACAAGACCCAGACAAGACCGGACAAGACCGGACAAGACCGGACAAGACCGGACAAGACCGGACAAGACCGGACAAGACCGGACAAGACCGGACAAGACCGGACAAGACCCAGACAAGACCGGACAAGACCGGACAAGACCCAGACAAGACCGGACAAGACCGGACAAGACCCAGACAAGACCGGACAAGACCGGACAAGACCCAGACAAGACCGGACAAGACCGGACAAGACCCAGACAAGACCGGACAAGACCGGACAAGACCGGACAAGACACAGACAAGACCGGACAAGACTGGACAAGGCCCGGACAAGACCGGACAAGGCCCAGACAAGACCGGACAAGACCGGACAAGACCCAGACAAGACCGGACAAGACCGGACAAGACCGGACAAGACCCAGACAAGACCGGACAAGACCGGACAAGACCCAGACAAGACCGGACAAGACCGGACAAGACCCAGACAAGATCGGACAAGACCGGACAAGACCGGACAAGACCTGACAAGACCGGACAAGACCGGACAAGACCCAGACAAGACCGGACAAGACCGGACAAGACCGGACAAGACCGGACAAGACCGGACAAGACCGGACAAGACCAGACAAGACCGGACAAGACCGGACAAGACCGGACAAGACCCAGACAAGACCGGACAAGACCGGACAAGACCGGACAAGACCCAGACAAGACCGGACAAGACCGGACAAGACCCAGACAAGATCGGACAAGACCGGACAAGACCGGACGAGACCCAGACAAGACCGGACAAGACCGGACGAGATCCAGACAAGACCGGACAAGACCGGACAAGACCGGACAAGACCGGACAAGACCGGACAAGACCGGACAAGACCGGACAAGACCGGACAAGACCGGACAAGACCGGACAAGACCGGACAAGACCCAGACAAGACCGGACAAGACCGGACAAGACCGGACAAGACCGGACAAGACCGGACAAGACCGGACAAGACCGGACAAGACCGGACAAGACCGGACAAGACCGGACAAGACCGGACAAGACACAGACAAGACCGGACAAGACCGGACAAGACCCAGACAAGACCGGACAAGACCGGACAAGACCCAGACAAGACCGGACAAGACCGGACAAGACCCAGACAAGACCGGACAAGACCGGACAAGACCCAGACAAGACCGGACAAGACCGGACAAGACCGGACAAGACACAGACAAGACCGGACAAGACTGGACAAGGCCCGGACAAGACCGGACAAGGCCCAGACAAGACCGGACAAGACCGGACAAGACCCAGACAAGACCGGACAAGACCGGACAAGACCGGACAAGACCCAGACAAGACCGGACAAGACCGGACAAGACCCAGACAAGACCGGACAAGACCGGACAAGACCCAGACAAGATCGGACAAGACCAGACAAGACCGGACGAGACCCAGACAAGACCGGACAAGACCGGACGAGATCCAGACAAGACCGGACAAGACCGGACAAGACCGGACAAGACCGGACAAGACCGGACAAGACCGGACAAGACCGGACAAGACCGGACAAGACCGGACAAGACCCAGACAAGACCGGACAAGACCGGACAAGACCGGACAAGACCGGACAAGACCGGACAAGACCGGACAAGACCGGACAAGACCGGACAAGACCAAGACAAGACCGGACAAGACCGGACAAGACCCAGACAAGACCGGACAAGACCGGACAAGACCCAGACAAGACCGGACAAGACCCGGACAAGACACGGACAAGACCGGACAAGACCGGACAAGACCCAGACAAGACCGGACAAGACCGGACAAGACCCAGACAAGACCGGACAAGACCGGACAAGACCCAGACAAGATCGGACAAGACCGGACAAGACCGGACGAGACCCAGACAAGACCGGACAAGACCGGACGAGATCCAGACAAGACCGGACAAGACCGGACAAGACCGGACAAGACCGGACAAGACCGGACAAGACCGGACAAGACCGGACAATACCGGACAAGACCGGACAAGACCGGACAAGACACAGACAAGACCGGACAAGACCGGACAAGACCGGACAAGACCGGACAAGACCGGACAAGACCGGACAAGACCGGACAAGACCGGACAAGACCGGACAAGACCCAGACAAGACCGGACAAGACCGGACAAGACCCAGACAAGACCGGACAAGACCGGACAAGAACCAGACAAGACCGGACAAGACCGGACAAGACCCAGACAAGACCGGACAAGACCGGACAAGACCCAGACAAAACTGGACAAGACCGGACAAGACCGGACAAGACACAGACAAGACCGGACAAGACTGGACAAGGCCCGGACAAGACCGGACAAGGCCCAGACAAGACCGGACAAGACCGGACAAGACCCAGACAAGACCGGACAAGACCGGACAAGACCGGACAAGACCGGACAAGACCGGACAAGACCGGACAAGACCCAGACAAGACCGGACAAGACCGGACAAGACCCAGACAAGACCGGACAAGACCGGACAAGACACAGACAAGACCGGACAAGACCCGGACAAGACCGGACAAGACCCGGACAAGACCCGGACAAGACCGGACAAGACCGGACAAGACCCAGACAAGACCCAGACAAGACCCAGACAAGACCCGGACAAGACCGGACAAGACCGGACAAGACCGGACAAGACCCAGACAAGACCGGACAAGACCGGACAAGACCGGACAAGACCCAGACAAGACCGGACAAGACCGGACAAGACCCAGACAACACCGGACAAGACCCAGACAAGACCGGACAAGACCGGACAAGACCCAGACAAGACCAGACAAGACCGGACAAGACCCAGACAAGACCGGACAAGACCGGACAAGACCGGACAAGACCCGGACAAGACCCAGACAAGACCGGACAAGACCGGACAAGACCCAGACAAGACCGGACAAGACCGGACAAGACCCAGACAAGACCGGACAAGACCGGACAAGACCCAGACAAGACCGGACAAGACCGGACAAGACCCAGACAAGACCGGACAAGACTGGACAAGGCCCGGACAAGACCGGACAAGGCCCAGACAAGACCGGACAAGACCGGACGAGATCCAGACAAGACCGGACAAGACCGGACAAGACCGGACAAGACCGGACAAGACCGGACAAGACCGGACAAGACCGGACAAGACCGGACAAGACCGGACAAGACCCAGACAAGACCGGACAAGACCGGACAAGACCCAGACAAGACCGGACAAGACCGGACAAGACCCAGACAAGACCGGACAAGACCCAGACAAGACCGGACAAGACCGGACAAGACCCAGACAAGACCGGACAAGACCGGACAAGACCCAGACAAGACCGGACAAGACCGGACAAGACCGGACAAGACCCAGACAAGACCGGACAAGACCGGACAAGGCCCGGACAAGACCGGGCAAGGCCCAGACAAGACCGGACAAGACCGGACAAGACCCGGACAAGACCGGACAAGACCCGGACAAGACCCGGACAAGACCGGACAAGACCGGACAAGACCCAGACAAGACCCAGACAAGACCCAGACAAGAACGGACAAGACCGGACAAGACTGGACAAGACCGGACAAGACCCAGACAAGACCGGACAAGACCGGACAAGACCGGACAAGACCCAGACAAGACCGGACAAGACCGGACAAGACCCAGACAACACCGGACAAGACCCAGAGAAGACCGGACAAGACCGGACAAGACCCAGACAAGACCAGACAAGACCGGACAAGACCCAGACAAGACCGGACAAGACCGGACAAGACCCGGACAAGACCGGACAAGACCGTACAAGACCCGGACAAGACCCGGACAAGACCCGGACAAGACCCGGACAAGACCTGACAAGACCGGACAAGACCGGACAAGACCCAGACAAGACCGGACAAGACCGGACAAGACCCAGACAAGACCGGACAAGACCGGACAAGACCGGACAAGACCAGACAAGACCGGACAAGACCGGACAAGACCGGACAAGACCCAGACAAGACCGGACAAGACCGGACAAGACCCAGACAAGACCGGACAAGACCGGACAAGACCCAGACAAGACCGGACAAGACCGGACAAGACCCAGACAAGACCGGACAAGACCGGGCAAGACCCAGACAAGACCGGACAAGACTGGACAAGACCGGACAAGACCCAGACAAGACCGGACAAGACCGGACAAGACCCAGACAAGACCGGACAAGACCGGACAAGACCCAGACAAGACCGGACAAGACCCGGACAAGACCGGACAAGACCCGGACAAGACCGGACAAGACCGGAAATGACCCAGACAAGACCGGACAAGACCGGACAAGACAGGACAAGACCGGACAAGACCCAGACAAGACCGGACAAGACCGGACAAGACCGGACAGGACCCAGACAAGACCGGACAAGACCGGACAAGACCCAGACAACACAGGACAAGACCCAGACAAGACCGGACAAGACCGGACAAGACCCAGACAAGACCGGACAAGACCCAGACAAGACCGGACAAGACCCGACAAGACCCAGACATGACCGGACAAGACCGAACAAGACCGGACAAGACCCATACAAGACCGGACAAGACCGGACTAGACCCAGACAAGACCGGACAAGACCGGACAAGAACCAGACAAGACCGGACAAGACCCAGACAAGAACGGACAAGACCGGACAAAACCGGACGAGACCCAGACAAGACCGGACAAGACCAGACGAGATCCAGACAAGACCGGACAAGACCGGACAAGACCGGACAAGACCGGACAAGACCGGACAAGACCGGACAAGACCGGACAAGACCAGAAAAGACCGGACAAGACCGGACAAGACCCAGACAAGACCGGACAAGACCGGACAAGACCCAGACAAGACCGGACAAGACCGGACAAGACCCAGACAAGACCGGACAAGACCGGACAAGACCCAGACAAGACCGGACAGGACCGGACAAGACCCAGACAAGACCGCACAAGACCGGACAAGACCGGACAAGACCCAGACAAGACCGGAGAAGACCGGACAAGGCCCGGACAAGACCTGACAAGGCCCAGACAAGACCGGACAAGACCGGACAAGACCCAGACAAGACCGGACAAGACCGGACAAGACCGGACAAGACCGGACAAGACCCAGCCAAGACCGGACAAGACCGGACAAGACCCAGACAAGACCGGACAAGACCGGACAAGACCCAGACAAGACCGGACAAGACCCGGACAAGACCGGACAAGACACGGACAAGACCGGACAAGACCGGACAAGACCCAGACAAGACCGGACAAGACCGGACAAGACCCAGACAAGACCGGACAAGACCGGACAAGACCCAGACAAGATCGGACAAGACCGGACAAGATCGGACGAGACCCAGACAAGACCGGACAAGACCGGACGAGATCCAGACAAGACCGGACAATACCGGACAAGACCGGACAAGACCGGACAAGACCGGACAAGACCGGACAAGACCGGACAAGACCGGACAAGACCGGACAAGACCAGACAAGACCGGACAAGACCGGACAAGACCCAGACAAGACCGGACAAGACCGGACGAGATCCAGACAAGACCAGACAAGACCGGACAAGACCGGACAAGACCGGACAAGACCGGACAAGACCGGACAAGACCGGACAAGACCGGACAAGACCGGACAACACCAGACAAGACCCAGACAAGACCGGACAAGACCGGACAAGACCGGACAAGACCCAGACAAGACCGGACAAGACCGGACAAGACCCAGACAAGACCGGACAAGACCGAACAACACCGGACAAGACCCATACAAGACCGGACAAGACCGGACAAGACCCAGACAAGACCGGACAAGACCCAGACAAGACCGGACAAGACCGGACAAGACCCAGACAAGACCGGACAAGACCGGACAAGACCGGACAAGACCGGACATGACCGGACAAGACCAGACAAGACCGGACAAGACCGGACAAGACCCAGACAATACCGGACAAGACCGGACAAGACCCAGACAAGACCGGACAAGACCGGACAAGACCCAGACAAGACCGGACAAGACCGGACAACACCCAGACAAGACCGGACAGGACCGGACAAGACCCAGACAAGACCGCACAAGACCGGACAAGAACGGACAAGACCCAGACAAGACCGGACAAGACCGGACAAGGCCCGGACAAGACCGGACAAGACCGGACAAGACCGGACAAGACCGGACAAGACCGGACAAGACCCAGACAAGAACGGACAAGACCGGACAAGACCCAGACAAGACCGGACAAGATCGGACAAGACCCAGACAAGACCGGACAAGACCGGGCAAGACCCAGACAAGACCGGACAAGACTGGACAAGACCGGACAAGACCGGACAAGACCCAGACAACACCGGACAAGACCCAGACAAGACCGGACAAGACCGGACAAGACCCAGACAAGACCGGACAAGACCCAGACAAGACCGGACAAGACCGGACAAGACCCAGACAAGACCGGACAAGACCGAACAAGGCCGGACAAGACCCATACAAGACCGGACAAGACCGGACAAGACCCAGACAAGACCGGACAAGACCCAGACAAGACCGGACAAGACCGGACAAGACCCAGACAAGACCGGACAAGACCGGACAAGACCCAGACAAGATCGGACAAGACCGGACAAGACCGGACGAGACCCAGACAAGACCGGACAAGACCAGACGAGATCCAGACAAGAACGGACAAGACGGGACAAGACCGGACAAGACCGGACAAGACCGGACAAGACCGGACAAGACCCAGACAAGACCGGACAAGACCGGACAAGACCCAGACAAGACCGGACAGGACCGGACAAGACCCAGACAAGACCGCACAAGACCGGACAAGACCGGACAAGACCCAGACAAGACCGGACAAGACCGGACAAGGCCCGGACAAGACCGGACAAGACCGGACAAGACCGGACAAGACCGGACAAGACCGGACAAGACCGGACAAGACCGGACAAGACCCAGACAAGACCGGACAAGACCGGACAAGACCCAGACAAGACCGGACAAGACCGGACAAGACCCAAACAAGACCGGACAAGACCGGACAAGACCCAGACAAGACCGGACAAGACTGGACAAGACCGGACAAGACCGGACAAGACCCAGACAAGACCGGACAAGACCCAGACAAGACCGGACAAGACCGGACAAGACCCAGACAAGACCGGACAAGACCCAGACAAGACCGGACAAGACCGGACAAGACCCAGACAAGACCGGACAAGACCGAACAAGACCGGACAAGACCCATACAAGACCGGACAAGACCGGACAAGACCCAGACAAGACCGGACAAGACCCAGACAAGACCGGACAAGACCGGACAAGACCCAGACAAGACCGGACAAGACCGGACAAGACCCAGACAAGATCGGACAAGACTGGACAAGACCGGACGAGACCCAGACAAGACCGGACAAGACCAGACGAGATCCAGACAAGATCGGACAAGACCGGACAAGACCGGACAAGACCGGACAAGACCGGACAAGACCGGACAAGACCAGACAAGACCGGACAAGACCGGACAAGACCCAGACAAGACCGGACAAGACCGGACAAGACCCATACAAGACCGGACAAGACCGGACAAGACCCAGACAAGACCGGACAAGACTCAGACAAGACCGGACAAGACCGGACAAGACCCAGACAAGACCGGACAAGACCGGACAAGACCCAGACAAGATCGGACAAGACCGGACAAGACCGGACGAGACCCAGACAAGACCGGACAAGACCAGACGAGATCCAGACAAGAACGGACAAGATGGGACAAGACCGGACAAGACCGGACAAGACCGGACAAGACCAGACAAGACCGGACAAGACCGGACAAGACCCAGACAAGACCGGACAAGACCGGACAAGACCCATACAAGACCGGACAAGACCGGACAAGACCCAGACAAGACCGGACAAGACCCAGACAAGACCGGACAAGACCGGACAAGACCCAGACAAGACCGGACAAGACCGGACAAGACCCAGACAAGATCGGACAAGACCGGACAAGACCGGACGAGACCCAGACAAGACCGGACAAGACCAGACGAGATCCAGACAAGAACGGACAAGACGGGACAAGACCGGACAAGACCGGACAAGACCGGACAAGACCGGACAAGACCCAGACAAGACCGGACAAGACCGGACAAGACCGGACAAGACCCAGACAAGACCGGACAGGACCGGACAAGACCCAGACAAGACCGCACAAGACCGGACAAGACCGGACAAGACCCAGACAAGACCGGACAAGACCGGACAAGGCCCGGACAAGACCGGACAAGACCGGACAAGACCAGACAAGACCGGACAAGACCGGACAAGACCCAGACAAGACCGGACAAGACCGGACAAGACCCATACAAGACCGGACAAGACCGGACAAGACCCAGACAAGACCGGACAAGACCCAGACAAGACCGGACAAGACCGGACAAGACCCAGACAAGACCGGACAAGACCGGACAAGACCCAGACAAGATCGGACAAGACCGGACAAGACCGGACGAGACCCAGACAAGACCGGACAAGACCAGACGAGATCCAGACAAGAACGGACAAGACGGGACAAGACCGGACAAGACCGGACAAGACCGGACAAGACCGGACAAGACCCAGACAAGACCGGACAAGACCGGACAAGACCGGACAAGACCCAGACAAGACCGGACAGGACCGGACAAGACCCAGACAAGACCGCACAAGACCGGACAAGACCGGACAAGACCCAGACAAGACCGGACAAGACCGGACAAGGCCCGGACAAGACCGGACAAGACCGGACAAGACCGGACAAGACCGGACAAGACCGGACAAGACCGGACAAGACCCAGACAAGACCGGACAAGACCGGACAAGACCCAGACAAGACCGGACAAGACCGGACAAGACCCAAACAAGACCGGACAAGACCGGACAAGACCCAGACAAGACCGGACAAGACTGGACAAGACCCAGACAAGACCGGACAAGACCCAGACAAGACCGGACAAGACCGGACAAGACCCAGACAAGACCGGACAAGACCCAGACAAGACCGGACAAGACCGGACAAGACCCAGACAAGACCGGACAAGACCGAACAAGACCGGACAAGACCCATACAAGACCGGACAAGACCGGACAAGACCCAGACAAGACCGGACAAGACCCAGACAAGACCGGACAAGACCGGACAAGACCCAGACAAGACCGGACAGGACCGGACAAGACCCGGACAAGACCGGACAGGACCGGACAAGACCCAGACAAGACCGCACAAGACCGGACAAGACCGGACAAGACCCAGACAAGACCGGACAAGACCGGACAAGACCCAGACAAGATCTGACAAGACTGGACAAGACCGGACGAGACCCAGACAAGACCGGACAAGACCAGACGAGATCCAGACAAGACCGGACAAGACCGGACAAGACCGGACAAGACCGGACAAGACCGGACAAGACCGGACAAGACCAGACAAGACCGGACAAGACCGGACAAGACCCAGACAAGACCGGACAAGACCGGACAAGACCCAGACAAGACCGGACAAGACCGGACAAGACCCAGACAAGACCGGACAAGACCGGACAAGACCCAGACAAGACCGGACAGGACCGGACAAGACCCAGACAAGACCGCACAAGACCGGACAAGACCGGACAAGACCCAGACAAGACCGGACAAGACCGGACAAGGCCCGGACAAGACCGGACAAGGCCCAGACAAGACCGGACAAGACCCAGACAAGACCGGACAAGACCGGACAAGACCGGACAAGACCGGACAAGACCCAGCCAAGACCGGACAAGACCGGACAAGACCCAGACAAGACCGGACAAGACCGGACAAGACCCAGACAAGACCGGACAAGACCCGGACAAAACACGGACAAGACCGGACAAGACCGGACAAGACCCAGACAAGACCGGACAAGACCGGACAAGACCCAGACAAGACCGGACAAGACCGGACAAGACCCAGACAAGATCGGACAAGACCGGACAAGACCGGACGAGACCCAGACAAGACCGGACAAGACCGGACGAGATCCAGACAAGACCGGACAAGACCGGACAAGACCCGGACAAGACACGGACAAGACCGGACAAGACCGGACAAGACCCAGACAAGACCGGACAAGACCGGACAAGACCCAGACAAGACCGGACAAGACCGGACAAGACCCAGACAAGATCGGACAAGACCGGACAAGACCGGACGAGACCCAGACAAGACCGGACAAGACCGGACGAGATCCAGACAAGACCGGACAAGACCGGACAAGACCGGACAAGACCGGACAAGACCGGACAAGACCGGACAAGACCGGACAAGACCGGACAAGACCCAGACAAGACCGGACAAGACCGGACAAGACCCAGACAAGATCGGACAAGACCGGACAAGACCGGACGAGACCCAGACAAGACCGGACAAGACCGGACGAGATCCAGACAAGACCGGACAAGACCGGACAAGACCGGACAAGACCGGACAAGACCGGACAAGACCGGACAAGACCGGACAAGACGGGACAAGACCAGACAAGACCCAGACAAGACCGGACAAGACCGGACAAGACCGGACAAGACCCAGACAAGACCGGACAAGACCGGACAAGACCCAGACTAGACCGGACAAGACCGAACAAGACCGGACAAGACCCATACAAGACCGGACAAGACCGGACAAGACCCAGACAAGACCGGACAAGACCCAGACAAGACCGGACAAGACCGGACAAGACCCAGACAAGACCGGACAAGACCGGACAAGACCCAGACAAGATCGGACAAGACCGGACAAGACCGGACGAGACCCAGACAAGACCGGACAAGACCAGACGAGATCCAGACAAGACCGGACAAGACCGGACAAGACCGGACAAGACCGGACAAGACCGGACAAGACCAGACAAGACCGGACAAGACCGGACAAGACCCAGACAAGACCGGACAAGACCGGACAAGACCCAGACAAGACCGGACAAGACCGGACAAGACCCAGACAAGACCGGACAAGACCGGACAAGACCCAGACAAGACCGGACAGGAACGGACAAGACCCAGACAAGACCGCACAAGACCGGACAAGACCGGACAAGACCCAGACAAGACCGGACAAGACCGGACAAGGCCCGGACAAGACCGGACAAGGCCCAGACAAGACCGGACAAGACCGGACAAGACCCAGACAAGACCGGACAAGACCGGACAAGACCGGACAAGACCGGACAAGACCGGACAAGACCGGACAAGACCGGACAAGACCGGACAAGACCCAGCCAAGACCGGACAAGACCGGACAAGACCCAGACAAGACCGGACAAGACCGGACAAGACCCAGACAAGACCGGACAAGACCCGGACAAGACCGGACAAGACCCGGACAAGACACGGACAAGACCGGACAAGACCGGACAAGACCCAGACAAGACTGGACAAGACCGGACAAGACCGGACAAGACCGGACGAGATCCAGACAAGACCGGACAAGACCGGACAAGACCGGACAAGACCGGACAAGACCGGACAAGACCGGACAAGACCGGACAAGACCAGACAAGACCGGACAAGACCGGACAAGACCCAGACAAGACCGGACAAGACTCAGACAAGATCGGACAAGACCGGACAAGACCGGACGAGACCGGACGAGACCCAGACAAGACCGGACAAGACCGGACGAGATCCAGACAAGACCGGACAAGACCGGACAAGACCGGACAAGACCGGACAAGACCGGACAAGACCGGACAAGACCGGACAAGACCCAGACAAGACCGGACAAGACCGGACAAGACCCAGACAAGACCGGACAAGACCGGACAAGGCCCGGACAAGACCGGACAAGACCGGACAAGACCGGACAAGACCGGACAAGACCGGACAAGACCGGACAAGACCGGACAAGACCCAGACAAGACCGGACAAGACCGGACAAGACCCAGACAAGACCGGACAAGACCGGACAAGACCCAGACAAGACCGGACAAGACCGGACAAGACCCAGACAAGACCGGACAAGACTGGACAAGACCGGACAAGACCGGACAAGACCCAGACAACACCGGACAAGACCCAGACAAGACCGGACAAGACCGGACAAGACCCAGACAAGACCGGACAAGACCCAGACAAGACCGGACAAGACCGGACAAGACCCAGACAAGACCGGACAAGACCGAACAAGACCGGACAAGACCCATACAAGACCGGACAAGACCGGACAAGACCCAGACAAGACCGGACAAGACCCAGACAAGACCGGACAAGACCGGACAAGACCCAGACAAGACCGGACAAGACCGGACAAGACCCAGACAAGATCGGACAAGACCGGACAAGACCGGACGAGACCCAGACAAGACCGGACAAGACCAGACGAGATCCAGACAAGAACGGACAAGACCGGACAAGACCGGACAAGACCGGACAAGACCGGACAAGACCGGACAAGACCCAGACAAGACCGGACAAGACCGGACAAGACCCAGACAAGACCGGACAGGACCGGACAAGACCCAGACAAGATCGCACAAGACCGGACAAGACCGGACAAGACCCAGACAAGACCGGACAAGACCGGACAAGGCCCGGACAAGACCCAGACAAGACCGGACAAGACCGGACAAGACCCAGACAAGACCGGACAAGACCGGACAAGACCCAGACAAGACCGGACAAGACCGGACAAGACCCAGACAAGACCGGACAAGACCGGACAAGACCCAGACAAGACCGGACAAGACTGGACAAGACCGGACAAGACCGGACAAGACCCAGACAACACCGGACAAGACCCAGACAAGACCGGACAAGACCGGACAAGACCCAGACAAGACCGGACAAGACCCAGACAAGACCGGACAAGACCGGACAAGACCCAGACAAGACCGGACAAGACCGAACAAGACCGGACAAGACCCATACAAGACCGGACAAGACCGGACAAGACCCAGACAAGACCGGACAAGACCCAGACAAGACCGGACAAGACCGGACAAGACCCAGACAAGACCGGACAAGACCGGACAAGACCCAGACAAGATCGGACAAGACCGGACAAGACCGGACGAGACCCAGACAAGACCGGACAAGACCAGACGAGATCCAGACAAGAACGGACAAGACCGGACAAGACCGGACAAGACCGGACAAGACCGGACAAGACCGGACAAGACCCAGACAAGACCGGACAAGACCGGACAAGACCCAGACAAGACCGGACAGGACCGGACAAGACCCAGACAAGATCGCACAAGACCGGACAAGACCGGACAAGACCCAGACAAGACCGGACAAGACCGGACAAGGCCCGGACAAGACCGGACAAGACCGGACAAGACCGGACAAGACCGGACAAGACCGGACAAGACCGGACAAGACCGGACAAGACCCAGACAAGACCGGACAAGACCGGACAAGACCCAGACAAGACCGGACAAGACCGGACAAGACCCAAACAAGACCGGACAAGACCGGACAAGACCCAGACAAGACCGGACAAGACTGGACAAGACCGGACAAGACCGGACAAGACCCAGACAAGACCGGACAAGACCCAGACAAGACCGGACAAGACCGGACAAGACCCAGACAAGACCGGACAAGACCCAGACAAGACCGGACAAGACCGGACAAGACCCAGACAAGACCGGACAAGACCGAACAAGACCGGACAAGACCCATACAAGACCGGACAAGACCGGACAAGACCCAGACAAGACCGGACAAGACCCAGACAAGACCGGACAAGACCGGACAAGACCCAGACAAGACCGGACAAGACCGGACAAGACCCAGACAAGATCGGACAAGACCGGACAAGACCGGACGAGACCCAGACAAGACCGGACAAGACCAGACGAGATCCAGACAAGACCGGACAAGACCGGACAAGACCGGACAAGACCGGACAAGACCGGACAAGACCGGACAAGACCAGACAAGACCGGACAAGACCGGACAAGACCCAGACAAGACCGGACAAGACCGGACAAGACCCAGACAAGACCGGACAAGACCGGACAAGACTCAGACAAGACCGGACAAGACCGGACAAGACCCAGACAAGACCGGACAGGACCGGACAAGACCCAGACAAGACCGCACAAGACCGGACAAGACCGGACAAGACCCAGACAAGACCGGACAAGACCGGCAAAGGCCCGGACAAGACCGGACAAGGCCCAGACAAGACCGGACAAGACCGGACAAGACCCAGACAAGACACGGACAAGACCGGACAAGACCGGACAAGACCCAGACAAGACCGGACAAGACCGGACAAGACCCAGACAAGACCGGACAAGACCGGACAAGACCCAGACAAGATCGGACAAGACCGGACAAGACCGGACGAGACACAGACAAGACCGGACAAGACCGGACGAGATCCAGACAAGACCGGACAAGACCGGACAAGACCGGACAAGACCGGACAAGACCGGACAAGACCGGACAAGACCGGACAAGACCCAGACAAGACCGGACAAGACCGGACAAGACCCAGACAAGACCGGACAAGACCGGACAAGACCGGACAAGACCCAGACAAGACCGGACAAGACCGGACAAGACCCAGACAAGACCGGACAAGACCGAACAAGACCGGACAAGACCCAGACAAGACCGGACAAGACCCAGACAAGACCGGACAAGACCGGACAAGACCCAGACAAGACCGGACAAGACCGGACAAGACCCAGACAAGATCGGACAAGACCGGACAAGACCGGACGAGACCCAGACAAGACCGGACAAGACCAGACGAGATCCAGACAAGACCGGACAAGACCGGACAAGACCGGGCAAGACCGGACAAGACCGGACAAGACCAGACGAGACCCAGACAAGACCGGACAAGACCAGACGAGATCCAGACAAGACCGGACAAGACCGGATAAGACCCAGACAAGACCGGACAAGACCGGACAAGACCCAGACAAGACCGGACAAGACCGGACAAGACCCATACAAGACCGGACAGGAACGGACAAGACCCAGACAAGACCGCACAAGACCGGACAAGACCGGACAAGACCCAGACAAGACCGGACAAGACCGGACAAGGCCCGGACAAGACCGGACAAGGCCCAGACAAGACCGGACAAGACCGGACAAGACCCAGACAAGACCGGACAAGACCGGACAAGACCGGACA
This sequence comes from Rhinoraja longicauda, assembly GCF_053455715.1. NCBI lineage: Eukaryota > Metazoa > Chordata > Chondrichthyes > Rajiformes > Arhynchobatidae > Rhinoraja > Rhinoraja longicauda. Next base: position 262,086 of record NW_027601335.1, on the reverse strand, counting down.
AGACCGGACAAGACCGGACAAGACCGGACAAGACCGGACAAGACCGGACAAGACCCAGCCAAGACCGGACAAGACCGGACAAGACCCAGACAAGACCGGACAAGACCGGACAAGACCCAGACAAGACCGGACAAGACCCGGACAAGACCGGACAAGACCCGGACAAGACACGGACAAGACCGGACAAGACCGGACAAGACCCAGACAAGACCGGACAAGACCGGACAAGACCAAACAAGACCGGACAAGACCGGACAAGACCCAGACAAGACCGGACAAGACTGGACAAGACCGGACAAGACCGGACAAGACCCAGACAAGACCGGACAAGACCCAGACAAGACCGGACAAGACCGGACAAGACCGGACAAGACCCAGACAAGACCGGACAAGACCCAGACAAGACCGGACAAGACCGGACAAGACCCAGACAAGACCGGACAAGACCGAACAAGACCGGACAAGACCCATACAAGACCGGACAAGACCGGACAAGACCCAGACAAGACCGGACAAGACCCAGACAAGACCGGACAAGACCGGACAAGACCCAGACAAGACCGGACAAGACCGGACAAGACCCAGACAAGATCGGACAAGACCGGACAAGACCGGACGAGACCCAGACAAGACCGGACAAGACCGGACAAGACTCAGACAAGACCGGACAAGACCGGACAAGACCCAGACAAGACCGGACAGGACCGGACAAGACCCAGACAAGACCGCACAAGACCGGACAAGACCGGACAAGACCCAGACAAGACCGGACAAGACCGGACAAGGCCCGGACAAGACCGGACAATGCCCAGACAAGACCGGACAAGACCGGACAAGACCCAGACAAGACACGGACAAGACCGGACAAGACCGGACAAGACCGGACAAGACCCAGACAAGACCGGACAAGACCGGACAAGACTCAGACAAGACCGGACAAGACCGGACAAGACCCAGACAAGACCGGACAGGACCGGACAAGACCCAGACAAGACCGCACAAGACCGGACAAGACCGGACAAGACCCAGACAAGACCGGACAAGACCGGACAAGGCCCGGACAAGACCGGACAAGGCCCAGACAAGACCGGACAAGACCGGACAAGACCCAGACAAGACACGGACAAGACCGGACAAGACCGGACAAGACCCAGACAAGACCGGACAAGACCGGACAAGACCCAGACAAGACCGGACAAGACCGGACAAGACCCAGACAAGATCGGACAAGACCGGACAAGACCGGACGAGACACAGACAAGACCGGACAAGACCGGACGAGATCCAGACAAGACCGGACAAGACCGGACAAGACCGGACAAGACCGGACAAGACCGGACAAGACCGGACAAGACCGGACAAGACCCAGACAAGACCGGACAAGACCGGACAAGACCCAGACAAGACCGGACAAGACCGGACAAGACCGGACAAGACCCAGACAAGACCGGACAAGACCGGACAAGACCCAGACAAGACCGGACAAGACCGAACAAGACCGGACAAGACCCAGACAAGACCGGACAAGACCCAGACAAGACCGGACAAGACCGGACAAGACCCAGACAAGACCGGACAAGACCGGACAAGACCCAGACAAGATCGGACAAGACCGGACAAGACCGGACGAGACCCAGACAAGACCGGACAAGACCAGACGAGATCCAGACAAGACCGGACAAGACCGGACAAGACCGGGCAAGACCGGACAAGACCGGACAAGACCAGACGAGACCCAGACAAGACCGGACAAGACCAGACGAGATCCAGACAAGACCGGACAAGACCGGATAAGACCCAGACAAGACCGGACAAGACCGGACAAGACCCAGACAAGACCGGACAAGACCGGACAAGACCCATACAAGACCGGACAGGAACGGACAAGACCCAGACAAGACCGCACAAGACCGGACAAGACCGGACAAGACCCAGACAAGACCGGACAAGACCGGACAAGGCCCGGACAAGACCGGACAAGGCCCAGACAAGACCGGACAAGACCGGACAAGACCCAGACAAGACCGGACAAGACCGGACAAGACCGGACAAGACCGGACAAGACCGGACAAGACCGGACAAGACCGGACAAGACCGGACAAGACCCAGCCAAGACCGGACAAGACCGGACAAGACCCAGACAAGACCGGACAAGACCGGACAAGACCCAGACAAGACCGGACAAGACCCGGACAAGACCGGACAAGACCCGGACAAGACACGGACAAGACCGGACAAGACCGGACAAGACCCAGACAAGACCGGACAAGACCGGACAAGACCAAACAAGACCGGACAAGACCGGACAAGACCCAGACAAGACCGGACAAGACTGGACAAGACCGGACAAGACCGGACAAGACCCAGACAAGACCGGACAAGACCCAGACAAGACCGGACAAGACCGGACAAGACCCAGACAAGACCGGACAAGACCCAGACAAGACCGGACAAGACCGGACAAGACCCAGACAAGACCGGACAAGACCGAACAAGACCGGACAAGACCCATACAAGACCGGACAAGACCGGACAAGACCCAGACAAGACCGGACAAGACCCAGACAAGACCGGACAAGACCGGACAAGACCCAGACAAGACCGGACAAGACCGGACAAGACCCAGACAAGATCGGACAAGACCGGACAAGACCGGACGAGACCCAGACAAGACCGGACAAGACCAGACGAGATCCAGACAAGACCGGACAAGACCGGACAAGACCGGACAAGACCGGACAAGACCGGACAAGACCGGACAAGACCAGACAAGACCGGACAAGACCGGACAAGACCCAGACAAGACCGGACAAGACCGGACAAGACCCAGACAAGACCGGACAAGACCGGACAAGACTCAGACAAGACCGGACAAGACCGGACAAGACCCAGACAAGACCGGACAGGACCGGACAAGACCCAGACAAGACCGCACAAGACCGGACAAGACCGGACAAGACCCAGACAAGACCGGACAAGACCGGACAAGGCCCGGACAAGACCGGACAAGGCCCAGACAAGACCGGACAAGACCGGACAAGACCCAGACAAGACACGGACAAGACCGGACAAGACCGGACAAGACCCAGACAAGACCGGACAAGACCGGACAAGACCCAGACAAGACCGGACAAGACCGGACAAGACCCAGACAAGATCGGACAAGACCGGACAAGACCGGACGAGACACAGACAAGACCGGACAAGACCGGACGAGATCCAGACAAGACCGGACAAGACCGGACAAGACCGGACAAGACCGGACAAGACCGGACAAGACCGGACAAGACCGGACAAGACCGGACAAGACCCAGACAAGACCGGACAAGACCGGACAAGACCCAGACAAGACCGGACAAGACCGGACAAGACCGGACAAGACCCAGACAAGACCGGACAAGACCGGACAAGACCCAGACAAGACCGGACAAGACCGAACAAGACCGGACAAGACCCAGACAAGACCGGACAAGACCCAGACAAGACCGGACAAGACCGGACAAGACCCAGACAAGACCGGACAAGACCGGACAAGACCCAGACAAGATCGGACAAGACCGGACAAGACCGGACGAGACCCAGACAAGACCGGACAAGACCAGACGAGATCCAGACAAGACCGGACAAGACCGGACAAGACCGGGCAAGACCGGACAAGACCGGACAAGACCAGACGAGACCCAGACAAGACCGGACAAGACCAGACGAGATCCAGACAAGACCGGACAAGACCGGATAAGACCCAGACAAGACCGGACAAGACCGGACAAGACCCAGACAAGACCGGACAAGACCGGACAAGACCCATACAAGACCGGACAGGAACGGACAAGACCCAGACAAGACCGCACAAGACCGGACAAGACCGGACAAGACCCAGACAAGACCGGACAAGACCGGACAAGGCCCGGACAAGACCGGACAAGGCCCAGACAAGACCGGACAAGACCGGACAAGACCCAGACAAGACCGGACAAGACCGGACAAGACCGGACAAGACCGGACAAGACCGGACAAGACCGGACAAGACCGGACAAGACCCAGCCAAGACCGGACAAGACCGGACAAGACCCAGACAAGACCGGACAAGACCGGACAAGACCCAGACAAGACCGGACAAGACCCGGACAAGACCGGACAAGACCCGGACAAGACACGGACAAGACCGGACAAGACCGGACAAGACCCAGACAAGACCGGACAAGACCGGACAAGACCCAGACAAGACCGGACAAGACCGGACAAGACCCAGACAAGACTGGACAAGACCGGACAAGACCGGACAAGACCGGACGAGATCCAGACAAGACCGGACAAGACCGGACAAGACCGGACAAGACCGGACAAGACCGGACAAGACCGGACAAGACCGGACAAGACCAGACAAGACCGGACAAGACCGGACAAGACCCAGACAAGACCGGACAAGACCGGACAAGACCCAGACAAGATCGGACAAGACCGGACAAGACCGGACGAGACCGGACGAGACCCAGACAAGACCGGACAAGACCGGACGAGATCCAGACAAGACCGGACAAGACCGGACAAGACCGGACAAGAGCGGACAAGACCGGACAAGACCGGACAAGACCGGACAAGACCAGACAAGACCGGACAAGACCGGACAAGACCCAGACAAGACCGGACAAGACCGGACAAGACCCAGACAAGACCGGACAAGACCGGACAAGACCCAGACAAGACCGGACAAGACCGGACAAGACCCAGACAAGACCGGACAAGACCGGACAAGACCCAGACAAGACCGGACAAGACCGGACAAGACCGGACAAGACCCAGACAACACCGGACAAGACTGGACAAGTCCCGGACAAGGCCGGACAAGGCCCAGACAAGACCGGACAAGACCGGACAAGACCCAGACAAGACCGGACAAGACCGGACAAGACCGGACAAGACCGGACAAGACCGGACAAGACCGGACAAGACCGGACAAGACCGGAAAAGACCCAGACAAGACCGGACAAGACCGGACAAGACCCAGACAAGACCGGACAAGACCGGACAAGACCCAGACAAGACCGGACAAGACCGGACAAGACCCAGACAAGACCGGACAAGACCGGACAAGACCGGACAAGACCCAGACAAGACCGGACAAGACTGGACAAGGCCCGGACAAGACCGGACAAGGCCCAGACAAGACCGGACAAGACCGGACAAGACCCAGACAAGACCGTACAAGACCGGACAAGACACAGACAAGACCCAGACAAGACCCAGACAAGACCGGACAAGACCGGACAAGACCGGACAAGACCGGACAAGACCCAGACAAGACCGGACAAGACCGGACAAGACCGGACAAGACCCAGACAAGACCGGACAAGACCGGACAAGACCCAGACAACACCGGACAAGACCCAGACAAGACCGGACAAGACCGGACAAGACCCAGACAAGACCAGACAAGACCGGACAAGGCCCAGACAAGACCGGACAAGACCGGACAAGACCCAGACAAGATCGGACAAGACCGGACAAGACCGGACGAGACCCAGACAAGACCGGACAAGACCGGACGACATCCAGACAAGACCGGACAAGACCGGACAAGACCGGACAAGACCGGAAAAGACCGGACAAGACCGGACAAGACCGGACAAGACCGGACAAGACCAGACAAGACCGGACAAGACCGGACAAGACCCAGACAAGACCGGACAAGACCGGACAAGACCCAGACAAGACCGGACAAGACCGGACAAGACCCAGACAAGACCGGACAAGACCGGAAAAGACCCAGACAAGACCGGACAAGACCGGACAAGACCCAGACAAGACCGGACAAGACCGGACAAGACCGGACAAGACCCAGACAACACCGGACAAGACTGGACAAGTCCCGGACAAGGCCGGACAAGGCCCAGACAAGACCGGACAAGACCGGACAAGACCCAGACAAGACCGGACAAGACCGGACAAGACCGGACAAGACCGGACAAGACCGGACAAGACCGGACAAGACCGGACAAGACCGGACAAGACCGGAAAAGACCCAGACAAGACCGGACAAGACCGGACAAGACCCAGACAAGACCGGACAAGACCGGACAAGACCGGACAAGACCGGACAAGACCGGACAAGACCGGACAAGACCGGACAAGACCGGAAAAGACCCAGACAAGACCGGACAAGACCGGACAAGACCCAGACAAGACCGGACAAGACCGGACAAGACCCAGACAAGACCGGACAAGACCGGACAAGACCCAGACAAGACCGGACAAGACCGGACAAGACCGGACAAGACCCAGACAAGACCGGACAAGACTGGACAAGGCCCGGACAAGACCGGACAAGGCCCAGACAAGACCGGACAAGACCGGACAAGACCCAGACAAGACCGTACAAGACCGGACAAGACACAGACAAGACCCAGACAAGACCCAGACAAGACCGGACAAGACCGGACAAGACCGGACAAGACCGGACAAGACCCAGACAAGACCGGACAAGACCGGACAAGACCGGACAAGACCCAGACAAGACCGGACAAGACCGGACAAGACCCAGACAACACCGGACAAGACCCAGACAAGACCGGACAAGACCGGACAAGACCCAGACAAGACCAGACAAGACCGGACAAGGCCCAGACAAGACCGGACAAGACCGGACAAGACCCAGACAAGATCGGACAAGACCGGACAAGACCGGACGAGACCCAGACAAGACCGGACAAGACCGGACGACATCCAGACAAGACCGGACAAGACCGGACAAGACCGGACAAGACCGGAAAAGACCGGACAAGACCGGACAAGACCGGACAAGACCGGACAAGACCAGACAAGACCGGACAAGACCGGACAAGACCCAGACAAGACCGGACAAGACCGGACAAGACCCAGACAAGACCGGACAAGACCGGACAAGACCCAGACAAGACCGGACAAGACCGGAAAAGACCCAGACAAGACCGGACAAGACCGGACAAGACCCAGACAAGACCGGACAAGACCGGACAAGACCGGACAAGACCCAGACAACACCGGACAAGACTGGACAAGTCCCGGACAAGGCCGGACAAGGCCCAGACAAGACCGGACAAGACCGGACAAGACCCAGACAAGACCGGACAAGACCGGACAAGACCGGACAAGACCGGACAAGACCGGACAAGACCGGACAAGACCGGACAAGACCGGACAAGACCGGAAAAGACCCAGACAAGACCGGACAAGACCGGACAAGACCCAGACAAGACCGGACAAGACCGGACAAGACCCAGACAAGACCGGACAAGACCGGACAAGACCCAGACAAGACCGGACAAGACCGGACAAGACCGGACAAGACCCAGACAAGACCGGACAAGACTGGACAAGGCCCGGACAAGACCGGACAAGGCCCAGACAAGACCGGACAAGACCGGACAAGACCCAGACAAGACCGGACAAGACCGGACAAGACACAGACAAGACCCAGACAAGACCCAGACAAGACCGGACAAGACCGGACAAGACCGGACAAGACCGGACAAGACCCAGACAAGACCGGACAAGACCGGACAAGACCGGACAAGACCCAGACAAGACCGGACAAGACCGGACAAGACCCAGACAACACCGGACAAGACCCAGACAAGACCGGACAAGACCGGACAAGACCCAGACAAGACCAGACAAGACCGGACAAGGCCCAGACAAGACCGGACAAGACCGGACAAGACCCAGACAAGATCGGACAAGACCGGACAAGACCGGACGAGACCCAGACAAGACCGGACAAGACCGGACGACATCCAGACAAGACCGGACAAGACCGGACAAGACCGGACAAGACCGGAAAAGACCGGACAAGACCGGACAAGACCGGACAAGACCGGACAAGACCAGACAAGACCGGACAAGACCGGACAAGACCCAGACAAGACCGGACAAGACCGGACAAGACCCAGACAAGACCGGACAAAACCGGACAAGACTCAGACAAGACCGGACAAGACCGGAAAAGACCCAGACAAGACCGGACAAGACCGGACAAGACCCAGACAAGACCGGACAAGACCGGACAAGACCGGACAAGACCCAGACAAGACCGGACAAGACTGGACAAGGCCCGGACAAGACCGGACAAGGCCCAGACAAGACCGGACAAGACCGGACAAGACCCAGACAAGACCGGACAAGACCGGACAAGACCCAGACAAGACCAGACAAGACCGGACAAAGCCCAGACAAGACCGGACAAGACCGGACAAGACCCAGACAAGATCGGACAACACCGGACAAGACCGGACGAGACCCAGACAAGACCGGACAAGACCGGACGAGATCCAGACAAGACCGGACAAGACCGGACAAGACCGGACAAGACCGGAAAAGACCGGACAAGACCGGACGAAGACCGGACAAGACCGGACAAGACCAGACAAGACCGGACAAGACCGGACAAGACCCAGACAAGACCGGACAAGACCGGACAAGACCCAGACAAGACCGGACAAGACCGGACAAGACCCAGACAAGACCGGACAAGACCGGACAAGACCCAGACAAGACCAGACAAGACCGGACAAGGCCCAGACAAGACCGGACAAGACCGGACAAGACCCAGACAAGATCGGACAAGACCGGACAAGACCGGACGAGACCCAGACAAGACCGGACAAGACCGGACGAGATCCAGACAAGACCGGACAAGACCGGACAAGACCGGAAAAGACCGGACAAGACCGGACAAGACCGGACAAGACCGGACAAGACCAGACAAGACCGGACAAGACCGGACAAGACCCAGACAAGACCGGACAAGACCGGACAAGACCCAGACAAGACCGGACAAGACCGGACAAGACCCAGACAAGACCGGACAAGACCGGACAAGACCCAGACAAGACCGGACAAGACCGGACAAGACCGGACAAGACCCAGACAAGACCGGACAAGACGGGACAAGACCGGACAAGACCCAGACAAGACCGGACAAGACTGGACAAGGCCCGGACAAGACCGGACAAGGCCCAGACAAGAGCGGACAAGACCGGACAAGACCCAGACAAGACCGGCCAAGACCGGACAAGACCGGACAAGACCGGACAAGACCGGACAAGACCGGACAAGACCGGACAATACCCAGACAAGACCGGACAAGACCGGACAAGACCCAGACAAGACCGGACAAGACCCGGACAAGACCGGACAAGACCCGGACAAGACCCGGACAAGACCGGACAAGACCGGACAAGACCCAGACAAGACCCAGACAAGACCCAGACAAGACCGGACAAGACCGGACAAGACCGGACAAGACCGGACAAGACCCAGACAAGACCGGACAAGACCGGACAAGACCGGACAAGACCCAGACAAGACCAGACAAGACCGGACAAGACCGGACAAGACCCAGACAAGACCGGACAAGACCGGACAAGACCCAGACAAGATCGGACAAGACCGGACAAGACCGGACGAGACCCAGACAAGACCGGACAAGACCGGACGAGATCCAGACAAGACCGGACAAGACCGGACAAGACCGGACAAGACCGGACAAGACCGGACAAGACCGGACAAGACCGGACAAGACCAGACAAGACCGGACAAGACCGGACAAGACCCAGACTAGACCGGACAAGACCGGACAAGACCCGGACAAGACCGGACAAGACCCAGACAAGACCGGACAAGACCGGACAAGACCCAGACAAGACCGGACAAGACCGGACAAGACCCAGACAAGACCGGACAAGACCGGACAAGACCAGACAAGACCGGACAAGACCGGACAAGACCGGACAAGACCCAGACAAGACCGGACAAGACTGGACAAGGCCCGGACAAGACCGGACAAGGCCCAGACAAGACCGGACAAGACCGGACAAGACCCAGACAAGACCGGACAAGACCGGACAAGACCGGACAAGACCGGACAAGACCGGACAAGACCGGACAAGACCGGACAAGACCGGACAAGACCCAGACAAGACCGGACAAGACCGGACAAGACCGGACAAGATCGGACAAGACCGGACAAGACCGGACGAGACCCAGACAAGACCGGACAAGACCGGACGAGATCCAGACAAGACCGGACAAGACCGGACAAGACCGGACAAGACCGGACAAGACCCAGACAAGACCGGACAAGACCGGACAAGACCCAGACAAGACCAGACAAGACCGGACAAAGCCCAGACAAGACCGGACAAGACCGGACAAGACCCAGACAAGATCGGACAACACCGGACAAGACCGGACGAGACCCAGACAAGACCGGACAAGACCGGACGAGATCCAGACAAGACCGGACAAGACCGGACAAGACCGGACAAGACCGGAAAAGACCGGACAAGACCGGACGAAGACCGGACAAGACCGGACAAGACCAGACAAGACCGGACAAGACCGGACAAGACCCAGACAAGACCGGACAAGACCGGACAAGACCCAGACAAGACCGGACAAGACCGGACAAGACCCAGACAAGACCGGACAAGACCGGACAAGACCCAGACAAGACCAGACAAGACCGGACAAGGCCCAGACAAGACCGGACAAGACCGGACAAGACCCAGACAAGATCGGACAAGACCGGACAAGACCGGACGAGACCCAGACAAGACCGGACAAGACCGGACGAGATCCAGACAAGACCGGACAAGACCGGACAAGACCGGAAAAGACCGGACAAGACCGGACAAGACCGGACAAGACCGGACAAGACCAGACAAGACCGGACAAGACCGGACAAGACCCAGACAAGACCGGACAAGACCGGACAAGACCCAGACAAGACCGGACAAGACCGGACAAGACCCAGACAAGACCGGACAAGACCGGACAAGACCCAGACAAGACCGGACAAGACCGGACAAGACCGGACAAGACCCAGACAAGACCGGACAAGACGGGACAAGACCGGACAAGACCCAGACAAGACCGGACAAGACCGGACAAGACCCAGACAAGACCGGACAAGGCCCGGACAAGACCGGACAAGGCCCAGACAAGAGCGGACAAGACCGGACAAGACCCAGACAAGACCGGCCAAGACCGGACAAGACCGGACAAGACCGGACAAGACCGGACAAGACCGGACAAGACCGGACAATACCCAGACAAGACCGGACAAGACCGGACAAGACCCAGACAAGACCGGACAAGACCCGGACAAGACCGGACAAGACCCGGACAAGACCCGGACAAGACCGGACAAGACCGGACAAGACCCAGACAAGACCCAGACAAGACCCAGACAAGACCGGACAAGACCGGACAAGACCGGACAAGACCGGACAAGACCCAGACAAGACCGGACAAGACCGGACAAGACCGGACAAGACCCAGACAAGACCAGACAAGACCGGACAAGACCGGACAAGACCCAGACAAGACCGGACAAGACCGGACAAGACCCAGACAAGATCGGACAAGACCGGACAAGACCGGACGAGACCCAGACAAGACCGGACAAGACCGGACGAGATCCAGACAAGACCGGACAAGACCGGACAAGACCGGACAAGACCGGACAAGACCGGACAAGACCGGACAAGACCGGACAAGACCAGACAAGACCGGACAAGACCGGACAAGACCCAGACTAGACCGGACAAGACCGGACAAGACCCGGACAAGACCGGACAAGACCCAGACAAGACCGGACAAGACCGGACAAGACCCAGACAAGACCGGACAAGACCGGACAAGACCCAGACAAGACCGGACAAGACCGGACAAGACCCAGACAAGACCGGACAAGACCGGACAAGACCGGACAAGACCCAGACAAGACCGGACAAGACTGGACAAGGCCCGGACAAGACCGGACAAGGCCCAGACAAGACCGGACAAGACCGGACAAGACCCAGACAAGACCGGACAAGACCGGACAAGACCGGACAAGACCGGACAAGACCGGACAAGACCGGACAAGACCGGACAAGACCGGACAAGACCCAGACAAGACCGGACAAGACCGGACAAGACCGGACAAGACCAGACAAGACCGGACAAGACCGGCCAAGACCCAGACAAGACCGGACAAGACCGGACGAGATCCAGACAAGACCGGTCAAGACCGGACAAGACCGGACAAGACCGGACAAGACCGGACAAGACCGGACAAGACCGGACAAGACCCAGACAAGACCGGACAAGACCGGACAAGACCCAGACAAGACCGGACAAGACCGGACAAGACCCAGACAAGACCGGACAGGACCGGACAAGACCCAGACAAGACCGCACAAGACCGGACAAGACCGGACAAGACCCAGACAAGACCGGACAAGACCGGACAAGGCCCGGACAAGACCGGACAAGGCCCGGCCAAGACCGGACAAGACCGGACAAGACCGGACAAGACCGGACAAGACCGGACAAGACCGGACAATACCCAGACAAGACCGGACAAGACCGGACAAGACCCAGACAAGACCGGACAAGACCCGGACAAGACCGGACAAGACCCGGACAAGACCCGGACAAGACCGGACAAGACCGGACAAGACCCAGACAAGACCCAGACAAGACCCAGACAAGACCGGACAAGACCGGACAAGACCGGACAAGACCGGACAAGACCCAGACAAGACCGGACAAGACCGGATAAGACCGGACAAGACCCAGACAAGACCAGACAAGACCGGACAAGACCGGACAAGACCCAGACAAGACCGGACAAGACCGGACAAGACCCAGACAAGATCGGACAAGACCGGACAAGACCGGACGAGACCCAGACAAGACCGGACAAGACCGGACGAGATCCAGACAAGACCGGACAAGACCGGACAAGACCGGACAAGACCGGACAAGACCGGACAAGACCGGACAAGACCGGACAAGACCAGACAAGACCGGACAAGACCGGACAAGACCCAGACTAGACCGGACAAGACCGGACAAGACCCGGACAAGACCGGACAAGACCCAGACAAGACCGGACAAGACCGGACAAGACCCAGACAAGACCGGACAAGACCGGACAAGACCCAGACAAGACCGGACAAGACCGGACAAGACCCAGACAAGACCGGACAAGACCGGACAAGACCGGACAAGACCCAGACAAGACCGGACAAGACTGGACAAGGCCCGGACAAGACCGGACAAGGCCCAGACAAGACCGGACAAGACCGGACAAGACCCAGACAAGACCGGACAAGACCGGACAAGACCGGACAAGACCGGACAAGACCGGACAAGACCGGACAAGACCGGACAAGACCGGACAAGACCCAGACAAGACCGGACAAGACCGGACAAGACCGGACAAGACCAGACAAGACCGGACAAGACCGGCCAAGACCCAGACAAGACCGGACAAGACCGGACGAGATCCAGACAAGACCGGTCAAGACCGGACAAGACCGGACAAGACCGGACAAGACCGGACAAGACCGGACAAGACCGGACAAGACCCAGACAAGACCGGACAAGACCGGACAAGACCCAGACAAGACCGGACAAGACCGGACAAGACCCAGACAAGACCGGACAGGACCGGACAAGACCCAGACAAGACCGCACAAGACCGGACAAGACCGGACAAGACCCAGACAAGACCGGACAAGACCGGACAAGGCCCGGACAAGACCGGACAAGGCCCAGACAAGACCGGACAAGACCGGACAAGACCCAGACAAGACCGGACAAGACCGGACAAGACCGGACAAGACCGGACAAGACCGGACAAGACCCAGCCAAGACCGGACAAGACCGGACAAGACCCAGACAAGACCGGACAAGACCGGACAAGACCCAGACAAGACCGGACAAGACCCGGACAAAACACGGACAAGACCGGACAAGACCGAACAAGACCCAGACAAGACCGGACAAGACCGGACAAGACCCAGACAAGACCGGACAAGACCGGACAAGACCCAGACAAGATCGGACAAGACCGGACAAGACCGGACGAGACCCAGACAAGACCGGACAAGACCGGACGAGATCCAGACAAGACCGGACAAGACCGGACAAGACCCGGACAAGACACGGACAAGACCGGACAAGACCGGACAAGACCCAGACAAGACCGGACAAGACCGGACAAGACCCAGACAAGACCGGACAAGACCGGACAAGACCCAGACAAGATCGGACAAGACCGGACAAGACCGGACAAGACCCAGACAAGACCGGACAAGACCGGACAAGACCCAGACAAGACCGGACAAGACCGAACAAGACCGGACAAGACCCATACAAGACCGGACAAGACCGGACAAGACCCAGACAAGACCGGACAAGACCCATACAAGACCGGACAAGACCGGACAAGACCCAGACAAGACCGGACAAGACCGGACAAGACCCAGACAAGATCGGACAAGACCGGACAAGACCGGACGAGACCCAGACAAGACCGGACAAGACCAGACGAGATCCAGACAAGACCGGACAAGACCGGACAAGACCGGACAAGACCGGACAAGACCGGACAAGACCGGACAAGACCAGACAAGACCGGACAAGACCGGACAAGACCCAGACAAGACCGGACAAGACCGGACAAGACCCAGACAAGACCGGACAAGACCGGACAAGACCCAGACAAGACCGGACAAGACCGGACAAGACCCAGACAAGACCGGACAAGACCGGACAAGACCCAGACAAGACCGGACAAGACCGGACAAGACCCAGACAAGACCGGACAGGAACGGACAAGACCCAGACAAGACCGCACAAGACCGGACAAGACCGGACAAGACCCAGACAAGACCGGACAAGACCGGACAAGGCCCGGACAAGACCGGACAAGGCCCAGACAAGACCGGACAAGACCGGACAAGACCCAGACAAGACCGGACAAGACCGGACAAGACCGGACAAGACCGGACAAGACCGGACAAGACCGGACAAGACCGGACAAGACCGGACAAGACCCAGCCAAGACCGGACAAGACCGGACAAGACCCAGACAAGACCGGACAGGACCGGACAAGACCCAGACAAGACCGGACAAGACCCGGACAAGACCGGACAAGACCCGGACAAGACACGGACAAGACCGGACAAGACCGGACAAGACCCAGACAAGACCGGACAAGACCGGACAAGACCCAGACAAGACCGGACAAGACCGGACAAGACCCAGACAAGACTGGACAAGACCGGACAAGACCGGACAAGACCGGACGAGATCCAGACAAGACCGGACAAGACCGGACAAGACCGGACAAGACCGGACAAGACCGGACAAGACCGGACAAGACCGGACAAGACCGGACAAGACCAGACAAGACCGGACAAGACCGGACAAGACCCAGACAAGACCGGACAAGACCGGACAAGACCCAGACAAGATCGGACAAGACCGGACAAGACCGGACGAGACCCAGACAAGACCGGACAAGACCGGACGAGATCCAGACAAGACCGGACAAGACCGGACAAGACCGGACAAGACCGGACAAGACCGGACAAGACCGGACAAGACCGGACAAGACCGGACAAGACCGGACAAGACCGGACAAGACCGGACAAGACCCAGACAAGACCGGACAAGACCGGACAAGACCCAGACAAGACCGGACAAGACCGGACAAGACCCAGACAAGACCGGACAAGACCGGACAAGACCCAGACAAGACCGGACAAGACCGGAGAAGACCCAGACAAGACCGGACAAGACCGGACAAGACCGGACAAGACCCAGACAACACCGGACAAGACTGGACAAGTCCCGGACAAGGCCGGACAAGGCCCAGACAAGACCGGACAAGACCGGACAAGACCCAGACAAGACCGGACAAGACCGGACAAGACCGGACAAGACCGGACAAGACCGGACAAGACCGGACAAGACCGGACAAGACCGGACAAGACCGGAAAAGACCCAGACAAGACCGGACAAGACCGGACAAGACCCAGACAAGACCGGACAAGACCGGACAAGACCCAGACAAGACCGGACAAGATCGGACAAGACCCAGACAAGACCGGACAAGACCGGACAAGACCGGACAAGACCCAGACAAGACCGGACAAGACTGGACAAGGCCCGGACAAGACCGGACAAGGCCCAGACAAGACCGGACAAGACCGGACAAGACCCAGACAAGACCGGACAAGACCGGACAAGACCCAGACAAGACCCAGACAAGACCCAGACAAGACCGGACAAGACCGGACAAGACCGGACAAGACCGGACAAGACCCAGACAAGACCGGACAAGACCGGACAAGACCGGACAAGACCCAGACAAGTCCGGACAAGACCGGACAAGACCCAGACAACACCGGACAAGACCCAGACAAGACCGGACAAGACCGGACAAGACCCAGACAAGACCAGACAAGACCGGACAAGACCAGACAAGACCGGACAAGACCGGACAAGACCGGAAAAGAACGGACAAGACCGGACAAGACCGGACAAGACCGGACAAGACCAGACAAGACCGGACAAGACCGGACAAGACCCAGACAAGACCGGACAAGACCGGACAAGACCCAGACAAGACCGGACAAGACCGGACAAGACCCAGACAAGACCGGACAAGACCGGAAAAGACCCAGACAAGACCGGACAAGACCGGACAAGACCCAGACAAGACCGGACAAGACCGGACAAGACCGGAAAAGACCCAGACAAGACCGGACAAGACTGGACAAGGCCCGGACAAGACCGGACAAGGCCCAGACAAGACCGGACAAGACCGGACAAGACCCAGACAAGACCGGACAAGACCGGACAAGACCCAGACAAGACCAGACAAGACCGGACAAGGCCCAGACAAGACCGGAAAAGACCGGACAAGACCCAGACAAGATCGGACAACACCGGACAAGACCGGACGAGACCCAGACAAGACCGGACAAGACCGGACGAGATCCAGACAAGACCGGACAAGACCGGACAAGACCGGACAAGACCGGAAAAGACCGGACAAGACCGGACAAGACCGGACAAGACCGGACAAGACCAGACAAGACCGGACAAGACCGGACAAGACCCAGACAAGACCGGACAAGACCGGACAAGACCCAGACAAGACCGGACAAGACCGGACAAGACCCAGACAAGACCGGACAAGACCGGACAAGACCCAGACAAGACCAGACAAGACCGGACAAGGCCCAGACAAGACCGGACAAGACCGGACAAGACCCAGACAAGATCGGACAAGACTGGACAAGACCGGACGAGACCCAGACAAGACCGGACAAGACCGGACGAGATCCAGACAAGACCGGACAAGACCGGACAAGACCGGACAAGACCGGAAAAGACCGGACAAGACCGGACAAGACCGGACAAGACCGGACAAGACCAGACAAGACCGGACAAGACCGGACAAGACCCAGACAAGACCGGACAAGACCGGACAAGACCCAGACAAGACCGGACAAGACCGGACAAGACCCAGACAAGACCGGACAAGACCGGACAAGACCCAGACAAGAACGGACAAGACCGGACAAGACCCAGACAAGACCGGACAAGACGGGACAAGACCGGACAAGACCCAGACAAGACCGGACAAGACTGGACAAGGCCCGGACAAGACAGGACAAGGCCCAGACAAGACCGGACAAGACCGGACAAGACCCAGACAAGACCGGACAAGACCGGACAAGACCGGACAAGACCGGACAAGACCGGACAAGACCGGACAAGACCGGACAATACCCAGACAAGACCGGACAAGACCGGACAAGACCCAGACAAGACCGGACAAGACCCGGACAAGACCGGACAAGACCCGGACAAGACCCGGACAAGAACGGACAAGACCGGACAAGACCCAGACAAGACCCAGACAAGACCCAGACAAGACCGGACAAGACCGGACAAGACCGGACAAGACCGGACAAGACCCAGACAAGACCGGACAAGACCGGACAAGACCGGACAAGACCCAGACAAGACCAGACAAGACCGGACAAGACCGGACAAGACCCAGACAAGACCGGACAAGACCGGACAAGACCCAGACAAGATCGGACAAGACCGGACAAGACCGGACGAGACCCAGACAAGACCGGACGAGACCCAGACAAGACCGGACAAGACCGGACGAGATCCAGACAAGACCGGACAAGACCGGACAAGACCGGACAAGACCGGACAAGACCGGACAAGACCAGACAAGACCGGACAAGACCGGACAAGACCCAGACTAGACCGGACAAGACCGGACAAGACCCAGACAAGACCGGACAAGACCGGACAAGACCCAGACAAGACCGGACAAGACCGGACAAGACCCAGACAAGACCGGACAAGACCGGACAAGACCCAGACAAGACCAGACAAGACCGGACAAGACCGGACAAGACCCAGACAAGACCGGACAAGACTGGACAAGGCCCGGACAAGACCGGACAAGGCCCAGACAAGACCGGACAAGACCGGACAAGACCCAGACAAGACCGGACAAGACCGGACAAGACCGGACAAGACCGGACAAGACCGGACAAGACCGGACAAGACCGGACAAGACCGGACAAGACCGGACAAGACCGGACAAGACCCAGACAAGACCGGACAAGACCGGACAAGACCGGACAAGACCAGACAAGACCGGACAAGACCGGCCAAGACCCAGACAAGACCGGACAAGACCGGACGAGATCCAGACAAGACCGGACAAGACCGGACAAGACCGGACAAGACCGGACAAGACCGGACAAGACCGGACAAGACCGGACAAGACCAGACAAGACCGGACAAGACCGGACAAGACCCAGACAAGACCGAACAAGACCGGACAAGACCCAGACAAGACCGGACAAGACCGGACAAGACCCAGACAAGACCGGACAAGACCGGACAAGACCGGACAAGACCCAGACAAGACCGGACAAGACTGGACAAGGCCCGGACAAGACCGGACAAGGCCCAGACAAGACCGGACAAGACCGGACAAGACCCAGACAAGACCGGACAAGACCGGACAAGACCGGACAAGACCCAGACAAGACCGGACAAGACCGGACAAGACCGGACAAGACCCAGACAAGACCGGACAAGACCGGACAAGACCCAGACAACACCGGACAAGACCCAGACAAGACCGGACAAGACCGGACAAGACACAGACAAGACCAGACAAGACCGGACAAGGCACAGACAAGACCGGACAAGACCGGACAAGACCCAGACAAGATCGGACAAGACCGGACAAGACCGGACGAGACCCAGACAAGACCGGACAAGAACGGACGACATACAGACAAGACCGGACAAGACCGGACAAGACCGGACAAGACCGGAAAAGACCGGACAAGACCGGACAAGACCGGACAAGACCGGACAAGACCAGACAAGACCGGACAAGACCGGACAAGACCCAGACAAGACCGGACAAGACCGGACAAGACCCAGACAAGACCGGACAAGACCGGACAAGACCCACACAAGACCGGACAAGACCGGACAAGACCCAGACAAGACCGGACAAGACCGGACAAGACCCAGACAAGACCGGACAAGACCGGACAAGACCGGACAAGACCCAGACAAGACCGGACAAGACTGGACAAGGCCCGGACAAGACCGGACAAGGCCCAGACAAGACCGGACAAGACCGGACAAGACCCAGACAAGACCGGACAAGACCGGACAAGACCCAGACAAGACCAGACAAGACCGGACAAGGCCCAGACAAGACCGGACAAGACCGGACAAGACCCAGACAAGATCGGACAAGACCGGACAAGACCGGACGAGACACAGACAAGACCGGACAAGACCGGACGAGATCCAGACAAGACCGGACAAGACCGGACAAGACCGGACAAGACCGGACAAGACCGGACAAGACCAGACAAGACCGGACAAGACCGGCCAAGACCCAGACAAGACCGGACAAGACCGGACGAGATCCAGACAAGACCGGACAAGACCGGACAAGACCGGACAAGACCGGACAAGACCGGACAAGACCGGACAAGACCGGACAAGACCAGACAAGACCGGACAAGACCGGACAAGACCCAGACAAGACCGAACAAGACCGGACAAGACCCAGACAAGACCGGACAAGACCGGACAAGACCCAGACAAGACCGGACAAGACCGGACAAGACCGGACAAGACCCAGACAAGACCGGACAAGACTGGACAAGGCCCGGACAAGACCGGACAAGGCCCAGACAAGACCGGACAAGACCGGACAAGACCCAGACAAGACCGGACAAGACCGGACAAGACCGGACAAGACCCAGACAAGACCGGACAAGACCGGACAAGACCGGACAAGACCCAGACAAGACCGGACAAGACCGGACAAGACCCAGACAACACCGGACAAGACCCAGACAAGACCGGACAAGACCGGACAAGACCCAGACAAGACCAGACAAGACCGGACAAGGCACAGACAAGACCGGACAAGACCGGACAAGACCCAGACAAGATCGGACAAGACCGGACAAGACCGGACGAGACCCAGACAAGACCGGACAAGACCGGACGACATACAGACAAGACCGGACAAGACCGGACAAGACCGGACAAGACCGGAAAAGACCGGACAAGACCGGACAAGACCGGACAAGACCGGACAAGACCAGACAAGACCGGACAAGACCGGACAAGACCCAGACAAGACCGGACAAGACCGGACAAGACCCAGACAAGACCGGACAAGACCGGACAAGACCCACACAAGACCGGACAAGACCGGACAAGACCCAGACAAGACCGGACAAGACCGGACAAGACCCAGACAAGACCGGACAAGACCGGACAAGACCGGACAAGACCCAGACAAGACCGGACAAGACTGGACAAGGCCCGGACAAGACCGGACAAGGCCCAGACAAGACCGGACAAGACCGGACAAGACCCAGACAAGACCGGACAAGACCGGACAAGACCCAGACAAGACCAGACAAGACCGGACAAGGCCCAGACAAGACCGGACAAGACCGGACAAGACCCAGACAAGATCGGACAAGACCGGACAAGACCGGACGAGACACAGACAAGACCGGACAAGACCGGACGAGATCCAGACAAGACCGGACAAGACCGGACAAGACCGGACAAGACCGGAAAAGACCGGACAAGACCGGACAAGACCGGACAAGACCGGACAAGACCAGACAAGACCGGACAAGACCGGACAAGACCCAGACAAGACCGGACAAGACCGGACAAGACCCAGACAAGACCGGACAAGGCCGGACAAGACCCAGACAAGACCGGACAAGACCGGACAAGACCCAGACAAGACCAGACAAGACCGGACAAGGCCCAGACAAGACCGGACAAGACCGGACAAGACCCAGACAAGATCGGACAAGACCGGACAAGACCGGACGAGACCCAGAAAAGACCGGACAAGACCGGACGAGATCCAGACAAGACCGGACAAGACCGGACAAGACCGGACAAGACCGGAAAAGACCGGACAAGACCGGACAAGACCGGACAAGACCGGACAAGACCAGACAAGACCGGACAAGACCGGACAAGACCCGGACAAGACCGGACAAGACCGGACAAGACCCAGACAAGACCGGACAAGACCGGACAAGACCCAGACAAGACCGGACAAGACCGGACAAGACCCAGACAAGACCGGACAAGACCAGACAAGACCCAGACAAGACCGGACAAGACGGGACAAGACCGGACAAGACCCAGACAAGACCGGACAAGACTGGACAAGGCCCGGACAAGACCGGACAAGGCCCAGACAAGACCGGACAAGACCGGACAAGACCCAGACAAGACCGGACAAGACCGGACAAGACCGGACAAGACCGGACAAGACCGGACAAGACCGGACAAGACCGGACAATACCCAGACAAGACCGGACAAGACCGGACAAGACCCGGACAAGACCCAGACAAGACCGGACAAGACCCGGACAAGACCGGACAAGACCCGGACAAGACCCGGACAAGACCGGACAAGACCGGACAAGACCCAGACAAGACCCAGACAAGACCCAGACAAGACCGGACAAGACCGGACAAGACCGGACAAGACCGGACAAGACCCAGACAAGACCGGACAAGACCGGACAAGACCGGACAAGACACAGACAAGACCAGACAAGACCGGACAAGACCAGACAAGACCCAGACAAGACCGGACAAGACCGGACAAGACCCAGACAAGATCGGACAAGACCGGACAAGACCGGACGAGACCCAGACAAGACCGGACAAGACCGGACGAGATCCAGACAAGACCGGACAAGACCGGACAAGACCGGACAAGACCGGACAAGACCGGACAAGACCGTACAAGACCAGACAAGACCGGACAAGACCGGACAAGACCCAGACTAGACCGGACAAGACCCAGACAAGACCGGACAAGACCGGACAAGACCCAGACAAGACCGGACAAGACCGGACAAGACCCAGACAAGACCGGACAAGACCGGACAAGACCCAGACAAGACCGGACAAGACCGGACAAGACCGGACAAGACCCAGACAAGACCGGACAAGACTGGACAAGGCCCGGACAAGACCGGAGAAGGCCCAGACAAGACCGGACAAGACCGGACAAGACCCAGACAAGACCGGACAAGACCCAGACAAGACCGGACAAGACCGGACAAGACCGGACAAGACCGGACAAGACCGGACAAGACCGGACAAGACCGGACAAGACCGGACAAGACCCAGACAAGACCGGACAAGACCGGACAAGACCAGACAAGACCGGACAAGACCGGCCAAGACCCAGACAAGACCGGACAAGACCGGACGAGATCCAGACAAGACCGGACAAGACCGGACAAGACCGGACAAGACCGGACAAGACCGGACAAGACCGGACAAGACCGGACAAGACCAGACAAGACCGGACAAGACCGGACAAGACCCAGACAAGACCGGACAAGACCGGACAAGACCCAGACAAGACCGGACAAGACCGGACAAGACCCAGACAAGACCGAACAAGACCGGACAAGACCCAGACAAGACCGGACAAGACCGGACAAGACCCAGACAAGACCGGACAAGACCGGACAAGACCGGACAAGACCCAGACAAGACCGGACAAGACTGGACAAGGCCCGGACAAGACCGGACAAGGCCCAGACAAGACCGGACAAGACCGGACAAGACCCAGAAAAGACCGGACAAGACCGGACGAGATCCAGACAAGACCGGACAAGACCGGACAAGACCGGACAAGACCGGAAAAGACCGGACAAGACCGGACAAGACCGGACAAGACCGGACAAGACCGGACAAGACCCAGACAAGACCGGACAAGACCGGACAAGACCCAGACAAGACCGGACAAGACCGGACAAGACCCAGACAAGACCGGACAAGACCGGACAAGACCCAGACAAGACCGGACAAGACCAGACAAGACCCAGACAAGACCGGACAAGACGGGACAAGACCGGACAAGACCCAGACAAGACCGGACAAGACTGGACAAGGCCCGGACAAGACCGGACAAGGCCCAGACAAGACCGGACAAGACCGGACAAGACCCAGACAAGACCGGACAAGACCGGACAAGACCGGACAAGACCGGACAAGACCGGACAAGACCGGACAAGACCGGACAATACCCAGACAAGACCGGACAAGACCGGACAAGACCCGGACAAGACCCAGACAAGACCGGACAAGACCCGGACAAGACCGGACAAGACCCGGACAAGACCCGGACAAGACCGGACAAGACCGGACAAGACCCAGACAAGACCCAGACAAGACCCAGACAAGACCGGACAAGACCGGACAAGACCGGACAAGACCGGACAAGACCCAGACAAGACCGGACAAGACCGGACAAGACCGGACAAGACCCAGACAAGACCAGACAAGACCGGACAAGACCGGACAAGACCCAGACAAGACCGGTCAAGACCGGACAAGACCCAGACAAGATCGGACAAGACCGGACAAGACCGGACGAGACCCAGACAAGACCGGACAAGACCGGACGAGATCCAGACAAGACCGGACAAGACCGGACAAGACCGGACAAGACCGGACAAGACCGGACAAGACCGGACAAGACCGTACAAGACCAGACAAGACCGGACAAGACCGGACAAGACCCAGACTAGACCGGACAAGACCGGACAAGACCCGGACAAGACCGGACAAGACCGGACAAGACCCAGACAAGACCGGACAAGACCGGACAAGACCCAGACAAGACCGGACAAGACCGGACAAGACCCAGACAAGACCGGACAAGACCAGACAAGACCCAGACAAGACCGGACAAGACGGGACAAGACCGGACAAGACCCAGACAAGACCGGACAAGACTGGACAAGGCCCGGACAAGACCGGACAAGGCCCAGACAAGACCGGACAAGACCGGACAAGACCCAGACAAGACCGGACAAGACCGGACAAGACCGGACAAGACCGGACAAGACCGGACAAGACCGGACAAGACCGGACAATACCCAGACAAGACCGGACAAGACCGGACAAGACCCGGACAAGACCCAGACAAGACCGGACAAGACCCGGACAAGACCGGACAAGACCCGGA
This sequence comes from Rhinoraja longicauda, assembly GCF_053455715.1. Taxonomy (NCBI): domain Eukaryota; kingdom Metazoa; phylum Chordata; class Chondrichthyes; order Rajiformes; family Arhynchobatidae; genus Rhinoraja; species Rhinoraja longicauda. The sequence goes on along the minus strand of NW_027601335.1, from coordinate 237,649 downwards.
CAAGACCCGGACAAGACCGGACAAGACCGGACAAGACCCAGACAAGACCCAGACAAGACCCAGACAAGACCGGACAAGACCGGACAAGACCGGACAAGACCGGACAAGACCCAGACAAGACCGGACAAGACCGGACAAGACCGGACAAGACCCAGACAAGACCAGACAAGACCGGACAAGACCGGACAAGACCCAGACAAGACCGGACAAGACCGGACAAGACCCAGACAAGATCGGACAAGACCGGACAAGACCGGACGAGACCCAGACAAGACCGGACAAGACCGGACGAGATCCAGACAAGACCGGACAAGACCGGACAAGACCGGACAAGACCGGACAAGACCGGACAAGACCGGACAAGACCGTACAAGACCAGACAAGACCGGACAAGACCGGACAAGACCCAGACTAGACCGGACAAGACCGGACAAGACCCAGACAAGACCGGACAAGACCGGACAAGACCCAGACAAGACCGGACAAGACCGGACAAGACCCAGACAAGACCGGACAAGACCGGACAAGACCCAGACAAGACCGGACAAGACCGGACAAGACCGGACAAGACCCAGACAAGACCGGACAAGACTGGACAAGGCCCGGACAAGACCGGACAAGGCCCAGACAAGACCGGACAAGACCGGACAAGACCCAGACAAGACCGGACAAGACCGGACAAGACCGGACAAGACCGGACAAGACCGGACAAGACCGGACAAGACCGGACAAGACCGGACAAGACCGGACAAGACCCAGACAAGACCGGACAAGACCGGACAAGACCAGACAAGACCGGACAAGACCGGCCAAGACCCAGACAAGACCGGACAAGACCGGACGAGATCCAGACAAGACCGGACAAGACCGGACAGGACCGGACAAGACCGGACAAGACCGGACAAGACCGGACAAGACCGGACAAGACCAGACAAGACCGGACAAGACCGGACAAGACCCAGACAAGACCGGACAAGACCGGACAAGACCCAGACAAGACCGGACAAGACCGGACAAGACCCAGACAAGACCGAACAAGACCGGACAAGACCCAGACAAGACCGGACAAGACCGGACAAGACCCAGACAAGACCGGACAAGACCGGACAAGACCGGACAAGACCCAGACAAGACCGGACAAGACTGGACAAGGCCCGGACAAGACCGGACAAGGCCCAGACAAGACCGGACAAGACCGGACAAGACCCAGAAAAGACCGGACAAGACCGGACGAGATCCAGACAAGACCGGACAAGACCGGACAAGACCGGACAAGACCGGAAAAGACCGGACAAGACCGGACAAGACCGGACAAGACCGGACAAGACCGGACAAGACCCAGACAAGACCGGACAAGACCGGACAAGACCCAGACAAGACCGGACAAGACCGGACAAGACCCAGACAAGACCGGACAAGACCGGACAAGACCCAGACAAGACCGGACAAGACCAGACAAGACCCAGACAAGACCGGACAAGACGGGACAAGACCGGACAAGACCCAGACAAGACCGGACAAGACTGGACAAGGCCCGGACAAGACCGGACAAGGCCCAGACAAGACCGGACAAGACCGGACAAGACCCAGACAAGACCGGACAAGACCGGACAAGACCGGACAAGACCGGACAAGACCGGACAAGACCGGACAAGACCGGACAATACCCAGACAAGACCGGACAAGACCGGACAAGACCCGGACAAGACCCAGACAAGACCGGACAAGACCCGGACAAGACCGGACAAGACCCGGACAAGACCCGGACAAGACCGGACAAGACCGGACAAGACCCAGACAAGACCCAGACAAGACCCAGACAAGACCGGACAAGACCGGACAAGACCGGACAAGACCGGACAAGACCCAGACAAGACCGGACAAGACCGGACAAGACCAGACAAGACCGGACAAGACCGGCCAAGACCCAGACAAGACCGGACAAGACCGGACGAGATCCAGACAAGACCGGACAAGACCGGACAAGACCGGACAAGACCGGACAAGACCGGACAAGACCGGACAAGACCGGACAAGACCAGACAAGACCGGACAAGACCGGACAAGACCCAGACAAGACCGGACAAGACCGGACAAGACCCAGACAAGACCGGACAAGACCGGACAAGACCCAGACAAGACCGAACAAGACCGGACAAGACCCAGACAAGACCGGACAAGACCGGACAAGACCCAGACAAGACCGGACAAGACCGGACAAGACCGGACAAGACCCAGACAAGACCGGACAAGACCGGACAAGACCGGACAAGACCCAGACAAGACCAGACAAGACCGGACAAGACCGGACAAGACCCAGACAAGACCGGACAAGACCGGACAAGACCCAGACAAGATCGGACAAGACCGGACAAGACCGGACGAGACCCAGACAAGACCGGACAAGACCGGACGAGATCCAGACAAGACCGGACAAGACCGGACAAGACCGGACAAGACCGGACAAGACCGGACAAGACCGGACAAGACCGTACAAGACCAGACAAGACCGGACAAGACCGGACAAGACCCAGACTAGACCGGACAAGACCGGACAAGACCCAGACAAGACCGGACAAGACCGGACAAGACCCAGACAAGACCGGACAAGACCGGACAAGACCCAGACAAGACCGGACAAGACCGGACAAGACCCAGACAAGACCGGACAAGACCGGACAAGACCGGACAAGACCCAGACAAGACCGGACAAGACTGGACAAGGCCCGGACAAGACCGGACAAGGCCCAGACAAGACCGGACAAGACCGGACAAGACCCAGACAAGACCGGACAAGACCGGACAAGACCGGACAAGACCGGACAAGACCGGACAAGACCGGACAAGACCGGACAAGACCCAGACAAGACCGGACAAGACCGGACAAGACCAGACAAGACCGGACAAGACCGGCCAAGACCCAGACAAGACCGGACAAGACCGGACGAGATCCAGACAAGACCGGACAAGACCGGACAAGACCGGACAAGACCGGACAAGACCGGACAAGACCGGACAAGACCAGACAAGACCGGACAAGACCGGACAAGACCCAGACAAGACCGGACAAGACCGGACAAGACCCAGACAAGACCGGACAAGACCGGACAAGACCCAGACAAGACCGAACAAGACCGGACAAGACCCAGACAAGACCGGACAAGACCGGACAAGACCCAGACAAGACCGGACAAGACCGGACAAGACCGGACAAGACCCAGACAAGACCGGACAAGACTGGACAAGGCCCGGACAAGACCGGACAAGGCCCAGACAAGACCGGACAAGACCGGACAAGACCCAGACAAGACCGGACAAGACCGGACAAGACCGGACAAGACCGGACAAGACCGGACAAGACCGGACAAGACCGGACAAGACCGGACAAGACCCAGACAAGACCGGACAAGACCGGACAAGACCCAGACAAGACCGGACAAGACCGGACAAGACCCAGACAAGACCGGACAAGACCGGACAAGACCCAGACAAGACCGGACAAGACCGGACAAGACCGGACAAGACCCAGACAAGACCGGACAAGACTGGACAAGGCCCGGACAAGACCGGACAAGGCCCAGACAAGACCGGACAAGACCGGACAAGACCCAGACAAGACCGGACAAGACCGGACAAGACCGGACAAGACCGGACAAGACCGGACAAGACCGGACAAGACCGGACAAGACCGGACAAGACCGGACAAGACCGGACAAGACCCAGACAAGACCGGACAAGACCGGACAAAACCCAGACAAGACCGGACAAGACCCGGACAAGACCGGACAAGACCCGGACAAGACCCGGACAAGACCGGACAAGACCCAGACAAGACCCAGACAAGACCCATACAAGACCCAGACAAGACCGGACAAGACCGGACAAGACCGGACAAGACCGGACAAGACCCAGACAAGACCGGACAAGACCGGACAAGACCGGACAAGACCCAGACAAGACCGGACAAGACCCAGACAACACCGGACAAGACCCAGACAAGACCGGACAAGACCGGACAAGACCCAGACAAGACCAGACAAGACCGGACAAGACCCAGACAAGACCGGACAAGACCGGACAAGACCGGACAAGACCCGGACAAGACCGGACAAGACCGTACAAGACCCGGACAAGACCCGGACAAGACCCGGACAAGACCCGGACAAGACCTGACAAGACCGGACAAGACCGGACAAGACCCAGACAAGACCGGACAAGACCGGACAAGACCCAGACAAGACCGGACAAGACCGGACAAGACCGGACAAGACCGGACAAGACCGTACAAGACCAGACAAGACCGGACAAGACCGGACAAGACCCAGACTAGACCGGACAAGACCGGACAAGACCCAGACAAGACCGGACAAGACCGGACAAGACCCAGACAAGACCGGACAAGACCGGACAAGACCCAGACAAGACCGGACAAGACCGGACAAGACCCAGACAAGACCGGACAAGACCGGACAAGACCGGACAAGACCCAGACAAGACCGGACAAGACCGGACAAGACCCAGACAAGACCGGACAAGACCGGACAAGACCGGACAAGACCGGACAAGACCGGACAAGACCGGACAAGACCGGACAAGACCGGACAAGACCCAGACAAGACCGGACAAGACCGGACAAGACCAGACAAGACCGGACAAGACCGGCCAAGACCCAGACAAGACCGGACAAGACCGGACGAGATCCAGACAAGACCGGACAAGACCGGACAAGAACGGACAAGACCGGACAAGACCGGACAAGACCGGACAAGACCGGACAAGACCAGACAAGACCGGACAAGACCGGACAAGACCCAGACAAGACCGGACAAGACCGGACAAGACCCAGACAAGACCGGACAAGACCGGACAAGACCCAGACAAGACCGAACAAGACCGGACAAGACCCAGACAAGACCGGACAAGACCGGACAAGACCCAGACAAGACCGGACAAGACCGGACAAGACCGGACAAGACCCAGACAAGACCGGACAAGACTGGACAAGGCCCGGACAAGACCGGACAAGGCCCAGACAAGACCGGACAAGACCGGACAAGACCCAGACAAGACCGGACAAGACCGGACAAGACCGGACAAGACCGGACAAGACCGGACAAGACCGGACAAGACCGGACAAGACCGGACAAGACCGGACAAGACCGGACAAGACCCAGACAAGACCGGACAAGACCGGACAAAACCCAGACAAGACCGGACAAGACCCGGACAAGACCGGACAAGACCCGGACAAGACCCGGACAAGACCGGACAAGACCGGACAAGACCCAGACAAGACCCAGACAAGACCCATACAAGACCCAGACAAGACCGGACAAGACCGGACAAGACCGGACAAGACCGGACAAGACCCAGACAAGACCGGACAAGACCGGACAAGACCGGACAAAACCCAGACAAGACCGGACAAGACCCAGACAACACCGGACAAGACCCAGACAAGACCGGACAAGACCGGACAAGACCCAGACAAGACCAGACAAGACCGGACAAGACCCAGACAAGACCGGACAAGACCGGACAAGACCGGACAAGACCCGGACAAGACCGGACAAGACCGTACAAGACCCGGACAAGACCCGGACAAGACCCGGACAAGACCCGGACAAGACCTGACAAGACCGGACAAGACCGGACAAGACCCAGACAAGACCGGACAAGACCGGACAAGACCCAGACAAGACCGGACAAGACCGGACAAGACCGGACAAGACCAGACAAGACCGGACAAGACCGGACAAGACCAGACAAGACCCAGACAAGACCGGACAAGACCGGACAAGACCCAGACATGACCGGACAAGACCGGACAAGACCCAGACAAGACCGGACAAGACCGGACAAGACCCAGACAAGACCGGACAAGACCGGACAAGACCCAGACAAGACCGGACAAGACCGGACAAGACCGGACAAGACCCAGACAAGACCGGACAAGACCGGACAAGGCCCGGACAAGACCGGACAAGGCGCAGACAAGACCGGACAAGACCGGACAAGACCCAGACAAGACCGGACAAGACCGGACAAGACCGGACAAGACCGGACAAGACCGGACAAGACCGGACAAGACCCAGACAAGACCGGACAATGCCGGACAAGACCCAGACAAGACCGGACAAGACCGGACAAGACCCAGACAAGACCGGACAAGACCCGGACAAGACCGGACAAGACCCGGACAAGACCGGACAAGACCGGACAAGACCGGACAAGACCCAGACAAGACCCAGACAAGACCCAGACAAGACCGGACAAGACCGGACAAGACCGGACAAGACCGGACAAGACCCAGACAAGACCGGACAAGACCGGACAAGACCGGACAAGACCCAGACAAGACCGGACAAGACCGGACAAGACCCAGACAACACCGGACAAGACCCAGACAAGACCGGACAAGACCGGACAAGACCCAGACAAGACCGGACAAGACCCAGACAAGACCGGACAAGACCGGACAAGACCCAGACAAGACCGGACAAGACCGAACAAGACCGGACAAGACCCAGACAAGACCGGGCAAGACCGGACAAGACCCAGACAAGACCGGACAAGACCCAGACAAGACCGGACAAGACCGGACAAGACCGGACAAGACCCAGACAAGACCGGACAAGACCGGACAAGACCCAGACAAGATCGGACAAGACCGGACAAGACCGGACAAGACCGGACAAGACCAGACAAGACCGGACAAGACCGGACAAGACCCAGACAAGACCGGACAAGACCGGACAAGACCCAGACAAGACCGGACAAGACCGGACAAGACCCAGACAAGACCGAACAAGACCGGACAAGACCCAGACAAGACCGGACAAGACCGGACAAGACCCAGACAAGACCGGACAAGACCGGACAAGACCGGACAAGACCCAGACAAGACCGGACAAGACTGGACAAGGCCCGGACAAGACCGGACAAGGCCCAGACAAGACCGGACAAGACCGGACAAGACCCAGACAAGACCGGACAAGACCGGACAAGACCGGACAAGACCGGACAAGACCGGACAAGACCGGACAAGACCGGACAAGACCGGACAAGACCGGACAAGACCGGACAAGACCCAGACAAGACCGGACAAGACCGGACAAAACCCAGACAAGACCGGACAAGACCCGGACAAGACCGGACAAGACCCGGACAAGACCCGGACAAGACCGGACAAGACCGGACAAGACCCAGACAAGACCCAGACAAGACCCATACAAGACCCAGACAAGACCGGACAAGACCGGACAAGACCGGACAAGACCGGACAAGACCCGGACAAGACCCGGACAAGACCCGGACAAGACCTGACAAGACCGGACAAGACCGGACAAGACCCAGACAAGACCGGACAAGACCGGACAAGACCCAGACAAGACCGGACAAGACCGGACAAGACCGGACAAGACCAGACAAGACCGGACAAGACCGGACAAGACCAGACAAGACCCAGACAAGACCGGACAAGACCGGACAAGACCCAGACATGACCGGACAAGACCGGACAAGACCCAGACAAGACCGGACAAGACCGGACAAGACCCAGACAAGACCGGACAAGACCGGACAAGACCCAGACAAGACCGGACAAGACCGGACAAGACCGGACAAGACCCAGACAAGACCGGACAAGACCGGACAAGGCCCGGACAAGACCGGACAAGGCGCAGACAAGACCGGACAAGACCGGACAAGACCCAGACAAGACCGGACAAGACCGGACAAGACCGGACAAGACCGGACAAGACCGGACAAGACCGGACAAGACCCAGACAAGACCGGACAATGCCGGACAAGACCCAGACAAGACCGGACAAGACCGGACAAGACCCAGACAAGACCGGACAAGACCCGGACAAGACCGGACAAGACCCGGACAAGACCGGACAAGACCGGACAAGACCGGACAAGACCCAGACAAGACCCAGACAAGACCCAGACAAGACCGGACAAGACCGGACAAGACCGGACAAGACCGGACAAGACCCAGACAAGACCGGACAAGACCGGACAAGACCGGACAAGACCCAGACAAGACCGGACAAGACCGGACAAGACCCAGACAACACCGGACAAGACCCAGACAAGACCGGACAAGACCGGACAAGACCCAGACAAGACCGGACAAGACCCAGACAAGACCGGACAAGACCGGACAAGACCCAGACAAGACCGGACAAGACCGAACAAGACCGGACAAGACCCAGACAAGACCGGGCAAGACCGGACAAGACCCAGACAAGACCGGACAAGACCCAGACAAGACCGGACAAGACCGGACAAGACCGGACAAGACCCAGACAAGACCGGACAAGACCGGACAAGACCCAGACAAGATCGGACAAGACCGGACAAGACCGGACAAGACCGGACAAGACCAGACAAGACCGGACAAGACCGGACAAGACCCAGACAAGACCGGACAAGACCGGACAAGACCCAGACAAGACCGGACAAGACCGGACAAGACCCAGACAAGACCGAACAAGACCGGACAAGACCCAGACAAGACCGGACAAGACCGGACAAGACCCAGACAAGACCGGACAAGACCGGACAAGACCGGACAAGACCCAGACAAGACCGGACAAGACTGGACAAGGCCCGGACAAGACCGGACAAGGCCCAGACAAGACCGGACAAGACCGGACAAGACCCAGACAAGACCGGACAAGACCGGACAAGACCGGACAAGACCGGACAAGACCGGACAAGACCGGACAAGACCGGACAAGACCGGACAAGACCGGACAAGACCGGACAAGACCCAGACAAGACCGGACAAGACCGGACAAAACCCAGACAAGACCGGACAAGACCCGGACAAGACCGGACAAGACCCGGACAAGACCCGGACAAGACCGGACAAGACCGGACAAGACCCAGACAAGACCCAGACAAGACCCATACAAGACCCAGACAAGACCGGACAAGACCGGACAAGACCGGACAAGACCGGACAAGACCCAGACAAGACCGGACAAGACCCGGACAAGACCGGACAAGACCCAGACAAGACCGGACAAGACCCAGACAACACCGGACAAGACCCAGACAAGACCGGACAAGACCGGACAAGACCCAGACAAGACCAGACAAGACCGGACAAGACCCAGACAAGACCGGACAAGACCGGACAAGACCGGACAAGACCCGGACAAGACCGGACAAGACCGTACAAGACCCGGACAAGACCCGGACAAGACCCGGACAAGACCCGGACAAGACCTGACAAGACCGGACAAGACCGGACAAGACCCAGACAAGACCGGACAAGACCGGACAAGACCCAGACAAGACCGGACAAGACCGGACAAGACCGGACAAGACCAGACAAGACCGGACAAGACCGGACAAGACCAGACAAGACCCAGACAAGACCGGACAAGACCGGACAAGACCCAGACATGACCGGACAAGACCGGACAAGACCCAGACAAGACCGGACAAGACCGGACAAGACCCAGACAAGACCGGACAAGACCGGACAAGACCCAGACAAGACCGGACAAGACCGGACAAGACCGGACAAGACCCAGACAAGACCGGACAAGACCGGACAAGGCCCGGACAAGACCGGACAAGGCGCAGACAAGACCGGACAAGACCGGACAAGACCCAGACAAGACCGGACAAGACCGGACAAGACCGGACAAGACCGGACAAGACCGGACAAGACCGGACAAGACCCAGACAAGACCGGACAATGCCGGACAAGACCCAGACAAGACCGGACAAGACCGGACAAGACCCAGACAAGACCGGACAAGACCCGGACAAGACCGGACAAGACCCGGACAAGACCGGACAAGACCGGACAAGACCGGACAAGACCCAGACAAGACCCAGACAAGACCCAGACAAGACCGGACAAGACCGGACAAGACCCAGACAAGACCGGACAAGACCGGACAAGACCGGACAAGACCCAGACAAGACCGGACAAGACCGGACAAGACCCAGACAACACCGGACAAGACCCAGACAAGACCGGACAAGACCGGACAAGACCCAGACAAGACCGGACAAGACCCAGACAAGACCGGACAAGACCGGACAAGACCCAGACAAGACCGGACAAGACCGAACAAGACCGGACAAGACCCAGACAAGACCGGGCAAGACCGGACAAGACCCAGACAAGACCGGACAAGACCCAGACAAGACCGGACAAGACCGGACAAGACCGGACAAGACCCAGACAAGACCGGACAAGACCGGACAAGACCCAGACAAGATCGGACAAGACCGGACAAGACCGGACGAGACCCAGACAAGACCGGACAAGACCGGACGAGATCCAGACAAGACCGGACAAGACCGGACAAGACCGGACAAGACCGGACAAGACCGGACAAGAATGGACAAGACCGGACAAGACCGGACAAGACCGGACAAGACCGGACAAGACCGGACAAGACCGGACAAGACCCAGACAAGACCGGACAAGACCGGACAAGACCCAGACAAGACCGGACAAGACCGGACAAGACCCAGACAAGACCGGACAAGACCGGACAAGACCCAGACAAGACCGGACAGGACCGGACAAGACCCAGACAAGACCGGACAAGACCGGACAAGACCGGACAAGACCCAGACAAGACCGGACAAGACCGGACAAGGCCCGGACAAGACCGGACAAGGCCCAGACAAGACCGGACAAGACCGGACAAGACCCAGACAAGACCGGACAAGACCGGACAAGACCGGACAAGACCCAGACAAGACCGGACAAGACCGGACAATACCGGACAAGACCAGACAAGATCGGACAAGACCGGACAAGACCCAGACAAGACCGGACAAGACCCAGACAAGACCGGACAAGACCGGACAAGACCCAGACAAGACCGGACAAGACCGAACAAGACCGGACAAGACCCAGACAAGACCGGGCAAGACCGGACAAGACCCAGACAAGACCGGACAAGACCCAGACAAGACCGGACAAGACCGGACAAGACCGGACAAGACCCAGACAAGACCGGACAAGACCGGACAAGACCCAGACAAGATCGGACAAGACCGGACAAGACCGGACGAGACCCAGACAAGACCGAACAAGACCGGACGAGATCCAGACAAGACCGGACAAGACCGGACAAGACCGGACAAGACCGGACAAGACCGGACAAGAATGGACAAGACCGGACAAGACCGGACAAGACCGGACAAGACCGGACAAGACCGGACAAGACCGGACAAGACCCAGACAAGACCGGACAAGACCGGACAAGACCCAGACAAGACCGGACAAGACCGGACAAGACCCAGACAAGACCGGACAAGACCGGACAAGACCCAGACAAGACCGGACAGGACCGGACAAGACCCAGACAAGACCGGACAAGACCGGACAAGACCGGACAAGACCCAGACAAGACCGGACAAGACCGGACAAGGCCCGGACAAGACCGGACAAGGCCCAGACAAGACCGGACAAGACCGGACAAGACCCAGACAAGACCGGACAAGACCGGACAAGACCGGACAAGACCCAGACAAGACCGGACAAGACCGGACAATACCGGACAAGACCAGACAAGATCGGACAAGACCGGACAAGACCGGACAAGACCCAGACAAGACCGGACAAGACCGGACAAGACCCAGACAAGACCGGACAAGACCGGACAAGACCCAGACAAGACCGGACAAGACCGGACAAGACCCAGACAACACCGGACAAGACCCAGACAAGACCGGACAAGACCGGACAAGACCCAGACAAGACCGGACAAGACCCGGACAAGACCGGACAAGACCCGGACAAGACCCGGACAAGACCGGACAAGACCGGACAAGACCCAGACAAGACCCAGACAAGACCCAGACAAGACCGGACAAGACCGGACAAGACCGGACAAGACCGGACAAGACCCAGACAAGACCGGACAAGACCGGACAAGACCGGACAAGACCCAGACAAGACCAGACAAGACCGGACAAGACCGGACAAGACCCAGACAAGACCGGACAAGACCGGACAAGACCCAGACAAGATCGGACAAGACCGGACAAGACCGGACGAGACCCAGACAAGACCGGACAAGACCGGACGAGATCCAGACAAGACCGGACAAGACCAGACAAGACCGGACAAGACCGGACAAGACCGGACAAGACCGGACAAGACCAGACAAGACCGGACAAGACCGGACAAGACCCAGACTAGACCGGACAAGACCGGACAAGACCCAGACAAGACCGAGACAAGACCGGACAAGACCGGACAAGACCCAGACAAGACCGGACAAGACCGGACAAGACCCAGACAAGACCGGACAAGACCGGACAAGACCCAGACAAGACCGGACAAGACCGGACAAGACCCAGACAAGACCGGACAAGACTGGACAAGGCCCGGACAAGACCGGACAAGGCCCAGACAAGACCGGACAAGACCGGACAAGACCCAGACAAGACCGGACAAGACCGGACAAGACCCAGACAAGACCGGACAAGACCCGGACAAGACCGGACAAGACCCGGACAAGACCGGACAAGACCCAGACAAGACCCAGACAAGACCCAGACAAGACCGGACAAGACCGGACAAGACCGGACAAGACCGGACAAGACCCAGACAAGACCGGACAAGACTGGACAAGACCGGACAAGACCCAGACAAGACCGGACAAGACCGGACAAGACCCAGACAACACCGGACAAGACCCAGACAAGACCGGACAAGACCGGACAAGACCCAGACAAGACCGGACAAGACCCGGACAAGACCGGACAAGACCCGGACAAGACCCGGACAAGACCGGACAAGACCGGACAAGACCCAGACAAGACCCAGACAAGACCCAGACAAGACCGGACAAGACCGGACAAGACCGGACAAGACCGGACAAGACCCAGACAAGACCGGACAAGACCGGACAAGACCGGACAAGACCCAGACAAGACCAGACAAGACCGGACAAGACCGGACAAGACCCAGACAAGACCGGACAAGACCGGACAAGACCCAGACAAGATCGGACAAGACCGGACAAGACCGGACGAGACCCAGACAAGACCGGACAAGACCGGACGAGATCCAGACAAGACCGGACAAGACCGGACAAGACCGGACAAGACCGGACAAGACCGGACAAGACCGGACAAGACCAGACAAGACCGGACAAGACCGGACAAGACCCAGACTAGACCGGACAAGACCGGACAAGACCCAGACAAGACCGAGACAAGACCGGACAAGACCGGACAAGACCCAGACAAGACCGGACAAGACCGGACAAGACCCAGACAAGACCGGACAAGACCGGACAAGACCCAGACAAGACCGGACAAGACCGGACAAGACCGGACAAGACCCAGACAAGACCGGACAAGACTGGACAAGGCCCGGACAAGACCGGACAAGGCCCAGACAAGACCGGACAAGACCGGACAAGACCCAGACAAGACCGGACAAGACCGGACAAGACCGGACAAGACCGGACAAGACCGGACAAGACCGGACAAGACCGGACAAGACCGGACAAGACCGGACAAGACCCAGACAAGACCGGACAAGACCGGACAAGAACGGACAAGACCAGACAAGACCGGACAAGACCGGCCAAGACCCAGACAAGACCGGACAAGACCGGACGAGATCCAGACAAGACCGGACAAGACCGGACAAGACCGGACAAGACCGGACAAGACCGGACAAGACCGGACAAGACCGGACAAGACCAGACAAGACCGGACAAGACCGGACAAGACCCAGACAAGACCGGACAAGACCGGACAAGAACCAGAAAAGACCGGACAAGACCGGACAAGACCCAGACAATACCGGACAAGACCGGACAAGACCCAGACAAGACCGGACAAGACCGGACAAGACCCAGACAAGACCGGACAAGACCGGACAAGACCGGACAAGACCGGACAAGACCCAGACAAGACCGGACAAGACTGGACAAGGCCCGGACAAGACCGGACAAGGCCCAGACAAGACCGGACAAGACCGGACAAGACCCAGACAAGACCGGACAAGACCGGACAAGACCGGACAAGACCGGACAAGACCGGACAAGACCGGACAAGACCGGACAAGACCGGACAAGACCGGACAAGACCGGACAAGACCCAGACAAGACCGGACAAAACCCAGACAAGACCGGACAAGACCCGGACAAGACCCGGACAAGACCGGACAAGACCGGACAAGACCCAGACAAGACCCAGACAAGACCCAGACAAGACCCAGACAAGACCGGACAAGACCGGACAAGACCGGACAAGACCGGACAAGACCCAGACAAGACCGGACAAGACCGGACAAGACCGGACAAGACCCAGACAAGACCGGACAAGACCGGACAATACCCAGACAACACCGGACAAGACCCAGACAAGACCGGACAAGACCGGACAAGACCCAGACAAGACCAGACAAGACCGGACAAGACCCAGACAAGACCGGACAAGACCGGACAAGACCGGACAAGACCCGGACAAGACCGGACAAGACCGTACAAGACCCTGACAAGACCCGGACAAGACCCGGACAAGACCCGGACAAGACCTGACAAGACCGGACAAGACCGGACAAGACCCAGACAAGACCGGACAAGACCGGACAAGACCCAGACAAGACCGGACAAGACCGGACAAGACCGGACAAGACCAGACAAGACCGGACAAGACCGGACAAGACCGGACAAGACCCAGACAAGACCGGACAAGACCGGACAAGACCCAGACAAGACCGGACAAGACCGGACAAGACCCAGACAAGACCGGACAAGACCGGACAAGACCCAGACAAGACCGGACAAGACCGGACAAGACCCAGACAAGACCGGACAAGACCGGACAAGACCGGACAAGACCCAGACAAGACCGGACAAGACCGGACAAGGCCCGGACAAGACCGGACAAGGCGCAGACAAGACCGGACAAGACCGGACAAGACCCAGACAAGACCGGACAAGACCGGACAAGACCGGACAAGACCGGACAAGACTGGACAAGACCGGACAAGACCGGACAAGACCGGACAAGACCCAGACAAGACCGGACAAGACCGGACAAGACCCAGACAAGACCGGACAAGACCGGACAAGACCCAGACAAGACCGGACAAGACCCGGACAAGACCGGACAAGACCCGGACAAGACCGGACAAGACCCGGACAAGACCGGACAAGACCGGACAAGACCGGACAAGACCCAGACAAGACCGGGCAAGACCGGACAAGACCCAGACAAGACCGGACAAGACCCAGACAAGACCGGACAAGACCGGACAAGACCGGACAAGACCCAGACAAGACCGGACAAGACCGGACAAGACCCAGACAAGATCGGACAAGACCGGACAAGACCGGACGAGACCCAGACAAGACCGGACAAGACCGGACGAGATCCAGACAAGACCGGACAAGACCGGACAAGACCGGACAAGACCGGACAAGACCGGACAAGAATGGACAAGACCGGACAAGACCGGACAAGACCGGACAAGACCGGACAAGACCGGACAAGACCGGACAAGACCCAGACAAGACCGGACAAGACCGGACAAGACCCAGACAAGACCGGACAAGACCGGACAAGACCCAGACAAGACCGGACAAGACCGGACAAGACCCAGACAAGACCGGACAGGACCGGACAAGACCCAGACAAGACCGGACAAGACCGGACAAGACCGGACAAGACCCAGACAAGACCGGACAAGACCGGACAAGGCCCGGACAAGACCGGACAAGGCCCAGACAAGACCGGACAAGACCGGACAAGACCCAGACAAGACCGGACAAGACCGGACAAGACCGGACAAGACCCAGACAAGACCGGACAAGACCGGACAAGACCGGACAAGACCAGACAAGATCGGACAAGACCGGACAAGACCGGACAAGACCCAGACAAGACCGGACAAGACCGGACAAGACCCAGACAAGACCGGACAAGACCGGACAAGACCCAGACAAGACCGGACAAGACCGGACAAGACCCAGACAAGACCGGACAAGACCGGACAAGACCCAGACAAGACCGGACAAGACCGGACAAGACCGGACAAGACCCAGACAAGAACGGACAAGACCGGACAAGGCCCGGACAAGACCGGACAAGGCGCAGACAAGACCGGACAAGACCGGACAAGACCCAGACAAGATCGGACAAGACCGGACAAGACCGGACAAGACCGGACAAGACCGGACAAGACCGGACAAGACCCAGACAAGACCGGACAAGACCGGACAAGACCCAGACAAGACCGGACAAGACCGGACAAGACCCAGACAAGACCGGACAAGACCCGGACAAGACCGGACAAGACCCGGACAAGACCGGACAAGACCCAGACAAGACCCAGACAAGACCCAGACAAGACCGGACAAGACCGGACAAGACCGGACAAGACCGGACAAGACCCAGACAAGACCGGACAAGACTGGACAAGACCGGACAAGACCCAGACAAGACCGGACAAGACCGGACAAGACCCAGACAACACCGGACAAGACCCAGACAAGACCGGTCAAGACCGGACAAGACCCAGACAAGACCGGACAAGACCCGGACAAGACCGGACAAGACCCGGACAAGACCCGGACAAGACCGGACAAGACCGGACAAGACCCAGACAAGACCCAGACAAGACCCAGACAAGACCGGACAAGACCGGACAAGACCGGACAAGACCGGACAAGACCCAGACAAGACCGGACAAGACCGGACAAGACCGGACAAGACCCAGACAAGACCAGACAAGACCGGACAAGACCGGACAAGACCCAGACAAGACCGGACAAGACCGGACAAGACCCAGACAAGATCGGACAAGACCGGACAAGACCGGACGAGACCCAGACAAGACCGGACAAGACCGGACGAGATCCAGACAAGACCGGACAAGACCGGACAAGACCGGACAAGACCGGACAAGACCGGACAAGACCAGACAAGACCGGACAAGACCGGACAAGACCCAGACTAGACCGGACAAGACCGGACAAGACCCAGACAAGACCGAGACAAGACCGGACAAGACCGGACAAGACCCAGACAAGACCGGACAAGACCGGACAAGACCCAGACAAGACCGGACAAGACCGGACAAGACCCAGACAAGACCGGACAAGACCGGACAAGACCCAGACAAGACCGGACAAGACTGGACAAGGCCCGGACAAGACCGGACAAGGCCCAGACAAGACCGGACAAGACCGGACAAGACCCAGACAAGACCGGACAAGACCGGACAAGACCGGACAAGACCGGACAAGACCGGACAAGACCGGACAAGACCGGACAAGACCGGACAAGACCCAGACAAGACCGGACAAGACCGGACAAGACCGGACAAGACCAGACAAGACCGGACAAGACCGGCCAAGACCCAGACAAGACCGGACAAGACCGGACGAGATCCAGACAAGACCGGACAAGACCGGACAAGACCGGACAAGACCGGACAAGACCGGACAAGACCGGACAAGACCGGACAAGACCAGACAAGACCGGACAAGACCGGACAAGACCCAGACAAGACCGGACAAGACCGGACAAGAACCAGAAAAGACCGGACAAGACCGGACAAGACCCAGACAATACCGGACAAGACCGGACAAGACCCAGACAAGACCGGACAAGACCGGACAAGACCGGACAAGACCCAGACAAGACCGGACAAGACCGGACAAGACCGGACAAGACCGGACAAGACCCAGACAAGACCGGACAAGACTGGACAAGGCCCGGACAAGACCGGACAAGGCCCAGACAAGACCGGACAAGACCGGACAAGACCCAGACAAGACCGGACAAGACCGGACAAGACCGGACAAGACCGGACAAGACCGGACAAGACCGGACAAGACCGGACAAGACCGGACAAGACCGGACAAGACCGGACAAGACCCAGACAAGACCGGACAAAACCCAGACAAGACCGGACAAGACCCGGACAAGACCGGACAAGACCCGGACAAGACCCGGACAAGACCGGACAAGACCGGACAAGACCCAGACAAGACCCAGACAAGACCCAGACA
This sequence comes from Rhinoraja longicauda, assembly GCF_053455715.1. Lineage (NCBI taxonomy): Eukaryota > Metazoa > Chordata > Chondrichthyes > Rajiformes > Arhynchobatidae > Rhinoraja > Rhinoraja longicauda. The sequence goes on along the minus strand of NW_027601335.1, from coordinate 219,617 downwards.
AGACCCAGACAAGACCGGACAAGACCGGACAAGACCGGACAAGACCGGACAAGACCCAGACAAGACCGGACAAGACCGGACAAGACCGGACAAGACCCAGACAAGACCGGACAAGACCGGACAATACCCAGACAACACCGGACAAGACCCAGACAAGACCGGACAAGACCGGACAAGACCCAGACAAGACCAGACAAGACCGGACAAGACCCAGACAAGACCGGACAAGACCGGACAAGACCGGACAAGACCCGGACAAGACCGGACAAGACCGTACAAGACCCTGACAAGACCCGGACAAGACCCGGACAAGACCCGGACAAGACCTGACAAGACCGGACAAGACCGGACAAGACCCAGACAAGACCGGACAAGACCGGACAAGACCCAGACAAGACCGGACAAGACCGGACAAGACCGGACAAGACCAGACAAGACCGGACAAGACCGGACAAGACCGGACAAGACCCAGACAAGACCGGACAAGACCGGACAAGACCCAGACAAGACCGGACAAGACCGGATAAGACCCAGACAAGACCGGACAAGACCGGACAAGACCCAGACAAGACCGGACAAGACCGGACAAGACCCAGACAAGACCGGACAAGACCGGACAAGACCGGACAAGACCGGACAAGACCGGACAAGACCCAGACAAGACCGGACAAGACCGGACAAGGCCCGGACAAGACCGGACAAGGCGCAGACAAGACCGGACAAGACCGGACAAGACCCAGACAAGACCGGACAAGACCGGACAAGACCGGACAAGACCGGACAAGACCGGACAAGACCGGACAAGACCGGACAAGACCGGACAAGACCGGACAAGACCCAGACAAGACCGGACAAGACCCAGACAAGACCGGACAAGACCGGACAAGACCCAGACAAGACCGGACTAGACCCGGACAAGACCGGACAAGACCCGGACAAGACCGGACAAGACCGGACAAGACCGGACAAGACCCAGACAAGACCCAGACAAGACCCAGACAAGACCGGACAAGACCGGACAAGACCGGACAAGACCGGACAAGACCGGACAAGACCCAGACAAGACCGGACAGGACCTGACAAGACCGGACAAGACCCAGACAAGACCGGACAAGACCGGACAAGACCCAGACAACACCGGACAAGACACAGACAAGACCGGACAAGACCGGACAAGACCCAGACAAGACCGGACAAGACCCAGACAAGACCGGACAAGACCGGACAAGACCCAGACAAGACCGGACAAGACCGAACAAGACCGGACAAGACCCAGACAAGACCGGGCAAGACCGGACAAGACCCAGACAAGACCGGACAAGACCCAGACAATACCGGACAAGACCGGACAAGACCGGACAAGACCCAGACAAGACCAGACAAGACCGGACAAGACCCAGACAAGATCGGACAAGACCGGACAAGACCGGACGAGACCCAGACAAGACCGGACAAGACCGGACGAGATCCAGACAAGACCGGACAAGACCGGACAAGACCGGACAAGACCGGACAAGACCGGACAAGAACGGACAAGACCGGACAAGACCGGACAAGACCGGACAAGACCGGACAAGACCGGACAAGACCGGACAAGACCCAGACAAGACCGGACAAGACCGGACAAGACCCAGACAAGACCGGACAAGACCGGACAAGACCCAGACAAGACCGGACAAGACCGGACAAGACCCAGACAACACCGGACAAGACACAGACAAGACCGGACAAGACCGGACAAGACCCAGACAAGACCGGACAAGACCCAGACAAGACCGGACAAGACCGGACAAGACCCAGACAAGACCGGACAAGACCGAACAAGACCGGACAAGACCCAGACAAGACCGGGCAAGACCGGACAAGACCCAGACAAGACCGGACAAGACCCAGACAATACCGGACAAGACCGGACAAGACCGGACAAGACCCAGACAAGACCAGACAAGACCGGACAAGACCCAGACAAGATCGGACAAGACCGGACAAGACCGGACGAGACCCAGACAAGACCGGACAAGACCGGACGAGATCCAGACAAGACCGGACAAGACCGGACAAGACCGGACAAGACCGGACAAGACCGGACAAGAACGGACAAGACCGGACAAGACCGGACAAGACCGGACAAGACCGGACAAGACCGGACAAGACCGGACAAGACCCAGACAAGACCGGACAAGACCGGACAAGACCCAGACAAGACCGGACAAGACCGGACAAGACCCAGACAAGACCGGACAAGACCGGACAAGACCCAGACAAGACCGGACAGGACCGGACAAGACCCAGACAAGACCGGACAAGACCGGACAAGACCCAGACAAGACCGGACAAGACCGGACAAGGCCCGGACAAGACCGGACAAGGCCCAGACAAGACCGGACAAGACCGGACAAGACCCAGACAAGACCGGACAAGACCGGACAAGACCGGACAAGACCCAGACAAGACCGGACAAGACCGGACAAGACCGGACAAGACCAGACAAGACCGGACAAGACCGGACAAGACCGGACAAGACCCAGACAAGACCGGACAAGACCGGACAAGACCCAGACAAGACCGGACAAGACCGGACAAGACCCAGACAAGACCGGACAAGACCGGACAAGACCCAGACAAGACCGGACAAGACCGGACAAGACCCAGACAAGACCGGACAAGACCGGACAAGACCGGACAAGACCCAGACAAGACCGGACAAGACCGGACAAGGCCCGGACAAGACCGGACAAGGCGCAGACAAGACCGGACAAGACCGGACAAGACCCAGACAAGACCGGACAAGACCGGACAAGACCGGACAAGACCGGACAAGACCGGACAAGACCGGACAAGACCCAGACAAGACCGGACAAGACCGGACAAGACCCAGACAAGACCGGACAAGACCGGACAAGACCCAGACAAGAACGGACAAGACCCAGACAAGACCGGACAAGACCCGGACAAGACCGGACAAGACCCGGACAAGACCGGACAAGACCGGACAAGACCGGACAAGACCCAGACAAGACCCAGACAAGACCCAGACGAGACCGGACAAGACCGGACAAGACCGGACAAGACCCAGACAAGACCGGACAAGACCCAGACAAGACCGGACAAGACCGGACAAGACCCAGACAAGACCGGACAAGACCGAACAAGACCGGACAAGACCCAGACAAGACCGGGCAAGACCGGACAAGACCCAGACAAGACCGGACAAGACCCAGACAAGACCGGACAAGACCGGACAAGACCGGACAAGACCCAGACAAGACCGGACAAGACCGGACAAGACCCAGACAAGATCGGACAAGACCGGACAAGACCGGACGAGACCCAGACAAGACCGGACAAGACCGGACGAGATCCAGACAAGACCTGACAAGAACGGACAAGACCGGACAAGACCGGACAAGATCGGACAAGACCGGACAAGACCGGACAAGACCGGACAAGACCGGACAAGACCGGACAAGACCGGACAAGACCGGACAAGACCGGACAAGACCGGATAAGAACGGACAAGACCGGACAAGACCGGACAAGACCCAGACAAGACCGGACAAGACCGGACAAGACCCAGACAAGACCGGACAAGACCGAGACAAGACCGGACAAGACCGGACAAGACCCAGACAAGACCGGACAGGACCGGACAAGACCCAGACAAGACCGGACAAGACTGGACAAGACCGGACAAGACCCAGACAAGACCGGACAAGACCGGACAAGGCCCGGACAAGACCGGACAAGGCCCAGACAAGACCGGACAAGACCGGACAAGACCCAGACAAGACCGGACAAGACCGGACAAGACCGGACAAGACCGGACAAGACCGGACAAGACCGGACAAGACCCAGACAAGACCGGACAAGACCGGACAAGACCCAGACAAGACCGGACAAGACCGGACAAGACCGGACAAGACCCAGACAAGACCGGACAAGACCGGACAAGGCCCGGACAATACCGGACAAGGCCCTGACAAGACCGGACAAGACCGGACAAGACCCAGACAAGACCGGACAAGACCGGACAAGACCCAGACAAGACCGGACAAGACCCGGACAAGACCGGACAAGACCGGACAAGACCCGGACAAGACCGGACAAGACCGGACAAGACCGGACAAGACCTGGACAAGACCCAGACAAGACCGGACAAGACCGGACAAGACCCAGACAAGACCGGACAAGACCGGACAAGACACGGACAAGACCGCACAAGACCCAGACAAGACCGGACAAGACCCAGACAAGACCGGACAAGACCGGACAAGACCGGACGAGACCCAGACAAGACCGGACAAGACCGGACGAGACCCAGACAAGACCGGACAAGACCGGACGAGACCCAGACAAGACCGGACAATAACGGACAAGACCCAGACAACACCGGACAAGACCGGACAAGAACCAGACAAGACCGGACAAGATCGGACAAGACCGGACAAGACCCAGACAAGACCGGACAAGACCGGACAAGACCCAGACAAGACCGGACAAGACCGGACAAGACCCAGACAAGACCGGACAAGACCGGACAAGACCCAGACAAGACCGGACAAGACCGGACAAGACCCAGACAAGACCGGACAAGACCGGACAAGACCCAGACAAGACCGGACAAGACCCAGACAAGACCCAGACAAGACCGGACAAGACCGGACAAGACCCAGACAAGACCGGACAAGACCCAGACAAGACCGGACGTGACCCGACAAGACCCAGACAAGACCGGACAAGACCGGACAAGACCCAGACAAGACCGGACAAGAACCAGACAAGACCGGACAAGACCGGACAAGACCGGACAAGACCCAGACAAGACCGGACAAGACCCAGACAAGACCGGACAAGACCGGACAAGACCCAGACAAGACCGGACAGGACCGGACAAGACCCAGACAAGACCGGACAAGACTGGACAAGACCGGACAAGACCCAGACAAGACCGGACAAGACCGGACAAGGCCCGGACAAGACCGGACAAGGCCCAGACAAGACCGGACAAGACCGGACAAGACCCAGACAAGACCGGACAAGACCGGACAAGACCGGACAAGACCGGACAAGACCGGACAAGACCGGACAAGACCCAGACAAGACCGGACAAGACCGGACAAGACCCAGACAAGACCGGACAAGACCGGACAAGACCGGACAAGACCCAGACAAGACCGGACAAGACCGGACAAGGCCCGGACAATACCGGACAAGGCCCAGACAAGACCGGACAAGACCGGACAAGACCCAGACAAGACCGGACAAGACTGGACAAGACCGGACAAGACCCAGACAAGACCGGACAAGACCGGACAAGGCCCGGACAAGACCGGACAAGGCCCAGACAAGACCGGACAAGACCGGACAAGACCCAGACAAGACCGGACAAGACCGGACAAGACCGGACAAGACCGGACAAGACCGGACAAGACCGGACAAGACCCAGACAAGACCGGACAAGACCGGACAAGACCCAGACAAGACCGGACAAGACCGGACAAGACCGGACAAGACCCAGACAAGACCGGACAAGACCGGACAAGACCGGACAAGACCTGGACAAGACCCAGACAAGACCGGACAAGACCGGACAAGACCCAGACAAGACCGGACAAGACCGGACAAGACACGGACAAGACCGCACAAGACCCAGACAAGACCGGACAAGACCCAGACAAGACCGGACAAGACCGGACAAGACCGGACGAGACCCAGACAAGACCGGACAAGACCGGACGAGACCCAGACAAGACCGGACAAGACCGGACGAGACCCAGACAAGACCGGACAATAACGGACAAGACCCAGACAACACCGGACAAGACCGGACAAGAACCAGACAAGACCGGACAAGATCGGACAAGACCGGACAAGACCCAGACAAGACCGGACAAGACCGGACAAGACCCAGACAAGACCGGACAAGACCGGACAAGACCCAGACAAGACCGGACAAGACCGGACAAGACCCAGACAAGACCGGACAAGACCGGACAAGACCCAGACAAGACCGGACAAGACCGGACAAGACCCAGACAAGACCGGACAAGACCGGACAAGACCCAGACAAGACCGGACAAGACCGGACAAGACCCAGACAAGACCGGACAAGACCCAGACAAGACCGGACGTGACCCGACAAGACCCAGACAAGACCGGACAAGACCGGACAAGACCCAGACAAGACCGGACAAGAACCAGACAAGACCGGACAAGACCGGACAAGACCGGACAAGACCCAGACAAGACCGGACAAGACCCAGACAAGACCGGACAAGACCGGACAAGACCCAGACAAGACCGGACAGGACCGGACAAGACCCAGACAAGACCGGACAAGACTGGACAAGACCGGACAAGACCCAGACAAGACCGGACAAGACCGGACAAGGCCCGGACAAGACAGGACAAGGCCCAGACAAGACCGGACAAGACCGGACAAGACCCAGACAAGACCGGACAAGACCGGACAAGACCGGACAAGACCGGACAAGACCGGACAAGACCGGACAAGACCCAGACAAGACCGGACAAGACCGGACAAGACCCAGACAAGACCGGACAAGACCGGACAAGACCGGACAAGACCCAGACAAGACCGGACAAGACCGGACAAGGCCCGGACAATACCGGACAAGGCCCAGACAAGACCGGACAAGACCGGACAAGACCCAGACAAGACCGGACAAGACCGGACAAGACCCAGACAAGACCGGACAAGACCCGGACAAGACCGGACAAGACCGGACAAGACCCGGACAAGACCGGACAAGACCGGACAAGACCGGACAAGACCCGGACAAGACCCAGACAAGACCGGACAAGACCGGACAAGACCCAGACAAGACCGGACAAGACCGGACAAGACACGGACAAGACCGCACAAGACCCAGACAAGACCGGACAAGACCCAGACAAGACCGGACAAGACCGGACAAGACCGGACGAGACCCAGACAAGACCGGACAAGACCGGACGAGACCCAGACAAGACCGGACAAGACCGGACGAGACCCAGACAAGACCGGACAATAACGGACAAGACCCAGACAACACCGGACAAGACCGGACAAGAACCAGACAAGACCGGACAAGATCGGACAAGACCGGACAAGACCCAGACAAGACCGGACAAGACCGGACAAGACCCAGACAAGACCGGACAAGACCGGACAAGACCCAGACAAGACCGGACAAGACCGGACAAGACCCAGACAAGACCGGACAAGACCGGACAAGACCCAGACAAGACCGGACAAGACCGGACAAGACCCAGACAAGACCGGACAAGACCGGACAAGACCCAGACAAGACCGGACAAGACCGGACAAGACCCAGACAAGACCGGACAAGACCCAGACAAGACCGGACGTGACCCGACAAGACCCAGACAAGACCGGACAAGACCGGACAAGACCCAGACAAGACCGGACAAGACCCAGAAAAGACCGGACAAGACCGGACAAGACCGGACAAGATCCAGACAAGACCGGACAAGACCCAGACAAGACCAGACATGACCGGACAAGACAAAGACAAGACCCGGACAAGACTGGACAAGACCGGACGAGACCCAGACAAGACCGGACAAGACCGGACGAGACCCAGACAAGACCGGACAAGACCGGACAAGAACCAGACAAGACCGGACAAGACCCAGATAAGACCGGACAAGACCCAGACAAGACCGGACAAGACCGGACAAGACCGGACAAGACCCAGACAAGAACGGACAAGACCCAGACAAGACCGGACAAGACCCAGACAAGACCGGACAAGATCCAGACAAGACCGGACAAGACCGGACAAGACCCAGACAGGACAAGACCCAGACAAGACAAGACCGGACAAGACCGGACAAGACCCAGTCAAGACCGGACAAGACCCAGACAAGACCGGGCAAGACCGGACAAGACCCAGACAAGACCGGACAAGACCGGACAAGAACGGACAAGACCCAGACAAGACCGGACAAGACCGGACAAGACCCTGACAAGACCGGACAAGACCGGACAAGACCCAGACAAGACCGGACAAGACCCAGACAAGACCGGACAAGACCGGACAAGACACAGACGAGACCGGACAAGACCGGACAAGACCCAGACAAGACCGGACAAGACCGGACAAGACCCAGTCAAGACCGGACAAGACCCGGACAAGACCGGACAAGACCGGACAAGACCCGGACAAGACCGGACAAGACCGGACAAGACCCGGACAAGACCCAGACAAGACCGGACAAGACCGGACGAGACCCAGACAAGACCGGACAAGACCGGACGAGACCCAGACAAGACCGGACAATACCGGACAAGACCCAGACAACACCGGACAAGACCGGACAAGAACCAGACAAGACCGGACAAGATCGGACAAGACCGGACGAGACCCAGACAAGACCGGACAAGACCGGACGAGACCCAGTCAAGACCGGACAAGACCGGACGAGACCCAGACAAGACTGGACAAGACCGGACGAGACCCAGACAAGACCGGACAAGACCGGACGAGACCCAGACAAGACCGGACAAGACCGGACAAGACCCAAACAACACCGGACAAGACCGGACAAGAACCAGACAAGACCGGACAAGACCGGACAAGACCCAGACAAGACCGGACAAGACCGGACAAGACCCAGACAAGACCGGACAAGACCGGACAAGACACAGACAAGACCGGACAAGACCGGACAAGACCCAGACAAGACCGGACAAGACCGGACAAGACCCAGATAAGACCGGACAAGACCGGACAAGACCCAGACAAGACCGGACAAGACCGGACAAGACCCAGACAAGACCGGACAAGACCCAGACAAGACCGGACATGACCGGACAAGACCCAGACAAGACCGGACAAGACCGGACAAGACCCAGACAAGACCGGACAAGACCCAGACAAGACCGGACAAGACCGGACAAGACCGGACAAGATCCAGACAAGACCGGACAAGACCCAGACAAGACCGGACATGACCGGACAAGACCCGGACAAGACCGGACGAGACCCAGACAAGACCGGACAAGACCGGACAAGACCGAGACATGACCGGACAAGACCGGACAAGACCCAGACAAGACCGGACAAGACCGGACAAGACCGGACGAGACCCAGACAAGACCGGACAAGACCGGACGAGACCAAGACAAGACCGGACAAGACCGGACGAGACCCAGACAAGACCGGACAAGACCGGACGAGACCCAGACAAGACCGGACAAGACCGGACGAGACCCAGACAAGACCGGACAAGACCGGACGAGACCCAGACAAGACCGGACAAGACCGGACGAGACCCAGACATGACCGGACAAGACCGGACGAGACCCAGACAAGACCGGACAAGACCGGACGAGACCCAGACAAGACCGGACAAGACCAGACAAGGCCGGACAAGACTGGACAAGACCCAGACAAGGCCGGACAAGACCGGACAACACCCAGACAAGGCCGCACAAGACCCGGACAGGGCCGGACAAGACCGGACATGACCCGGACAAGGCCGGACAAGACCGGACAAGACCCGGACAAGACCGGACAAGACTCAGACAAGACCGGACAAGACCGGACAAGACCAGACAAGACCCAGACAAGACTGGACAAGACCGGACAAGACCCAGACAAGACCGGACAAGACCGGACAAGACCCAGACAAGACCGGACAAGACCCAGACAAGACCGGACAAGACCCAGACAAGACCGGACAAGACCCAGACAAGACCGGACAAGACCGGACAAGACCCGGACAAGACCGGACAAGACCGGACAAGACCGGACAAGACCGGACAAGACCCGGACAAGACCCGGACAAGACCGGACAAGACCGTACAAGACCCGGACAAGACCCGGACAAGACCCGGACAAGACCTGACAAGACCGGACAAGACCGGACAAGACCCGGACAAGACCCGGACAAGGCCTGACAAGACCGGACAAGACCGGACAAGACCGGACAAGACCGGACGAGACCCAGACAAGACCGGACAAGACCGGACGAGACCCAGACAAGACCGGAGAAGACCGGACGAGACCCAGACAAGACCGGACAAGACCGGACGAGACACAGACAAGACCGGACAAGACCGGACAAGACCCAGACAACACCGGACAAGACCGGACAAGAACCAGACAAGACCGGACAAGACCGGACAAGACCGGACAAGACCCAGACAAGACCGGACAAGACCGGACAAGACCCAGACAAGACCGGACAAGACCGGACAAGACACAGACAAGACCGGACAAGACCGGACAAGACCCATACAAGACCGGACAAGACCGGACAAGACCCAGACAAGACCGGACAAGACCGGACAAGACCCAGACAAGACCGGACAAGACCGGACAAGACCGGACAAGACCCAGACAAGACCGGACAAGACCAGACAAGACCCAGTCAAGACCGGACAAAACCCGGACAAGACCGGACAAGACCGGACAAGACCCGGACAAGACCGGACAAGACCGGACAAGACCCGGACAAGACCCAGACAAGACCGGACAAGACCGGACGAGACCCAGACAAGACCGGACAAGACCGGACGAGACCCAGACAAGACCGGACAATACCGGACAAGACCCAGACAACACCGGACAAGACCGGACAAGAACCAGACAAGACCGGACAAGATCGGACAAGACCGGACGAGACCCAGACAAGACCGGACAAGACCGGACGAGACCCAGTCAAGACCGGACAAGACCGGACGAGACCCAGACAAGACCGGACGAGACCCAGACAAGACCGGACAAGACCGGACGAGACCCAGACAAGACCGGACAAGAACGGACAAGACCCAAACAACACCGGACAAGACCGGACAAGAACCAGACAAGACCGGACAAGACCGGACAAGACCCAGACAAGACCGGACAAGACCGGACAAGACCCAGACAAGACCGGACAAGACCGGACAAGACACAGACAAGACCGGACAAGACCGGACAAGACCCAGACAAGACCGGACAAGACCGGACAAGACCCAGACAAGACCGGACAAGACCGGACAAGACCCAGACAAGACCGGACAAGACCGGACAAGACCCAGAAAAGACCGGACAAGACCCAGACAAGACCGGACATGACCGGACAAGACCCAGACAAGACCGGACAAGACCGGACAAGACCCAGACAAGACCGGACAAGACCCAGACAAGACCGGACAAGACCGGACAAGACCGGACAAGATCCAGACAAGACCGGACAAGACCCAGACAAGACCGGACATGACCGGACAAGACCCGGACAAGACCGGACGAGACCCAGACAAGACCGGACAAGACCGGACAAGACCGAGACATGACCGGACAAGACCGGACAAGACCCAGACAAGACCGGACAAGACCGGACAAGACCGGACGAGACCCAGACAAGACCGGACAAGACCGGACGAGACCAAGACAAGACCGGACAAGACCGGACGAGACCCAGACAAGACCGGACAAGACCGGACGAGACCCAGACAAGACCGGACAAGACCGGACGAGACCCAGACAAGACCGGACAAGACCGGACGAGACCCAGACAAGACCGGACAAGACCGGACGAGACCCAGACATGACCGGACAAGACCGGACGAGACCCAGACAAGACCGGACAAGACCGGACGAGACCCAGACAAGACCGGACAAGACCAGACAAGGCCGGACAAGACCGGACAAGACCCAGACAAGGCCGGACAAGACCGGACAACACCCAGACAAGGTCGCACAAGACCCGGACAGGGCCGGACAAGACCGGACATGACCCGGACAAGGCCGGACAAGACCGGACAAGACCCGGACAAGACCGGACAAGACTCAGACAAGACCGGACAAGACCGGACAAGACCAGACAAGACCCAGACAAGACCGGACAAGACCGGACAAGACCCAGACAAGACCGGACAAGACCGGACAAGACCCAGACAAGACCGGACAAGACCCAGACAAGACCGGACAAGACCCAGACAAGACCGGACAAGACCCAGACAAGACCGGACAAGACCGGACAAGACCCGGACAAGACCGGACAAGACCGGACAAGACCGGACAAGACCCGGACAAGACCCGGACAAGACCGGACAAGACCGTACAAGACCCGGACAAGACCCGGACAAGACCCGGACAAGACCTGACAAGACCGGACAAGACCGGACAAGACCCGGACAAGACCTGGACAAGGCCTGACAAGACCGGACAAGACCGGACAAGACCGGACAAGACCGGACGAGACCCAGACAAGACCGGACAAGACCGGACGAGACCCAGACAAGACCGGACAAGACCGGACGAGACCCAGACAAGACCGGACAAGACCGGACGAGACACAGACAAGACCGGACAAGACCGGACAAGACCCAGACAACACCGGACAAGACCGGACAAGAACCAGACAAGACCGGACAAGACCGGACAAGACCGGACAAGACCCAGACAAGACCGGACAAGACCGGACAAGACCCAGACAAGACCGGGCAAGACCGGACAAGACACAGACAAGACCGGACAAGACCGGACAAGACCCATACAAGACCGGACAAGACCGGACAAGACCCAGACAAGACCGGACAAGACCGGACAAGACCCAGACAAGACCGGACAAGACCGGACAAGACCCAGACAAGACCGGACAAGACCCAGACAAGACCGGACATGACCGGAAAAGACCCAGACAAGACCGGACAAGACCGGACAAGACCCAGACAAGACCGGACAAGACCCAGACAAGACCGGACAAGACCGGACAAGACCGGACAAGATCCAGACAAGACCGGACAAGACCCAGACAAGACCGGACATGACCGGACAAGACCCAGACAAGACCCGGACAAGACCGGACGAGACCCAGACAAGACCGGACAAGACCGGACAAGACCGAGACATGACCGGACAAGACCGGACAAGACCCAGACAAGACCGGACAAGACCGGACAAGACCGGACGAGACCCAGACAAGACCGGACAAGACCGGACGAGACCCAGACAAGACCGGACAAGACCGGACGAGACCCAGACAAGACCGGACAAGACCGGACGAGACCCAGACAAGACCGGACAAGACCGGACGAGACCCAGACAAGACCGGACAAGACCGGACGAGACCCAGACAAGAACGGACAAGACCGGACGAGACCCAGACATGACCGGACAAGACCGGACGAGACCCAGACAAGACCGGACAAGACCGGACGAGACCCAGACAAGACCGGACAAGACCAGACAAGGCCGGACAAGACCGGACAAGACCCAGACAAGGCCGGACAAGACCGGACAACACCCAGACAAGGCCGGACAAGACCCGGACAGGGCCGGACAAGACCGGACAAGACCCAGACAAGACCGGACAAGACCAGACAAGACCCAGACAAAACCGGACAAGACCGGACAAGACCCAGACAAGACCGGACAAGACCGGACAAGACCCAGACAAGACCGGACAAGACCCAGACAAGACCGGACAAGACCGGACAAGACCCAGACAAGACCGGACAAGACCGGACAAGACCCGGACAAGACCGGACAAGACCGGACAAGACCCGGACAAGACCGGACAAGAATGTAATAGACCCGGACAAGACCGGACAAGACCGTACAAGACCCGGACAAGACCTGACAAGACCGGACAAGAACGGACAAGACCGGACAAGACCCGGACAAGACCGGACAAGACCGGACAAGACCCAGACAAGACCGGACAAGACCGGATAAGACCGGACAAGACCAGACAAGACCGGACAAGACCGGACAAGACCGGACAAGACCCAGACAAGACCGGACAAGACCGGACAAGACCCGGACAAGACCGGACAAGACCGGACAAGACCCACACAAGACCGGACAAGACCGGACAAGACCCAGACAAGACCGGACAAGACCGGACAAGACCCAGACAAGACCGGACAAGACCGGACAAGGCCCGGACAAGACCGGACAAGGCCCAGACAAGACCGGACAAGACCGGACAAGACCCAGACAAGAACGGACAAGACCGGACAAGACAGGACAAGACCGGACAAGACAGGACAAGACCGGACAAGACCGGACAAGACTGGACAAGACCCAGACAAGACCGGACAAGACCGGACAAGACCCAGACAAGACCGGACAAGACCCGGACAAGACCGGACAAGACCGGACAAGACCCAGACAAGACCGGACAAGACCGGACAAGACCCAGACAAGACCGGACAAGACCGGACAAGACCCAGACAAGACCGGACAAGACCGGACAAGACCCAGACAAGACCGGACAAGACCCAGACAAGACCGGACGTGACCGGACAAGACCCAGACAAGACCGGACAAGACCGGACAAGACCCAGACAAGACCGGACAAGACCCAGAAAAGACCGGACAAGACCGGACAAGACCGGACAAGATCCAGACAAGACCGGACAAGACCCAGACAAGACCGGACATGACCGGACAAGACAAAGACAAGACCCGGACAAGACTGGACAAGACCGGACGAGACCCAGACAAGACCGGACAAGACCGGACGAGACCCAGACAAGACCGGACAAGACCGGACAAGAACCAGACAAGACCGGACAAGACCCAGATAAGACCGGACAAGACCCAGACAAGACCGGACAAGACCGGACAAGACCCAGACAAGACCGGACAAGACCCAGACAAGACCGGACAAGACCCAGACAAGTCCGGACAAGACCCAGACAAGACCGGACAAGACCGGACAAGACCCAGACAGGACAAGACCCAGACAAGACAAGACCGGACAAGACCGGACAAGACCCAGTCAAGACCGGACAAGACCCAGACAAGACCGGGCAAGACCGGACAAGACCCAGACAAGACCGGACAAGACCGGACAAGAACGGACAAGACCCAGACAAGACCGGACAAGACCGGACAAGACCCTGACAAGACCGGACAAGACCGGACAAGACCCAGACAAGACCGGACAAGACCCAGACAAGACCGGACAAGACCGGACAAGACACAGACGAGACCGGACAAGACCGGACAAGACCCAGACAAGACCGGACAAGACCGGACAAGACCGAGACAAGACCGGACAAGACCGGGACAAGACCCAGACAAGACCGGACAAGACCAGACAAGACCCAGTCAAGACCGGACAAGACCCGGACAAGACCGGACAAGACCGGACAAGACCCGGACAAGACCGGACAAGACCGGACAAGACCCGGACAAGACCCAGACAAGACCGGACAAGACCGGACAAGACCCAGACAAGACCGGACAAGACCGGACAAGACCCGGACAAGACCGGACAAGACCCAGACAAGACCGGACAAGACCCAGACAAGACCGGACAAGACCGGACAAGACCGGACGAGACCCAGACAAGACCGGACAAGACCGGACGAGACCCAGACAAGACCGGACAAGACCGGACGAGACCCAGACAAGACCGGACAATACCGGACAAGACCCAGACAACACCGGACAAGACCGGACAAGAACCAGACAAGACCGGACAAGATCGGACAAGACCGGACGAGACCCAGACAAGACCGGACAAGACCGGACGAGACCCAGTCAAGACCGGACAAGACCGGACGAGACCCAGACAAGACTGGACAAGACCGGACGAGACCCAGACAAGACCGGACAAGACCGGACGAGACCCAGACAAGACCGGACAAGACCGGACAAGACCCAAACAACACCGGACAAGACCGGACAAGAACCAGACAAGACCGGACAAGACCGGACAAGACCCAGACAAGACCGGACAAGACCGGAAAAGACCCAGACAAGACCGGACAAGACCGGACAAGACACAGACAAGACCGGACAAGACCGGACAAGACCCAGACAAGACCGGACAAGACCGGACAAGACCCAGACAAGACCGGACAAGACCGGACAAGACCCAGACAAGACCGGACAAGACCGGACAAGACCCAGACAAGACCGGACAAGACCCAGACAAGACCGGACATGACCGGACAAGACCCAGACAAGACCGGACAAGACCGGACAAGACCCAGACAAGACCGGACAAGACCCAGACAAGACCGGACAAGACCGGACAAGACCGGACAAGATCCAGACAAGACCGGACAAGACCCAGACAAGACCGGACATGACCGGACAAGACCCGGACAAGACCGGACGAGACCCAGACAAGACCGGACAAGACCGGACAAGACCGAGACATGACCGGACAAGACCGGACAAGACCCAGACAAGACCGGACAAGACCGGACAAGACCGGACAAGACCGGACGAGACCCAGACAAGACCGGACAAGACCGGACGAGACCAAGACAAGACCGGACAAGACCGGACGAGACCCAGACAAGACCGGACAAGACCGGACGAGACCCAGACAAGACCGGACAAGACCGGACGAGACCCAGACAAGACCGGACAAGACCGGACGAGACCCAGACAAGACCGGACAAGACCGGACGAGACCCAGACATGACCGGACAAGACCGGACGAGACCCAGTCAAGACCGGACAAGACCGGACGAGACCCAGACAAGACCGGACAAGACCAGACAAGGCCGGACAAGACCGGACAAGACCCAGACAAGGCTGGACAAGACCGGACAACACCCAGACAAGGCCGGACAAGACCCGGACAGGGCCGGACAAGACCGGACATGACCCGGACAAGGCCGGACAAGACCGGACAAGACCCGGACAAGACCGGACAAGACTCAGACAAGACCGGACAAGACCGGACAAGACCAGACAAGACCCAGACAAGACCGGACAAGACCGGACAAGACCCAGACAAGACCGGACAAGACCGGACAAGACCCAGACAAGACCGGACAAGACCCAGACAAGACCGGACAAGACCCAGACAAGACCGGACAAGACCCAGACAAGACCGGACAAGACCGGACAAGACCCGGACAAGACCGGACAAGACCGGACAAGACCGGACAAGACCGGACAAGACCGGACAAGACCCGGACAAGACCCGGACAAGACCGGACAAGACCGTACAAGACCCGGACAAGACCCGGACAAGACCCGGACAAGACCCGGACAAGACCTGACAAGACCGGACAAGACCGGACAAGACCCGGACAAGACCCGGACAAGGCCTGACAAGACCGGACAAGACCGGACAAGACCGGACGAGACCCAGACAAGACCGGACAAGACCGGACGAGACCCAGACAAGACCGGACAAGACCGGACGAGACCCAGACAACACCGGACAAGACCGGACAAGACACAGACAAGACCGGACAAGACCGGACAAGACCCAGACAAGACCGGACAAGACCGGACAAGACCCAGACAAGACCGGACAAGACCGGACAAGACCCAGACAAGACCGGACAAGACCGGACAAGACCCAGACAAGACCGGACAAGACCCAGACAAGACCGGACATGAACGGAAAAGACCCAGACAAGACCGGACAAGACCGGACAAGACCCAGACAAGACCGGACAAGACCCAGACAAGACCGGACAAGACCGGACAAGACCGGACAAGATCCAGACAAGACCGGACAAGACCCAGACAAGACCGGACATGACCGGACAAGACCCAGACAAGACCCGGACAAGACCGGACGAGACCCAGACAAGACCGGACAAGACCGGACAAGACCGAGACATGATCGGACAAGACCGGACAAGACCCAGACAAGACCGGACAAGACCGGACAAGACCGGACGAGACCCAGACAAGACCGGACAAGACCGGACGAGACCCAGACAAGACCGGACAAGACCGGACGAGACCCAGACAAGACCGGACAAGACCGGACGAGACCCAGACAAGACCGGACAAGACCGGACGAGACCCAGACAAGACCGGACAAGACCGGACGAGACCCAGACAAGAACGGACAAGACCGGACGAGACCCAGACATGACCGGACAAGACCGGACGAGACCCAGACAAGACCGGACAAGACCGGACGAGACCCAGACAAGACCGGACAAGACCAGACAAGGCCGGACAAGACCGGACAAGACCGGACAAGACCCAGACAAGGCCGGACAAGACCGGACAACACCTAGACAAGGCCGGACAAGACCCGGACAGGGCCGGACAAGACCGGACATGACCCGGACAAGGCCGGACAAGACCGGACAAGACCCGGACAAGACCGGACAAGACTCAGACAAGACCGGACAAGACCGGACAAGACCAGACAAGACCCAGACAAGACCGGACAAGACCGGACAAGACCCAGACAAGACCGGACAAGACCGGACAAGACCCAGACAAGACCGGACAAGACCCAGACAAGACCGGACAAGACCCAGACAAGACCGGACAAGACCCAGACAAGACCGGACAAGACCGGACAAGACCCGGACAAGACCGGACAAGACCGGACAAGACCGGACAAGACCGGACAAGACCGGACAAGACCCGGACAAGACCCGGACAAGACCGGACAAGACCGTACAAGACCCGGACAAGACCCGGACAAGACCCGGACAAGACCCGGACAAGACCTGACAAGACCGGACAAGACCGGACAAGACCCGGACAAGACCCGGACAAGGCCTGACAAGACCGGACAAGACCGGACAAGACCGGACAAGACCGGACGAGACCCAGACAAGACCGGACAAGACCGGACGAGACCCAGACAAGACCGGACAAGACCGGACGAGACCCAGACAACACCGGACAAGACCGGACAAGACACAGACAAGACCGGACAAGACCGGACAAGACCCAGACAAGACCGGACAAGACCGGACAAGACCCAGACAAGACCGGACAAGACCGGACAAGACCCAGACAAGACCGGACAAGACCGGACAAGACCCAGACAAGACCGGACAAGACCCAGACAAGACCGGACATGAACGGAAAAGACCCAGACAAGACCGGACAAGACCGGACAAGACCCAGACAAGACCGGACAAGACCCAGACAAGACCGGACAAGACCGGACAAGACCGGACAAGATCCAGACAAGACCGGACAAGACCCAGACAAGACCGGACATGACCGGACAAGACCCAGACAAGACCCGGACAAGACCGGACGAGACCCAGACAAGACCGGACAAGACCGGACAAGACCGAGACATGATCGGACAAGACCGGACAAGACCCAGACAAGACCGGACAAGACCGGACAAGACCGGACGAGACCCAGACAAGACCGGACAAGACCGGACGAGACCCAGACAAGACCGGACAAGACCGGACGAGACCCAGACAAGACCGGACAAGACCGGACGAGACCCAGACAAGACCGGACAAGACCGGACGAGACCCAGACAAGACCGGACAAGACCGGACGAGACCCAGACAAGAACGGACAAGACCGGACGAGACCCAGACATGACCGGACAAGACCGGACGAGACCCAGACAAGACCGGACAAGACCGGACGAGACCCAGACAAGACCGGACAAGACCAGACAAGGCCGGACAAGACCGGACAAGACCGGACAAGACCCAGACAAGGCCGGACAAGACCGGACAACACCTAGACAAGGCCGGACAAGACCCGGACAGGGCCGGACAAGACCGGACATGACCCGGACAAGGCCGGACAAGACCGGACAAGACCCGGACAAGACCGGACAAGACTCAGACAAGACCGGACAAGACCGGACAAGACCAGACAAGACCCAGACAAGACCGGACAAGACCGGACAAGACCCAGACAAGACCGGACAAGACCAGACAAGACCCAGACAAGACCGGACAAGACCCAGACAAGACCGGACAAGACCGGACAAGACCCAGACAAGACCGGACAAGACCGGACAAGACCCGGACAAGACCGGACAAGACCGGACAAGACCCGGACAAGACCGGACAAGACCGTAATAGACCTGGACAAGACCGGACAAGACCGTACAAGACCCGGACAAGACCCGGACAAGACCTGACAAGACCGGACAAGAACGGACAAGACCGGACAAGACCCGGACAAGACCGGACAAGACCGGACAAGACCCAGACAAGACCGGACAAGACCGGATAAGACCGGACAAGACCAGACAAGACCGGACAAGACCGGACAAGACCGGACAAGACCCAGACAAGACCGGACAAGACCGGACAAGACCCGGACAAGACCGGACAAGACCGGACAAGACCCAGACAAGACCGGACAAGACCGGACAAGACCCAGACAAGACCGGACAAGACCGGACAAGACCCAGACAAGACCGGACAAGACCGGACAAGGCCCGGACAAGACCGGACAAGGCCCAGACAAGACCGGACAAGACCGGACAAGACCCAGACAAGAACGGACAAGACCGGACAAGACAGGAGAAGACCGGACAAGACCGGACAAGACTGGACAAGACCCAGACAAGACCGGACAAGACCGGACAAGACCCAGACAAGACCGGACAAGACCCGGACAAGACCGGACAAGACCCAGACAAGACCCAGACAAGACCCAGACAAGACCGGACAAGACCGGACAAGACCGGACAAGACCGGACAAGACCCAGACAAGACCGGACAAGACCGGACAAGACCGGACAAGACCCAGACAAGACCGGACAAGACCGGACAAGACCCAGACAAGACCGGACATGACCGGACAAGACCGGACAAGACCCAGACAAGACCGGACAAGACCCAGACAAGACCGGACAAGACCGGACAAGACCCAGACAAGACCCAGACAAGACCCAGACAAGTCCCAGACAAGACCCGGACAAGACCCAGACAAGACCGGACAAGACCGGACAAGACACAGACAAGACCGGACAAGACCGGACAAGACCCAGACAACACCGGACAAGACCGGACAAGACCCGGACAAGACCGGCAAGACCGTAATAGACCCGGACAAGACCGGACAAGACCCAGACAAGACCCGGACAAGACCCAGACAAGACCGGACAAGACCGGACAAGACACAGACAAGACCGGACAAGACCGGACAAGACCCAGACAACACCGGACAAGACCGGACAAGACCCAGACAAGGCCGGACAAGACCGGACAACACCCAGACAAGGCCGGACAAGACCCGGACAGGGCCGGACAAGACCGGACAAGACCCAGACAAGACCGGACAAGACCGGACGAGACCCAGACAAGACCGGACAAGACCGGACGAGACCAAGACAAGACCGGACAAGACCGGACGAGACCCAGACAAGACCGGACAAGACCGGACGAGACCCAGACAAGACCGGACAAGACCGGACGAGACCCAGACAAGACCGGACAAGACCGGACGAGACCCAGACAAGACCGGACAAGACCGGACGAGACCCAGACATGACCGGACAAGACCGGACGAGACCCAGACAAGACCGGACAAGACCGGACGAGACCCAGACAAGACCGGACAAGACCAGACAAGGCCGGACAAGACCGGACAAGACCCAGACAAGGCTGGACAAGACCGGACAACACCCAGACAAGGCCGGACAAGACCCGGACAGGGCCGGACAAGACCGGACATGACCCGGACAAGGCCGGACAAGACCGGACAAGACCCGGACAAGACCGGACAAGACTCAGACAAGACCGGACAAGACCGGACAAGACCAGACAAGACCCAGACAAGACCGGACAAGACCGGACAAGACCCAGACAAGACCGGACAAGACCGGACAAGACCCAGACAAGACCGGACAAGACCCAGACAAGACCGGACAAGACCCAGACAAGACCGGACAAGACCCAGACAAGACCGGACAAGACCGGACAAGACCCGGACAAGACCGGACAAGACCGGACAAGACCGGACAAGACCGGACAAGACCGGACAAGACCCGGACAAGACCCGGACAAGACCGGACAAGACCGTACAAGACCCGGACAAGACCCGGACAAGACCCGGACAAGACCCGGACAAGACCTGACAAGACCGGACAAGACCGGACAAGACCCGGACAAGACCCGGACAAGGCCTGACAAGACCGGACAAGACCGGACAAGACCGGACAAGACCGGACGAGACCCAGACAAGACCGGACAAGACCGGACGAGACCCAGACAAGACCGGACAAGACCGGACGAGACCCAGACAACACCGGACAAGACCGGACAAGACACAGACAAGACCGGACAAGACCGGACAAGACCCAGACAAGACCGGACAAGACCGGACAAGACCCAGACAAGACCGGACAAGACCGGACAAGACCCAGACAAGACCAGACAAGACCGGACAAGACCGGACAAGGCCCGGACAAGACCGGACAAGGCCCGGACAAGACCGGACAAGGCCCAGACATGACCGGACAAGACCGGACAAGACCCAGACAAGAACGGACAAGACCGGACAAGACAGGAGAAGACCGGACAAGACCGGACAAGACTGGACAAGACCCAGACAAGACCGGACAAGACCGGACAAGACCCAGACAAGACCGGACAAGACCCGGACAAGACCGGACAAGACCGGACAAGACCCAGACAAGACCCAGACAAGACCCAGACAAGACCGGACAAGACCGGACAAGACCGGACAAGACCGGACAAGACCCAGACAAGACCGGACAAGACCGGACAAGACCGGACAAGACCCAGAAAAGACCGGACAAGACCGGACAAGACCCAGACAAGACCGGACAAGACCGGACAAGACCCAGACAAGACCGGACAAGACCGGACAAGACACAGACAAGACCGGACAAGACCGGACAAGACCCAGACAAGATCGGACAAGACCGGACAAGACCGGACGAGACCCAGACAAGACCGGACAAGACGGGACGAGATCCAGACAAGAGCGGACAAGACCGGACAAGACCGGACAAGACCGGACAAGACCGGACAAGACCCAGACAAGACCGGACAAGACCCAGACAAGACCGGACAAGACCCAGACAAGACCGGACAAGACCCAGACAAGACCGGACAAGACCGGACAAGACCCAGACAAGACAAGACCGGACAAGACCGGACAAGACCCAGACAAGACAAGACCGGACAAGACCGGACAAGACCCAGTCAAGACCGGACAAGACCCAGACAAGACCGGGCAAGACCGGACAAGACCCAGACAAGACCGGACAAGACCGGACAAGAACGGACAAGACCCAGACAAGACCGGACAAGACCGGACAAGAACCTGACAAGACCGGACAAGACCGGACAAGACCCAGACAAGACCGGACAAGACCCAGACAAGACCGGACAAGACCGGACAAGACACAGACAAGACCGGACAAGACCGGACAAGACCCAGACAAGACCGGACAAGACCGGACAAGACCCAGACAAGACCGGACAAGACCGGACAAGACCCAGACAAGACCGGACAAGACCAGACAAGACCCAGACAAGACCGGACAAGACCGGACAAGACCCGGACAAGACCGGACAAGACCGGACAAGACCCAGACAAGACCGGACAAGACCAGACAAGACCCAGACAAGACCGGACAAGACCCAGACAAGACCGGACAAGACCGGACAAGACCCAGACAAGACCGGACAAGACCGGACAAGACCCAGACAAGACCGGACAAGACCGGACAAGGCCCGGACAAGACCGGACAAGGCCCGGACAAGACCGGACAAGGCCCAGACATGACCGGACAAGACCGGACAAGACCCAGACAAGAACGGACAAGACCGGACAAGACAGGAGAAGACCGGACAAGACCGGACAAGACTGGACAAGACCCAGACAAGACCGGACAAGACCGGACAAGACCCAGACAAGACCGGACAAGACCCGGACAAGACCGGACAAGACCGGACAAGACCCAGACAAGACCCAGACAAGACCCAGACAAGACCGGACAAGACCGGACAAGACCGGACAAGACCGGACAAGACCCAGACAAGACCGGACAAGACCGGACAAGACCGGACAAGACCCAGACAAGACCGGACAAGACCGGACAAGACCCAGACAAGACCGGACATGACCGGACAAGACCGGACAAGACCCAGACAAGACCGGACAAGACCCAGACAAGACCGGACAAGACCGGACAAGACCCAGACAAGACCCAGACAAGACCCAGACAAGTCCCAGACAAGACCCGGACAAGACCCAGACAAGACCGGACAAGACCGGACAAGACACAGACAAGACCGGACAAGACCGGACAAGACCCAGACAACACCGGACAAGACCGGACAAGACCCAGACAACACCGGACAAGACCGTACAAGACCCAGACAACACCGGACAAGACCGGACAAGACCCAGACAAGACCAGACAAGACCCAGACAAGACCGGACAAGACCCAGACAAGACCGGACAAGACCCAGACAAGACCGGACAAGACCGGACAAGACCCAGACAAGACCGGACAAGACCGAACAAGACCGGACAAGACCCAGACAAGACCGGACAAGACCGGACAAGACCCAGACAAGACCGGACAAGACCGGACAAGACCCAGACAAGACCGGACAAGACCGGACAAGACCCTGACAAGACCGGACAAGACCGGACAAGACCCAGACAAGACCGGACAAGACCGGACAAGACCCAGACAAGACCGGACAAGACACAGACAAGACCGGACAAGACCGGACAAGACCCAGACAAGATCGGACAAGACCGGACAAGACCGGACGAGACCCAGACAAGACCGGACAAGACGGGACGAGATCCAGACAAGAGCGGACAAGACCGGACAAGACCGGACAAGACCGGACAAGACCGGACAAGACCCAGACAAGACCGGACAAGACCCAGACAAGACCGGACAAGACCCAGACAAGACCGGACAAGACCCAGACAAGACCGGACAAGACCGGACAAGACCCAGACAAGACAAGACCGGACAAGACCGGACAAGACCCAGTCAAGACCGGACAAGACCCAGACAAGACCGGGCAAGACCGGACAAGACCCAGACAAGACCGGACAAGACCGGACAAGAACGGACAAGACCCAGACAAGACCGGACAAGACCGGACAAGAACCTGACAAGACCGGACAAGACCGGACAAGACCCAGACAAGACCGGACAAGACCCAGACAAGACCGGACAAGACCGGACAAGACACAGACAAGACCGGACAAGACCGGACAAGACCCAGACAAGACCGGACAAGACCGGACAAGACCCAGACAAGACCGGACAAGACCGGACAAGACCCAGACAAGACCGGACAAGACCAGACAAGACCCAGACAAGACCGGACAAGACCCGGACAAGACCGGACAAGACCGGACAAGACCCGGACAAGACTGGACAAGACCGGACAAGACCCGGACAAGACCCAGACAAGACCGGACAAGACCGGACAAGACCCAGACAAAACCGGACAAGACCGGACAAGACCCGGACAAGACCGGACAAGACCCAGACAAGACCGGACAAGACCCAGACAAGACCGGACAAGACCGGACAAGACCGGACGAGACCCAGACAAGACCGGACAAGACCGGACGAGACCCAGACAAGACCGGACAAGACCGGACGAGACCCAGACAAGACCGGACAATACCGGACAAGACCCAGACAACACCGGACAAGACCGGACAAGAACCAGACAAGACCGGACAAGATCGGACAAGACCGGACGAGACCCAGACAAGACCGGACAAGACCGGACGAGACCCAGACAAGACCGGACAAGACCGGACGAGACCCAGACAAGACCGGACAAGACCGGACGAGACCCAGACAAGACCGGACAAGACCAGAAGAGACCCAGACAAGACCGGACAAGACCGGACGAGACCCAGACAACACCGGACAAGACCGGACAAGAACCAGACAAGACCGGACAAGACCGGACAAGACCCAGACAAGACCGGACAAGACCGGACAAGACCGAGACAAGACCGGACAAGACCGGACAAGACACAGACAAGACCGGACAAGACCGGACAAGACCCAGACAAGACCGGACAAGACCGGACAAGACCCAGACAAGACCGGACAAGACCGGACAAGACCGGACAAGACCCAGACAAGACCGGACAAGACCCAG
Organism: Rhinoraja longicauda; assembly: GCF_053455715.1. NCBI lineage: Eukaryota > Metazoa > Chordata > Chondrichthyes > Rajiformes > Arhynchobatidae > Rhinoraja > Rhinoraja longicauda. Next base: position 193,803 of record NW_027601335.1, on the reverse strand, counting down.
ACAAGACCGGACAAGACCGGACAAGACCGGACAAGATCCAGACAAGACCGGACAAGACCCAGACAAGACCGGACATGACCGGACAAGAACCGGACAAGACCGGACGAGACCCAGACAAGACCGGACAAGACCGGACAAGACCGAGACATGACCGGACAAGACCGGACAAGACCCAGACAAGACCGGACAAGACCGGACAAGACCGGACGAGACCCAGACAAGACCGGACAAGACCGGACGAGACCCAGACAAGACCGGACAAGACCGGACGAGACCCAGACAAGACCGGACAAGACCGGACGAGACCCAGACAAGACCGGACAAGACCGGACGAGACCCAGACAAGACCGGACAAGACCGGACGAGACCCAGACAAGACCGGACAAGACCGGACGAGACCCAGACATGACCGGACAAGACCGGACGAGACCCAGACAAGACCGGACAAGACCGGACGAGACCCAGACAAGACCGGACAAGACCAGACAAGGCCGGACAAGACCGGACAAGACCCAGACAAGGCCGGACAAGACCGGACAACACCCAGACAAGGCCGGACAAGACCCGGACAGGGCCGGACAAGACCGGACATGACCCGGACAAGGCCGGACAAGACCAGACAAGACCCGGACAAGACCGGACAAGACTCAGACAAGACCGGACAAGACCGGACAAGACCAGACAAGACCCAGACAAGACCGGACAAGACCGGACAAGACCCAGACAAGACCGGACAAGACCGGACAAGACCCAGACAAGACCGGACAAGACCCAGACAAGACCGGACAAGACCCAGACAAGACCGGACAAGACCGGACAAGAACCGGACAAGACCGGACAAGACCGGACAAGACCCGGACAAGACCGGACAAGACCGGACAAGACCCGGACAAGACCGGACAAGACCGTACAAGACCCGGACAAGACCCGGACAAGACCCGGACAAGACCGGACAAGACCGGACAAGACCGGACAAGACCCAGACAAGACCGGACAAGACCCAGACAAGACCGGACATGACCGGACAAGACCCAGACAAGACCGGACAAGACCGGACAAGACCCAGACAAGACCGGACAAGACCCAGACAAGACCGGACAAGACCGGACAAGACCGGACAAGATCCAGACAAGACCGGACAAGACCCAGACAAGACCGGACAAGACCGGACAAGACCCAGACAAGACCGGACAAGACCGGACAAGACCGGACAAGACCCAGACAAGACCGGACAAGACCCAGACAAGACCGGACATGACCGGACAAGACCCAGACAAGACCGGACAAGACCGGACAAGACCCAGACAAGACCGGACAAGACCCAGACAAGACCGGACAAGACCGGACAAGACCGGACAAGATCCAGACAAGACCGGACAAGACCCAGACAAGACCGGACATGACCGGACAAGACCCGGACAAGACCGGACGAGACCCAGACAAGACCGGACAAGACCGGACAAGACCGAGACATGACCGGACAAGACCGGACAAGACCCAGACAAGACCGGACAAGACCGGACAAGACCGGACGAGACCCAGACAAGACCGGACAAGACCGGACGAGACCCAGACAAGACCGGACAAGACCGTACTAGACCCAGACAAGACCGGACAAGACCGGACGAGACCCAGACAAGACCGGACAAGACCGGACGAGACCCAGACAAGACCGGACAAGACCGGACGAGACCCAGACAAGACTGGACAAGACCGGACGAGACCCAGACATGACCGGACAAGACCGGACGAGACCCAGACAAGACCGGACAAGACCGGACGAGACCCAGACAAGACCGGACAAGACCAGACAAGGCCGGACAAGACCGGACAAGACCCAGACAAGGCCGGACAAGACCGGAAAAACACCCAGACAAGGCCGGACAAGACCCGGACAGGGCCGGACAAGACCGGACATGACCTGGACAAGGCCGGACAAGACCGGACAAGACCCGGACAAGACCGGACAAGACTCAGACAAGACCGGACAAGACCGGACAAGACCAGACAAGACCCAGACAAGACCGGACAAGACCGGACAAGACCCAGACAAGACCGGACAAGATGGGACAAGACCCAGACAAGACCGGACAAGACCCAGACAAGACCGGACAAGACCCAGACAAGACCGGACAAGACCGGACAAGACCCGGACAAGACCGGACAAGACCGGACAAGACCCGGACAAGACCGGACAAGACCGGACAAGACCCGGACAAGACCGGACAAGACCGTACAAGACCCGGACAAGACCCGGACAAGACCCGGACAAGACCTGACAAGACCGGACAAGACCGGACAAGACCGGACGAGACCCAGACAAGACCGGACAAGACCGGACGAGACCCAGACAAGACCGGACAAGACCGGACGAGACCCAGACAAGACCGGACAAGACCGGACGAGAACCAGACAAGACCGGACAAGACCGGACAAGACCCAGACAACACCGGACAAGACCGGACAAGAACCAGACAAGACCGGACAAGACCGGACAAGACCCAGACAAGACCGGACAAGACCGGACAAGACCCAGACAAGACCGGACAAGACCGGACAAGACACAGACAAGACCGGACAAGACCGGACAAGACCCAGACAAGACCGGACAAGACCGGACAAGACCCAGACAAGACCGGACAAGACCGGACAAGACCCAGACAAGACCGGACAAGACCGGACAAGACCCAGACAAGACCGGACAAGACCCAGACAAGACCGGACATGACCGGAAAAGACCCAGACAAGACCGGACAAGACCGGACAAGACCCAGACAAGACCGGACAAGACCCAGACAAGACCGGACAAGACCGGACAAGACCGGACAAGATCCAGACAAGAACGGACAAGACCCAGACAAGACCGGACATGACCGGACAAGACCCAGACAAGACCCGGACAAGACCGGACGAGACCCAGACAAGACCGGACAAGACCGGACAAGACCGAGACATGACCGGACAAGACCGGACAAGACCCAGACAAGACCGGACAAGACCGGACAAGACCGGACGAGACCCAGACAAGACCGGACAAGACCGGACGAGACCCAGACAAGACCGGACAAGACCGGACGAGACCCAGACAAGACCGGACAAGACCGGACGAGACCCAGACAAGACCGGACATGACCGGACGAGACCCAGACAAGACCGGACAAGACCGGACGAGACCCAGACAAGACCGGACAAGACCGGACGAGACCCAGACATGACCGGACAAGACCGGACGAGACCCAGACAAGACCGGACAAGACCGGACGAGACCCAGACAAGACCGGACAAGACCAGACAAGGCCGGACAAGACCGGACAAGACCCAGACAAGGCCGGACAAGACCGGACAACACCCAGACAAGGCCGGACAAGACCCGGACAGGGCCGGACAAGACCGGACATGACCCGGACAAGGCCGGACAAGACCAGACAAGACCCGGACAAGACCGGACAAGACTCAGACAAGACCGGACAAGACCGGACAAGACCGGACAAGACCCAGACAAGACCGGACAAGACCGGACAAGACCCAGACAAGACCGGACAAGACCGGACAAGACCCAGACAAGACCGGACAAGACCCAGACAAGACCGGACAAGACCCAGACAAGACCGGACAAGACCGGACAAGACCCGGACAAGACCGGACAAGACTGGACAAGACCCGGACAAGACCGGACAAGACCGGACAAGACCCGGACAAGACCGGACAAGACCGTACAAGACCCGGACAAGACCCGGACAAGACCCGGACAAGACCGGACAAGACCGGACAAGACCGGACAAGACCCAGACAAGACCGGACAAGACCCAGACAAGACCGGACATGACCGGACAAGACCCAGACAAGACCGGACAAGACCGGACAAGACCCAGACAAGACCGGACAAGACCCAGACAAGACCGGACAAGACCGGACAAGACCGGACAAGATCCAGACAAGACCGGACAAGACCCAGACAAGACCGGACAAGACCGGACAAGACCCAGACAAGACCGGACAAGACCGGACAAGACCGGACAAGACCCAGACAAGACCGGACAAGACCCAGACAAGACCGGACATGACCGGACAAGACCCAGACAAGACCGGACAAGACCGGACAAGACCCAGACAAGACCGGACAAGACCCAGACAAGACCGGACAAGACCGGACAAGACCGGACAAGATCCAGACAAGACCGGACAAAACCCAGACAAGACCGGACATGACCGGACAAGACCCGGACAAGACCGGACGAGACCCAGACAAGACCGGACAAGACCGGACAAGACCGAGACATGACCGGACAAGACCGGACAAGACCCAGACAAGACCAGACAAGACCGGACAAGACCGGACGAGACCCAGACAAGACCGGACAAGACCGTACGAGACCCAGACAAGACCGGACAAGACCGGACGAGACCCAGACAAGACCGGACAAGACCGGACGAGACCCAGACAAGACCGGACAAGACCGGACGAGACCCAGACAAGACCGGACAAGACCGGACGAGACCCAGACATGACCGGACAAGACCGGACGAGACTCAGACAAGACCGGACAAGACCGGACGAGACCCAGACAAGACCGGACAAGACCAGACAAGGCCGGACAAGACCGGACAAGACCCAGACAAGGCCGGACAAGACCGGACAACACCCAGACAAGGCCGGACAAGACCCGGACAGGGCCGGACAAGACCGGACATGACCCGGACAAGGCCGGACAAGACCGGACAAGACCCGGACAAGACCGGACAAGACTCAGACAAGACCGGACAAGACCGGACAAGACCAGACAAGACCCAGACAAGACCGGACAAGACCGGACAAGACCCAGACAAGACCGGACAAGACCGGACAAGACCCAGACAAGACCGGACAGGACCCAGACAAGACCGGACAAGACCCAGACAAGACCGGACAAGACCGGACAAGACCCGGACAAGACCGGACAAGACCGGACAAGACCCGGACAAGACCGGACAAGACCGGACAAGACCCGGACAAGACCGGACAAGACCGTACAAGACCCGGACAAGACCCGGACAAGACCCGGACAAGACCTGACAAGACCGGACAAGACCGGACAAGACCGGACGAGACCCAGACAAGACCGGACAAGACCGGACGAGACCCAGACAAGACCGGACAAGACCGGACGAGACCCAGACAAGACCGGACAAGACCGGACGAGAACCAGACAAGACCGGACAAGACCGGACAAGACCCAGACAACACCGGACAAGACCGGACAAGAACCAGACAAGACCGGACAAGACCGGACAAGACCCAGACAAGACCGGACAAGACCGGACAAGACCCAGACAAGACCGGACAAGACCGGACAAGACACAGACAAGACCGGACAAGACCGGACAAGACCCAGACAAGACCGGACAAGACCGGACAAGACCCAGACAAGACCGGACAAGACCGGACAAGACCCAGACAAGACCGGACAAGACCGGACAAGACCCAGACAAGACCGGACAAGACCCAGACAAGACCGGACATGACCGGAAAAGACCCAGACAAGACCGGACAAGACCGGACAAGACCCAGACAAGACCGGACAAGACCCAGACAAGACCGGACAAGACCGGACAAGACCGGACAAGATCCAGACAAGACCGGACAAGACCCAGACAAGACCGGACATGACCGGACAAGACCCAGACAAGACCCGGACAAGACCGGACGAGACCCAGACAAGACCGGACAAGACCGGACAAGACCGAGACATGACCGGACAAGACCGGACAAGACCCAGACAAGACCGGACAAGACCGGACAAGACCGGACGAGACCCAGACAAGACCGGACAAGACCCAGACAAGACCGGACAAGACCGGACAAGACCCGGACAAGACCGGACAAGACCGGACAAGACCCGGACAAGACCGGACAAGACCGGACAAGACCCGGACAAGACCGGACAAGACCGTACAAGACCCGGACAAGACCCGGACAAGACCCGGACAAGACCTGACAAGACCGGACAAGACCGGACAAGACCGGACGAGACCCAGACAAGACCGGACAAGACCGGACGAGACCCAGACAAGACCGGACAAGACCGGACGAGACACAGACAAGACCGGACAAGACCGGACGAGAACCAGACAAGACCGGACAAGACCGGACAAGACCCAGACAACACCGGACAAGACCGGACAAGAACCAGACAAGACCGGACAAGACCGGACAAGACCCAGACAAGACCGGACAAGACCGGACAAGACCCAGACAAGACCGGACAAGACCGGACAAGACACAGACAAGACCGGACAAGACCGGACAAGACCCAGACAAGACCGGACAAGACCGGACAAGACCCAGACAAGACCGGACAAGACCGGACAAGACCCAGACAAGACCGGACAAGACCGGACAAGACCCAGACAAGACCGGACAAGACCCAGACAAGACCGGACATGACCAGCAAAGACCCAGACAAGACCGGACAAGACCGGACAAGACCCAGACAAGACCGGACAAGACCCAGACAAGACCGGACAAGACCGGACAAGACCGGACAAGATCCAGACAAGACCGGACAAGACCCAGACAAGACCCAGACAAGACCGGACATGACCGGACAAGACCCAGACAAGACCCGGACAAGACCGGACGAGACCCAGACAAGACCGGACAAGACCGGACAAGACCGAGACATGACCGGACAAGACCGGACAAGACCCAGACAAGACCGGACAAGACCGGACAAGACCGGACGAGACCCAGACAAGACCGGACAAGACCGGACGAGACCCAGACAAGACCGGACAAGACCGGACGAGACCCAGACAAGACCGGACAAGACCGGACGAGACCCAGACAAGACCGGACAAGACCGGACGCCCAGACAAGACCGGACAAGACCGGACGAGACCCAGACAAGACCGGACAAGACCGGACGAGACCCAGACATGACCGGACAAGACCGGACGAGACACAGACAAGACCGGACAAGACCGGACGAGACCCAGACAAGACCGGACAAGACCAGACAAGGCCGGACAAGACCGGACAAGACCCAGACAAGGCCGGACAAGACCGGACAACACCCAGACAAGGCCGGACAAGACCCGGACAGGGCCGGACAAGACCGGACATGACCCGGACAAGGCCGGACAAGACCGGACAAGACCCGGACAAGACCGGACAAGACTCAGACAAGACCGGACAAGACCGGACAAGACCAGACAAGACCCAGACAAGACCGGACAAGACCGGACAAGACCCAGACAAGACCGGACAAGACCGGACAAGACCCAGACAAGACCGGACAAGACCCAGACAAGACCGGACAAGACCGGACAAGACCCAGACAAGACCGGACAAGACCGGACAAGACCCGGACAAGACCGGACAAGACCGGACAAGACCCGGACAGGACCGGACAAGACCGGACAAGACCCGGACAAGACCGGACAAGACCGTACAAGACCCGGACAAGACCCGGACAAGACCTGACAAGACCGGACAAGACCGGACAAGACCGGACAAGACCCGGACAAGACCGGACAAGACCAGACAAGACCCAGACAAGACCGGACAAGACCGGATAAGACCGGACAAGACCGGACAAGACCGGACAAGACCGGACAAGACCCAGACAAGAACGGACAAGACCGGACAAGACCCGGACAAGACCGGACAAGACCGGACAAGACCCAGACAAGACCGGACAAGACCGGACAAGACCCAGACAAGACCGGACAAGACCGGACAAGACCCAGACAAGACCCAGACAAGACCCAGACAAGACCGGACAAGACCGGACAAGACCGGACAAGACCGGACAAGACCCAGACAAGACCGGACAAGACCGGACAAGACCGGACAAGACCCAGACAAGACCGGACAAGACCGGACAAGACCCAGACAAGACCGGACAAGACCGGACAAGACCCAGACAAGACCGGACAAGACCGGACAAGACCCAGACAAGACCGGACAAGACCGGACAAGACCCAGACAAGACCGGACAAGACCGGACAAGACCCAGACAAGACCGGACAAGACCCAGACAAGACCGGACATGACCAGCAAAGACCCAGACAAGACCGGACAAGACCGGACAAGACCCAGACAAGACCGGACAAGACCCAGACAAGAACGGACAAGACCGGACAAGACCGGACAAGATCCAGACAAGACCGGACAAGACCCAGACAAGACCGGACATGACCGGACAAGACCCAGACAAGACCCGGACAAGACCGGACGAGACCCAGACAAGACCGGACAAGACCGGACAAGACCGAGACATGACCGGACAAGACCGGACAAGACCCAGACAAGACCGGACAAGACCGGACAAGACCGGACGAGACCCAGACAAGACCGGACAAGACCGGACGAGACCCAGACAAGACCGGACAAGACCGGACGAGACCCAGACAAGACCGGACAAGACCGGACGAGACCCAGACAAGACCGGACAAGACCGGACGCCCAGACAAGACCGGACAAGACCGGACGAGACCCAGACAAGACCGGACAAGACCGGACGAGACCCAGACATGACCGGACAAGACCGGACGAGACACAGACAAGACCGGACAAGACCGGACGAGACCCAGACAAGACCGGACAAGACCAGACAAGGCCGGACAAGACCGGACAAGACCCAGACAAGGCCGGACAAGACCGGACAACACCCAGACAAGGCCGGACAAGACCCGGACAGGGCCGGACAAGACCGGACATGACCCGGACAAGGCCGGACAAGACCGGACAAGACCCGGACAAGACCGGACAAGACTCAGACAAGACCGGACAAGACCGGACAAGACCAGACAAGACCCAGACAAGACCGGACAAGACCGGACAAGACCCAGACAAGACCGGACAAGACCGGACAAGACCCAGACAAGACCGGACAAGACCCAGACAAGACCGGACAAGACCGGACAAGACCCAGACAAGACCGGACAAGACCGGACAAGACCCGGACAAGACCGGACAAGACCGGACAAGACCCGGACAGGACCGGACAAGACCGGACAAGACCCGGACAAGACCGGACAAGACCGTACAAGACCCGGACAAGACCCGGACAAGACCTGACAAGACCGGACAAGACCGGACAAGACCGGACAAGACCCGGACAAGACCGGACAAGACCAGACAAGACCCAGACAAGACCGGACAAGACCGGATAAGACCGGACAAGACCAGACAAGACCGGACAAGACCGGACAAGACCGGACAAGACCCAGACAAGACCGGACAAGACCGGACAAGACCCGGACAAGACCGGACAAGACCGGACAAGACCCAGACAAGACCGGACAAGACCGGACAAGACCCAGACAAGACCGGACAAGACCGGACAAGACCCAGACAAGACCCAGACAAGACCCAGACAAGACCGGACAAGACCGGACAAGACCGGACAAGACCGGACAAGACCCAGACAAGACCGGACAAGACCGGACAAGACCGGACAAGACCCAGACAAGACCGGACAAGACCGGACAAGACCCAGACAAGACCGGACATGACCGGACAAGACCGGACAAGACCCAGACAAGACCGGACAAGACCCAGACAAGACCGGACAAGACCGGACAAGACCCAGACAAGACCCAGACAAGACCCAGACAAGTCCCAGACAAGACCCGGACAAGACCCAGACAAGACCGGACAAGACCAAGACAACACCGGACAACACCGGACAAGACCCAGACAACACCGGACAAGACCGTACAAGACCCAGACAACACCGGACAAGACCGGACAAGACCCAGACAAGACCAGATAAGACCCAGACAAGACCGGACAAGACCGGACAAGACCCAGACAAGACCGGACAAGACCCAGACAAGACCGGACAAGACCGGACAAGACCCAGACAAGACCAGACAAGACCGAACAAGACCGGACAAGACCCAGACAAGACCGGACAAGACCGGACAAGACCCAGACAAGACCGGACAAGACCGGACAAGACCCAGACAAGACCGGACAAGACCGGACAAGACCCTGACAAGACCGGACAAGACCGGACAAGACCCAGACAAGACCGGACAAGACCGGACAAGACCCAGACAAGACCGGACAAGACCGGACAAGACACAGACAAGACCGGACAAGACCGGACAAGACCCAGACAAGATCGGACAAGACCGGACAAGACCGGACGAGACCCAGACAAGACCGGACAAGACGGGACGAGATCCAGACAAGAGCAGACAAGACCGGACAAGACCGGACAAGACCGGACAAGACCGGACAAGACCCGGACAAGACCGGACAAGACCGGACAAGACCGGACAAGACCCGGACAAGACCGGACAAGACCCAGACAAGAGCGGACAAGACCGGACAAGACACAGACAAGACCGGACAAGACCGGACAAGACCGGACAAGACACAGACAAGACCGGACAAGACCCAGACTAGACCGGACAAGACCGGACAAGACCGGACAAGACCCAGACAAGACCGGACAAGACCCAGACAAGACCGGACAAGACCCAGACAAGACCGGACAAGACCCAGACAAGACCGGACAAGACCGGACAAGACCCAGACAAGACCGGACAAGAACGGACAAGACACAGACAAGACCGGACAAGACCGGACAAGACCCGGAAAAGACCGGACAAGACCGTACAAGACCCGGACAAGACCCGGACAAGACCTGACAAGACCGGACAAGACCGGACAAGACCGGACAAGACCCGGACAAGACCGGACAAGACCGGACAAGACCCAGACAAGACCGGACAAGACCGGATAAGACCGGACAAGACCAGACAAGACCGGACAAGACCGGACAAGACCGGACAAGACCCAGACAAGAACGGACAAGACCGGACAAGACCCGGACAAGACCGGACAAGACCGGACAAGACCCAGACAAGACCGGACAAGACCGGACAAGACCCAGACAAGACCGGACAAGACCGGACAAGACCCAGACAAGACCGGACAAGACCGGACAAGGCCCGGACAAGACCGGACAAGGCCCAGACAAGACCGGACAAGACCGGACAAGACCCAGACAAGAACGGACAAGACCGGACAAGACAGGACAAGACCGGACAAGACCGGACAAGACTGGACAAGACCCAGACAAGACCGGACAAGACCGGACAAGACCCAGACAAGACCGGACAAGACCCGGACAAGACCGGACAAGACCGGACAAGACCGGACAAGACCGGACAAGACCCAGACAAGACCCAGACAAGACCCAGACAAGACCGGACAAGACCGGACAAGACCGGACAAGACCGGACAAGACCGGACAAGACCGGACAAGACCGGACAAGACCGGACAAGACCCAGACAAGACCGGACAAGACCGGACAAGACCCAGACAAGACCGGACAAGACCGGACAAGACCCAGACAAGACCCAGACAAGACCCAGACAAGACCGGACAAGACCGGACAAGACCGGACAAGACCGGACAAGACCCAGACAAGACCGGACAAGACCGGACAAGACCGGACAAGACCCAGACAAGACCGGACAAGACCGGACAAGACCCAGACAAGACCGGACATGACCGGACAAGACCGGACAAGACCCAGACAAGACCGGACAAGACCCAGACAAGACCGGACAAGACCGGACAAGACCCAGACAAGACCCAGACAAGACCCAGACAAGTCCCAGACAAGACCCGGACAAGACCCAGACAAGACCGGACAAGACCCAGACAACACCGGACAACACCGGACAAGACCCAGACAACACCGGACAAGACCGTACAAGACCCAGACAACACCGGACAAGACCGGACAAGACCCAGACAAGACCAGACAAGACCCAGACAAGACCGGACAAGACCGGACAAGACCCAGACAAGACTGGACAAGACCCAGACAAGACCTGAGAAGACCGGACAAGACCCAGACAAGACCGGACAAGACCGAACAAGACCGGACAAGACCCAGACAAGACCGGACAAGACCGGACAAGACCCAGACAAGACCGGACAAGACCGGACAAGACCCAGACAAGACCGGACAAGACCGGACAAGACCCTGACAAGACCGGACAAGACCGGACAAGACCCAGACAAGACCGGACAAGACCGGACAAGACCCAGACAAGACCGGACAAGACCGGACAAGACACAGACAAGACCGGACAAGACCGGACAAGACCCAGACAAGATCGGACAAGACCGGACAAGACCGGACGAGACCCAGACAAGACCGGACAAGACGGGACGAGATCCAGACAAGAGCAGACAAGACCGGACAAGACCGGACAAGACCGGACAAGACCGGACAAGACCCGGACAAGACCGGACAAGACCGGACAAGACCGGACAAGACCCGGACAAGACCGGACAAGACCCAGACAAGACCGGACAAGACCGGACAAGACACAGACAAGACCGGACAAGACCGGACAAGACCGGACAAGACACAGACAAGACCGGACAAGACCCAGACTAGACCGGACAAGACCGGACAAGACCGGACAAGACCCAGACAAGACCGGACAAGACCCAGACAAGACCGGACAAGACCCAGACAAGACCGGACAAGACCCAGACAAGACCGGACAAGACCGGACAAGACCCAGACAAGACCGGACAAGAACGGACAAGACACAGACAAGACCGGACAAGACCGGACAAGACCCGGAAAAGACCGGACAAGACCGTACAAGACCCGGACAAGACCCGGACAAGACCTGACAAGACCGGACAAGACCGGACAAGACCGGACAAGACCCGGACAAGACCGGACAAGACCGGACAAGACCCAGACAAGACCGGACAAGACCGGATAAGACCGGACAAGACCAGACAAGACCGGACAAGACCGGACAAGACCGGACAAGACCCAGACAAGAACGGACAAGACCGGACAAGACCCGGACAAGACCGGACAAGACCGGACAAGACCCAGACAAGACCGGACAAGACCGGACAAGACCCAGACAAGACCGGACAAGACCGGACAAGACCCAGACAAGACCGGACAAGACCGGACAAGGCCCGGACAAGACCGGACAAGGCCCAGACAAGACCGGACAAGACCGGACAAGACCCAGACAAGAACGGACAAGACCGGACAAGACAGGACAAGACCGGACAAGACCGGACAAGACTGGACAAGACCCAGACAAGACCGGACAAGACCGGACAAGACCCAGACAAGACCGGACAAGACCCGGACAAGACCGGACAAGACCGGACAAGACCCAGACAAGACCCAGACAAGACCCAGACAAGACCGGACAAGACCGGACAAGACCGGACAAGACCGGACAAGACCCAGACAAGACCGGACAAGACCGGACAAGACCGGACAAGACCCAGACAAGACCGGACAAGACCGGACAAGACCCAGACAAGACCGGACATGACCGGACAAGACCGGACAAGACCCAGACAAGACCGGACAAGACCCAGACAAGACCGGACAAGACCGGACAAGACCCAGGCAAGACCCAGACAAGACCCAGACAAGTCCCAGACAAGACCCGGACAAGACCCAGACAAGACCGGACAAGACCGGACAAGAAACAGACAAGACCGGACAAGACCGGACAAGACCGGACAAGACCCAGACAACACCGGACAAGACCGGACAAGACCCAGACAACACCGGACAAGACCGTACAAGACCCAAACAACACCGGACAAGACCGGACAAGACCCAGACAAGACCAGACAAGACCCAGACAAGACCGGACAAGACCGGACAAGACCCAGACAAGACCGGACAAGACCCAGACAAGACCGGACAAGACCGGACAAGACCCAGACAAGACCGGACAAGACCGAACAAGACCGGACAAGACCCAGACAAGACCGGACAAGACCGGACAAGACCCAGACAAGACCAGACAAGACCGGACAAGACCCAGACAAGACCGGACAAGACCGGACAAGACCCGGACAAGACCCTGACAAGACCGGACAAGACCGGACAAGACCCAGACAAGACCGGACAAGACCGGACAAGACCCAGACAAGACCGGACAAGACCGGACAAGACACAGACAAGACCGGACAAGACCGGACAAGACCCAGACAAGATCGGACAAGACCGGACAAGACCGGACGAGACCCAGACAAGACCGGACAAGACGGGACGAGATCCAGACAAGACCGGACAAGACCGGACAAGACCGGACAAGACCGGACAAGACCGGACAAGACCGGACAAGACCGGACAAGACCCGGACAAGACCGGACAAGACCCAGACAAGACCGGACAAGACCGGACAAGACCCAGACAAGACCGGACAAGACCGGACAAGAAACAGACAAGACCGGACAAGACCGGACAAGACCCGGACAAGACCGGACAAGACCCAGACAAGACCGGACAAGACCGGACAAGACCCAGACAAGACCGGAGAAGACCGGACAAGACCGGACAAGACCCAGACAAGACCGGACAAGACCCAGACAAGACCGGACAAGACCGGACAAGACCCAGACAAGACCGGACAAGACCGGACAAGACCCAGACAAGACCGGACAAGACCGGACAAGACCCAGACAAGACCGGACAAGACCGGACAAGACCCAGACAAGACCGGACAAGACCGGACAAGACCCAGACAAGACAGGACAAGACCGGACAAGAACCAGACAAGACCGGACAAGACCCAGTCAAGACCCAGTCAAGACCGGACAAGACCGGACAAGACACAGACAAGACCGGACAAGACCGGACAAGACCCAGACAAGACCGGACAAGACTGGACAAGACCCAGACAAGACCGGACAAGACCGGACAAGACCCAGACAAGACCGGACAAGACCGGACAAGACCCAGACAAGACCGGACAAGACCCAGACAAGACCGGACAAGACCGGACAAGACCCAGACAAGACCGGACAAGACCGGACAAGACCGGACAAGACCGGACAAGACCCAGACAAGACCGGACAAGACCCAGACAAGACCCGGACAAGACCGGACAAGACCGGACAAGACCGGACAAGACCCGGACAAGACCGGGCAAGACCGGACGAGACGCAGACAAGACCGGACAAGACCGGACGAGACTCAGACAAGACCGGACAAGACCGGACAAGACCCAGACAACACCGGACAAGACCGGACAAGAACCAGACAAGACCGGACAAGACCCAGATAAGACCGGACAAGACCCAGACAAGACCAGACAAGACCGGACAAGACCCAGACAAGACCGGACAAGACCCAGACAAGACCGGACAAGACCAGACAAGACCGGACAAGACCCAGACAAGACCGGACAAGACCCAGACAAGACCGGACTAGACCGGACAAGACCCAGACAAGACAAGACCGGACAAGACCGGACAAGACCCAGTCCAGACCGGACAAGACCCAGACAAGACCGGACAAGACCGGACAAGACCCAGACAAAACCGGACAAGACCGGACAAGACCCAGACAAGACCGGACAAGACCGGACAAGACCCTGACAAGACCGGACAAGACCGGACAAGACCCAGACAAGACCGGACAAGACCCAGACAAGACCGGACAAGACCGGACAAGACACAGAGAAGACCGGACAAGACCGGACAAGACCCAGACAAGACCGGACAAGACCCAGACAAGACCGGACAAGACCGGACAAGACCGGACAAGACCCAGACAAGACCGGACAAGACCGGACAAGACCCAGACAAGACCGGACAAGACCGGACAAGACCCAGACAAGACCGGACAAGACCGGACAAGACCCAGACAAGACCGGACAAGACCGGACAAGACCCAGACAAGACCGGACAAGACCCAGACAAGACCGGACAAGACCGGACAAGACCCAGACAAGACCGGACAAGACCGGACAAGACCCAGACAAGACCGGACAAGACCCGGACAAGACCGGACAAGACCGGACAAGACCCGGACAAGACCGGACAAGACCGGACAAGACCCAGACAAGACCGGACAAGACCCAGACAAGACCGGAGAAGACCGGACAAGACCGGACAAGACCCAGACAAGACCGGACAAGACCCAGACAAGACCGGACAAGACCGGACAAGACCCAGACAAGACCGGACAAGACCGGACAAGACCGGACAAGACCGGACAAGACCCAGACAAGACCGGACAAGACCGGACAAGACCCAGACAAGACCGGACAAGACCCAGACAAGACAGGACAAGACCGGACAAGAACCAGACAAGACCGGACAAGACCCAGTCAAGACCCAGTCAAGACCGGACAAGACCGGACAAGACCCAGACAAGACCGGACAAGACCGGACAAGACCCAGACAAGACCGGACAAGACTGGACAAGACCCAGACAAGACCGGACAAGACCGGACAAGACCCAGACAAGACCGGACAAGACCGGACAAGACCCAGACAAGACCGGACAAGACCCAGACAAGACCGGACAAGACCGGACAAGACCCAGACAAGACCGGACAAGACCGGACAAGACCGGACAAGACCGGACAAGACCCAGACAAGACCGGACAAGACCCAGACAAGACCCGGACAAGACCGGACAAGACCGGACAAGACCGGACAAGACCCGGACAAGACCGGGCAAGACCGGACGAGACCCAGACAAGACCGGACAAGACCGGACGAGACCCAGACAAGACCGGACAAGACCGGACAAGACCCAGACAACACCGGACAAGACCGGCCAAGAACCAGACAAGACCGGACAAGACCCAGATAAGACCGGACAAGACCCAGACAAGACCAGACAAGACCGGACAAGACCCAGACAAGACCGGACAAGACCCAGACAAGACCGGACAAGACCAGACAAGACCGGACAAGACCAAGACAAGACCGGACAAGACCCAGACAAGACCGGACAATACCGGACAAGACCCAGACAAGACAAGACCGGACAAGACCGGACAAGACCCAGTCCAGACCGGACAAGACCCAGACAAGACCGGACAAGACCGGACAAGACCCAGACAAGACCGGACAAGACCGGACAAGACCCAGACAAGACCGGACAAGACCGGACAAGACCCTGACAAGACCGGACAAGACCGGACAAGACCCAGACAAGACCGGACAAGACCCAGACAAGACCGGACAAGACCGGACAAGACACAGAGAAGACCGGACAAGACCGGACAAGACCCAGACAAGACCGGACAAGACCCAGACAAGACCGGACAAGACCGGACAAGACCGGACAAGACCCAGACAAGACCGGACAAGACCGGACAAGACCCAGACAAGACCGGACAAGACCGGACAAGACCCAGACAAGACCGGACAAGACCGGACAAGACCCAGACAAGACCGGACAAGACCGGACAAGACCCAGACAAGACCGGACAAGACCCAGACAAGACCGGACAAGACCGGACAAGACCCAGACAAGACCGGACAAGACCGGACAAGACCCAGACAAGACCGGACAAGACCCGGACAAGACCGGACAAGACCGGACAAGACCCGGACAAGACCGGACAAGACCGGACAAGACCCGGACAAGACCCAGACAAGACCGGACAAGACCGGACAAGACCCAAACAAGACCGGACAAGACCGGACAAGACCCGGACAAGACCGGACAAGACCCAGACAAGACCGGACAAGACCCAGACAAGACCGGACAAGACCGGACAAGACCGGACGAGACCCAGACAAGACCGGACAAGACCGGACGAGACCCAGACAAGACCGGACAAGACCGGACGAGACCCACACAAGACCGGACAAGACCGGACAAGACCCAGACAAGACCGGACAAGACCGGACAAGACCCTGACAAGACCGGACAAGACCGGACAAGACCCAGACAAGACCGGACAAGACCCAGACAAGACCGGACAAGACCGGACAAGACACAGAGAAGACCGGACAAGACCGGACAAGACCCAGACAAGACCGGACAAGACCCAGACAAGACCGGACAAGACCGGACAAGACCGGACAAGACCCAGACAAGACCGGACAAGACCGGACAAGACCCAGACAAGACCGGACAAGACCGGACAAGACCCAGACAAGACCGGACAAGACCGGACAAGACCCAGACAAGACCGGACAAGACCGGACAAGACCCAGACAAGACCGGACAAGACCCAGACAAGACCGGACAAGACCGGACAAGACCCAGACAAGACCGGACAAGACCGGACAAGACCCAGACAAGACCGGACAAGACCCGGACAAGACCGGACAAGACCGGACAAGACCCGGACAAGACCGGACAAGACCGGACAAGACCCGGACAAGACCCAGACAAGACCGGACAAGACCGGACAAGACCCAAACAAGACCGGACAAGACCGGACAAGACCCGGACAAGACCGGACAAGACCCAGACAAGACCGGACAAGACCCAGACAAGACCGGACAAGACCGGACAAGACCGGACGAGACACAGACAAGACCGGACAAGACCGGACGAGACCCAGACAAGACCGGACAAGACCGGACGAGACCCACACAAGACCGGACAAGACCGGACAAGACCCAGACAACACCGGACAAGACCGGACAAGAACCAGACAAGACCGGACATGACCGGACAAGACCCAGACAAGACCGGACAAGACCGGACAAGACCCAGACAAGACCGGACAAGACCCAGACAAGACCAGACAAGACCGGACAAGACCGGACAAGATCCAGACAAGACCGGACAAGACCCAGACTAGACCGGACATGACCTGACAAGACCCAGACAAGACCCGGACAAGACCGGACAAGACCGGACGAGACCCAGACAAGACCGGACAAGACCGGACGAGACACAGACAAGAGCGGACAAGACCGGACAAGACCCAGACAACACCGGACAAGACCGGACAAGAACCAGACAAGACCGGACAAGACCCAGATAAGACCGGACAAGACCCAGACAAGACCGGACAAGACCGGACAAGACCCAGACATGACCGGACAAGACCCAGACAAGACCGGACAAGACCGGACAAGACCGGACAAGACCCAGACAAGACCGGACAAGACCGGACAAGACCCAGACAAGACAAGACCGGACAAGACCGGACAAGACCCAGACAAGACAGGACAAGACCGGACAAGAACCAGACAAGACCAGACAAGACCCAGTCAAGACCCAGTCAAGACCGGACAAGACCGGACAAGAACCAGACAAGACCGGACAAGACCGGACAAGACCCAGACAAGACCGGACAAGACCGGACAAGACCCAGACAAGACCGGACAAGACCGAACAAGACCCAGACAAGACCGGACAAGACCGGACAAGACCCAGACAAGACCGGACAAGACCCAGACAAGACCCGACAAGACCGGACAAGACCCAGACAAGACCGGACAAGACCCAGACAAGACCGGACAAGACCGGACAAGACCGGACAAGACCGGACAAGACCGGACAAGACCGGACAAGACACAGACAAGACCGGACAAGACCCAGACAAGACCCGGACAAGACCGGACAAGACCGGACAAGACCGGACAAGACCGGACAAGACCCGGACAAGACCGGACAAGACCGGACGAGACCCAGACAAGACCGGACAAGACCGGACGAGACCCAGACAAGACTGGACAAGACCGGACAAGACCCAGACAACACCGGACAAGACCGGACAAGACCCGGACAAGACCGGACAAGACCCGGACAAGACCGGACAAGACCGTACAAGACCCGGACAAGACCCGGACAAGACACGGACAAGACCCGGACAAGACCTGACAAGACCTGACAAGACCGGACAAGACCGGACAAGACCGGACAAGACCCGGACAAGACCGGACAAGACCCGGACAAGACCGGACAAGACCGGACAACACCCAGACAAGACCGGACAAGACCGGACAAGACCGGACAAGACCGGACAAGACCCGGACAAGACCAGACAAGACCGGACAAGACCGGACAAGACCCAGACAAGACCGGACAAGACCGGACAAGACCCAGACAAGACCGGACAAGACCGGACAAGACCCAGACAAGACCGGACAAGTCCGGACAAGTCCGGACAAGACTCAGACAAGACCGGAAAAGACCGGACAAGACCCAGACAAGACCCAGACAAGACCGGACAAGACCGGACAAGGCCCAGACAAAACCGGACAAGGCCCAGACAAGACCGGACAAGACCGGACAAGACCCAGACAAGACCGGACAAGACCGGACAAGACCGGACAAGACAGGACAAGACCGGACAAGACCGGACAAGACCCAGACAAGACCGGACAAGACCGGACAAGACCCAGACAAGACCGGACAAGACCCGGACAAGACCGGACAAGACCGGACAAGACCCAGACAAGACCCAGACAAGACCCAGACAAGACCGGACAAGACCGGACAAGACCGGACAAGACCGGACGAGACCCAGACAAGACCGGACAAGACCGGACAAGACCGGACAAGACCGGACAAGACCGGACAAGACCGGACAAGACACAGACAAGACCGGACAAGACCCAGACAAGACCCGGACAAGACCGGACAAGACCGGACAAGACCGGACAAGACCGGACAAGACCCGGACAAGACCGGACAAGACCGGACGAGACCCAGACAAGACCGGACAAGACCGGACGAGACCCAGACAAGACTGGACAAGACCGGACAAGACCCAGACAACACCGGACAAGACCGGACAAGACCCGGACAAGACCGGACAAGACCCAGACAAGACAGGACAAGACCGGACAAGAACCAGACAAGACCAGACAAGACCCAGTCAAGACCCAGTCAAGACCGGACAAGACCGGACAAGAACCAGACAAGACCGGACAAGACCGGACAAGACCCAGACAAGACCGGACAAGACCGGACAAGACCCAGACAAGACCGGACAAGACCGAACAAGACCCAGACAAGACCGGACAAGACCGGACAAGACCCAGACAAGACCGGACAAGACCCAGACAAGACCCGACAAGACCGGACAAGACCCAGACAAGACCGGACAAGACCCAGACAACACCGGACAAGACCGGACAAGACCCAGACAAGACCGGACAAGTCCGGACAAGTCCGGACAAGACTCAGACAAGACCGGAAAAGACCGGACAAGACCCAGACAAGACCCAGACAAGACCGGACAAGACCGGACAAGGCCCAGACAAAACCGGACAAGGCCCAGACAAGACCGGACAAGACCGGACAAGACCCAGACAAGACCGGACAAGACCGGACAAGACCGGACAAGACAGGACAAGACCGGACAAGACCGGACAAGACCCAGACAAGACCGGACAAGACCGGACAAGACCCAGACAAGACCGGACAAGACCCGGACAAGACCGGACAAGACCGGACAAGACCCAGACAAGACCCAGACAAGACCCAGACAAGACCGGACAAGACCGGACAAGACCGGACAAGACCGGACGAGACCCAGACAAGACCGGACAAGACCGGACAAGACCGGACAAGACCGGACAAGACCGGACAAGACCGGACAAGACACAGACAAGACCGGACAAGACCCAGACAAGACCCGGACAAGACCGGACAAGACCGGACAAGACCGGACAAGACCGGACAAGACCCGGACAAGACCGGACAAGACCGGACGAGACCCAGACAAGACCGGACAAGACCGGACGAGACCCAGACAAGACTGGACAAGACCGGACAAGACCCAGACAACACCGGACAAGACCGGACAAGACCCGGACAAGACCGGACA
The DNA here is from genome assembly GCF_053455715.1 of Rhinoraja longicauda. Classification (NCBI taxonomy): domain Eukaryota; kingdom Metazoa; phylum Chordata; class Chondrichthyes; order Rajiformes; family Arhynchobatidae; genus Rhinoraja; species Rhinoraja longicauda. The sequence continues at coordinate 172,247 of NW_027601335.1, read as the reverse complement.
AGACCCAGACAAGACAGGACAAGACCGGACAAGAACCAGACAAGACCAGACAAGACCCAGTCAAGACCCAGTCAAGACCGGACAAGACCGGACAAGAACCAGACAAGACCGGACAAGACCGGACAAGACCCAGACAAGACCGGACAAGACCGGACAAGACCCAGACAAGACCGGACAAGACCGAACAAGACCCAGACAAGACCGGACAAGACCGGACAAGACCCAGACAAGACCGGACAAGACCCAGACAAGACCCGACAAGACCGGACAAGACCCAGACAAGACCGGACAAGACCCAGACAAGACCGGACAAGACCGGACAAGACCGGACAAGACCGGACAAGACCGGACAAGACCGGACAAGACACAGACAAGACCGGACAAGACCCAGACAAGACCCGGACAAGACCGGACAAGACCGGACAAGACCGGACAAGACCGGACAAGACCCGGACAAGACCGGACAAGACCGGACGAGACCCAGACAAGACCGGACAAGACCGGACGAGACCCAGACAAGACTGGACAAGACCGGACAAGACCCAGACAACACCGGACAAGACCGGACAAGACCCGGACAAGACCGGACAAGACCCGGACAAGACCGGACAAGACCGTACAAGACCCGGACAAGACCCGGACAAGACACGGACAAGACCCGGACAAGACCTGACAAGACCTGACAAGACCGGACAAGACCGGACAAGACCGGACAAGACCCGGACAAGACCGGACAAGACCCGGACAAGACCGGACAAGACCGGACAACACCCAGACAAGACCGGACAAGACCGGACAAGACCGGACAAGACCGGACAAGACCCGGACAAGACCAGACAAGACCGGACAAGACCGGACAAGACCCAGACAAGACCGGACAAGACCGGACAAGACCCAGACAAGACCGGACAAGACCGGACAAGACCCAGACAAGACCGGACAAGTCCGGACAAGTCCGGACAAGACTCAGACAAGACCGGAAAAGACCGGACAAGACCCAGACAAGACCCAGACAAGACCGGACAAGACCGGACAAGGCCCAGACAAAACCGGACAAGGCCCAGACAAGACCGGACAAGACCGGACAAGACCCAGACAAGACCGGACAAGACCGGACAAGACCGGACAAGACAGGACAAGACCGGACAAGACCGGACAAGACCCAGACAAGACCGGACAAGACCGGACAAGACCCAGACAAGACCGGACAAGACCCGGACAAGACCGGACAAGACCGGACAAGACCCAGACAAGACCCAGACAAGACCCAGACAAGACCGGACAAGACCGGACAAGACCCAGACAAGACCGGACAAGACCGGACAAGACCCAGACAAGACCGGACAAGACCGGACAAGACCCAGACAACACCGGACAAGACCGGACAAGACACAGACAACACCGGACAAGACCGGACAAGACCCAGACAACAACGGACAAGACCGGACAAGACCCAGACAAGACCGGACAAGACCCAGACAAGACCGGACAAGACCGGACAAGACCAAGACAAGACCGGACAAGACCGGACAAGACACAGACAAGACCGGACAAGACCGGACAAGACCCACACAATACCGGACAAGACCCAGACAAGACCGGACAAGACCCAGACAAGACCGGACAAGACCCAGACAAGACCGGACAAGACCGGACAAGACCAAGACAAGACCGGACAAGACCGGACAAGACCCAGACAAGACCGGACAAGACCGGACAAGACCCAGACAAGACCGGACAAGACCGGACAAGACCCAGACAAGACCGGACAAGACCGGACAAGACCCAGACAAGACCAGACAAGACCGGACAAGACCCAGACAAGACCGGACAAGACCCAGACAAGACCGGACAAGACCGGACAAGACCTAGACAAGACCGGACAAGACCGGACAAGACCCAGACAAGACCGGACAAGACCGGACAAGACGCAGACAAGACCGGACAAGACCCAGACAAGACCGGACAAGACCGGACAAGACCAGACAAGACCGGACAAGACCGAGACAAGACCCAGACAAGACCCAGACAAGACCGGACAAGACCGGACAAGACCCAGACAAGACCGGACAAGACCCAGACAAGACCGGACAAGACCCAGACAAGACCGGACAAGACCCAGACAAGACCGGACAAGACCCAGACAAGACCGGACAAGACCGGACAAGACCCAGACAAGACCGGACAAGACCGAGACAAGACCCAGACAAGACCGGACAAGACCGGACAAGACCGGACAAGACCGGACAAGACCGGACAAGACCCAGACAAGACCGGACAAGACCCAGACAAGACCCGGACAAGACCGGACAAGACCGGACAAGACCCAGACAAGACCGGACAAGACCCAGACAAGACCAGACAAGACCGGACAAGACCCAGACAAGACCGGACAAGACCCAGACAAGACCGGACAAGAACGGACAAGACCCAGACAAGACCGGACAAGACCGAACAAGACCGGACAAGACCCAGACAAGACCGGACAAGACCGGACAAGACCCAGACAAGACCGGACAAGACCGGACAAGACCCAGACAAGACCGGACAAGACCCAGACAAGACCGGACAAGACCGGACAAGACCCAGACAAGACCGGACAAGACCGGACAAGACACAGACAAGACCGGACAAGACCGGACAAGACCCAGACAAAACCGGACAAGTCCCAGACAAGACCGGACAAGACCGGCAAGACCCAGACAAGACCGGACAAGACCGGACAAGACACAGACAAGACTGGACAAGACCGGACAAGACCCAGACAAGACCGGACAAGACCCAGACAAGACCGGACAAGACCGGACAAGACCCAGACAAGACCGGACAAGACCGGACAAGACCCAGACAAGACAGGACAAGACCGGACAAGAACCAGACAAGACCAGACAAGACCCAGTCAAGACCCAGTCAAGACCGGACAAGACCGGACAAGACCCAGACAAGACCGGACAAGACCGGACAAGACCCAGACAAGACCGGACAAGACCGGACAAGACCCAGACAAGACCGGACAAGACCGGACAAGACCCAGACAAGACCGGACAAGACCGGACAAGACCCAGACAAGACCGGACAAGACCCAGACAAGACCCGACAAGACCGGACAAGACCCAGACAAGACCGGACAAGACCGGACAAGACCGGACAAGACCGGACAAGACCGGACAAGACCGGACAAGACCCAGACAAGACCCAGACAAGACCGGACAAGACCCAGACCAGACCGGACAAGACCGGACAAGACCCAGACAAGACAAGACCGGACAAGACCGGACAAGACCCAGTCAAGACCGGACAAGACCCAGACAAGACCGGACAAGACCGGACAAGACCCAGACAAGACCGGACAAGACCGGACAAGACCCAGACAAGACCGGACAAGACCGGACAAGACCCTGACAAGACCGAACAAGACCGGACAAGACCCAGACAAGACCGGACAAGACCCAGACAAGACCGGACAAGACCGGGCAAGACACAGACAAGACCGGACAAGACCGGACAAGACACAGACAAGACCGGACAAGACCGGACAAGACCCAGACAAGACCGGACAAGACCCAGACAAGACCGGACAAGAACGGACAAGACCCAGACAAGACCAGACAAGACCGAACAAGACCGGACAAGACCCAGACAAGACCGGACAAGACCGGACAAGACCCAGACAAGACCGGACAAGACCGGACAAGACCCAGACAAGACCGGACAAGACCCAGACAAGACCGGACAAGACCGGACAAGACCCAGACAAGACCGGACAAGACCGGACAAGACACAGACAAGACCGGACAAGACCGGACAAGACCCAGACAAAACCGGACAAGACCCAGACAAGACCGGACAAGACCGGCAAGACCCAGACAAGACCGGACAAGACCGGACAAGACACAGACAAGACTGGACAAGACCGGACAAGACCCAGACAAGACCGGACAAGACCCAGACAAGACCGGACAAGACCGGACAAGACCCAGACAAGACCGGACAAGACCGGACAAGACCCAGACAAGACAGGACAAGACCGGACAAGAACCAGACAAGACCAGACAAGACCCAGTCAAGACCCAGTCAAGACCGGACAAGACCGGACAAGACCCAGACAAGACCGGACAAGACCGGACAAGACCCAGACAAGACCGGACAAGACCGGACAAGACCCAGACAAGACCGGACAAGACCGGACAAGACCCAGACAAGACCGGACAAGACCGGACAAGACCCAGACAAGACCGGACAAGACCCAGACAAGACCCGACAAGACCGGACAAGACCCAGACAAGACCGGACAAGACCGGACAAGACCGGACAAGACCGGACAAGACCGGACAAGACCCAGACAAGACCCAGACAAGACCGGACAAGACCCAGACCAGACCGGACAAGACCGGACAAGACCCAGACAAGACAAGACCGGACAAGACCGGACAAGACCCAGTCAAGACCGGACAAGACCCAGACAAGACCGGACAAGACCGGACAAGACCCAGACAAGACCGGACAAGACCGGACAAGACCCAGACAAGACCGGACAAGACCGGACAAGACCCTAACAAGACCGGACAAGACCGGACAAGACCCAGACAAGACCGGACAAGACCCAGACAAGACCGGACAAGACCGGACAAGACCCAGACAAGACCGGACAAGACCGGACAAGACACAGACAAGACCGGACAAGACCGGACAAGACCCGGACAAGACCGGACAAGACCCAGACAAGACCGGACAAGACCGGACAAGACCGGACAAGACCCAGACAAGACTGGACAAGACCGGACAAGACCCAGACAAGACCGGACAAGACCGGACAAGACCCAGACAAGACCGGACAAGACCGGACAAGACACAGACAAGACCGGACAAGACCCAGACAAGACCGGACAAGACCGGACAAGACCCAGACAAGACCGGACAAGACCGGACAAGACCCAGACAAGACCGGACAAGACCGGACAAGACCCAGACAAGACCGGACAAGACCCAGACAAGACCGGACAAGACCGGACAAGACCCAGACAAGACCGGACAAGACCGAGACAAGACCCAGACAAGATCCAGACAAGACCGGACAAGACCGGACAAGACCCAGACAAGACCGGACAAGACCCAGACAAGACCGGACAAGACCCAGACAAGACCGGACAAGACCCAGACAAGACCGGACAAGACCGGACAAGACCCAGACAAGACCGGCCAAGACCGAGACAAGACCCAGACAAGACCGGACAAGACCGGACAAGACCGGACTAGACCGGACAAGACCCAGACAAGACCGGACAAGACCCAGACAAGACCCGGACAAGACCGGACAAGACCGGACAAGACCCAGACAAGACCGGACAAGACCCAGACAAGACCAGACAAGACCGGACAAGACCCAGACAAGACCGGACAAGACCGGACAAGACCCAGACAAGACCGGACAAGACCCAGACAAGACCCGACAAGACCGGACAAGACACAGACAAGACCGGACAAGACCGGACAAGACCGGGCAAGAACGGACAAGACCCAGACAAGACCCAGACAAGACCGGACAAGACCCAGACAAGACCGGACAAGACCGGACAAGACCCAGACAAGACAAGACCGGACAAGACCGGACAAGACCCAGTCAAGACCGGACAAGACCCAGACAAGACCGGACAAGACCGGACAAGACCCACACAAGACCGGACAAGACCGGACAAGACCCAGACAAGACCGGACAAGACCGGACAAGACCCTGACAAGACCGGACAAGACCGGACAAAACCCAGACAACACCTGACAAGACCCAGACAAGACCGGACAAGACCGGCAAGACCCAGACAAGACCGGACAAGACCGGACAAGACACAGACAAGACCGGACAAGACCGGACAAGACCCAGACAAGACCGGACAAGACCCAGACAAGACCGGACAAGACCGGACAAGACCGGACAAGACCCAGACAAGACTGGACAAGACCGGACAAGACCCAGACAAGACCGGACAAGACCGGACAAGACCCAGACAAGACCGGACAAGACCGGACAAGACCCAGACAAGACCGGACAAGACCCAGACAAGACCGGACAAGACCGGACAAGACCCAGACAAGTCCGGACAAGACCGGACAAGACCCAGACAAGACCGGACAAGACCGGACAAGACCCAGACAAGACCGGACAAGACCCAGACAAGACCGGACATGGCCGGACAAGACCCAGACAAGACCGGACAAGACCGAGACAAGACCCAGACAAGACCCAGACAAGACCGGACAAGACCGGACAAGACCAGACAAGACCGGACAAGACCCAGACAAGACCGGACAAGACCCAGACAAGACCGGACAAGACCCAGACAAGACCGGACAAGACCGGACAAGACCCAGACAAGACCGGACAAGACCGAGACAAGACCCAGACAAGACCGGACAAGACCGGACAAGACCGGACAAGACCGGACAAGACCCAGACAAGACCGGACAAGACCCAGACAAGACCCGGACAAGACCGGACAAGACCGGACAAGAACCAGACAAGAACGGACAAGAACCAGACAAGACCAGACAAGACCGGACAAGACCCAGACAAGACCGGACAAGACCGGACAAGACCCAGACAACACCGGACAAGACCGGACAAGACCCAGACAACACCGGACAAGACCGGACAAGACCCAGACAACACCAGACAAGACCGGACATGACCCAGACAAGACCGGACAAGACCCAGACAAGACCGGACAAGACCGGACAAGACCCAGACAAGACCGGACAAGACCCAGACAAGACCGGACAAGAACGGACAAGACCCAGACAAGACCGGACAAGACCCAGACAAGACCGGACAAGACCGGACAAGACACAGACAAGACCCAGACAAGACCGTACAAGACCGGACAAGACCCAGACAAGACCAGACAAGACCGGACAAGACCCAGACAAGGCCGGACAAGACCGGACAAGACCCAGACAAGGCCGGACAAGACCGGACAACACCCAGACAAGGCCGGACAAGACCCGGACAGGGCCGGACAAGACCGGACAAGACCCGGACAAGGCCGGACAAGACCGGACAAGACCCGGACAAGACCGGACAAGACTCAGACAAGACCGGACAAGACAGGACAAGACCAGATAAGACCCAGACAAGACCGGACAAGACCGGACAAGACCGGACAAGACAGGACAAGACCCAGACAAGACCGGACAAGACCCGGACAAGACCGGACAAGACCGGACAAGACCCAGACAAGACCGGACAAGACCGGACAAGACCGGACAAGACCGGACAAGACCCAGACAAGACCGGACAAGACCGGACAAGACCAAGACAAGACCGGACAAGACCGGACAAGACCCAGACAAGACCGGACAAGACCGGACAAGACCGGACAAGACCCAGACAAGACCGCACAAGACCGGACAAGACCCAGACAAGACCCAGACAAGACCCAGACAAGACCCAGACAAGACCCAGACAAGAACGGACAAGAACCAGACAAGACCAGACAAGACCGGACAAGACCCAGACAAGACCGGACAAGACCGGACAAGACCCAGACAACACCGGACAAGACCGGACAAGACCCAGACAACACCGGACAAGACCGGACAAGACCCAGACAACACCAGACAAGACCGGACATGACCCAGACAAGACCGGACAAGACCCAGACAAGACCGGACAAGACCGGACAAGACCCAGACAAGACCGGACAAGACCCAGACAAGACCGGACAAGAACGGACAAGACCCAGACAAGACCGGACAAGACCCAGACAAGACCGGACAAGACCGGACAAGACACAGACAAGACCCAGACAAGACCGTACAAGACCGGACAAGACCGGACAAGACCCAGACAAGACCGGACAAGACCGGACAAGACCCTGACAAGACCGGACAAGACCGGACAAGACCCAGACAAGACCGGACAAGACCGGACAAGACCCAGACAAGACCGGACAAGACCGGACAAGACACAGACAAGACCGGACAAGACCGGACAAGACCCAGACAAGATCGGACAAGACCGGACAAGACCGGACGAGACCCAGACAAGACCGGACAAGACGGGACGAGATCCAGACAAGAGCAGACAAGACCGGACAAGACCGGACAAGACCGGACAAGACCGGACAAGACCCGGACAAGACCGGACAAGACCGGACAAGACCGGACAAGACCCGGACAAGACCGGACAAGACCCAGACAAGACCGGACAAGACCGGACAAGACACAGACAAGACCGGACAAGACCGGACAAGACCGGACAAGACACAGACAAGACCGGACAAGACCCAGACTAGACCGGACAAGACCGGACAAGACCGGACAAGACCCAGACAAGACCGGACAAGACCCAGACAAGACCGGACAAGACCCAGACAAGACCGGACAAGACCCAGACAAGACCGGACAAGACCGGACAAGACCCAGACAAGACCGGACAAGAACGGACAAGACACAGACAAGACCGGACAAGACCGGACAAGACCCGGAAAAGACCGGACAAGACCGTACAAGACCCGGACAAGACCCGGACAAGACCTGACAAGACCGGACAAGACCGGACAAGACCGGACAAGACCCGGACAAGACCGGACAAGACCGGACAAGACCCAGACAAGACCGGACAAGACCGGATAAGACCGGACAAGACCAGACAAGACCGGACAAGACCGGACAAGACCGGACAAGACCCAGACAAGAACGGACAAGACCGGACAAGACCCGGACAAGACCGGACAAGACCGGACAAGACCCAGACAAGACCGGACAAGACCGGACAAGACCCAGACAAGACCGGACAAGACCGGACAAGACCCAGACAAGACCGGACAAGACCGGACAAGGCCCGGACAAGACCGGACAAGGCCCAGACAAGACCGGACAAGACCGGACAAGACCCAGACAAGAACGGACAAGACCGGACAAGACAGGACAAGACCGGACAAGACCGGACAAGACTGGACAAGACCCAGACAAGACCGGACAAGACCGGACAAGACCCAGACAAGACCGGACAAGACCCGGACAAGACCGGACAAGACCGGACAAGACCCAGACAAGACCCAGACAAGACCCAGACAAGACCGGACAAGACCGGACAAGACCGGACAAGACCGGACAAGACCCAGACAAGACCGGACAAGACCGGACAAGACCGGACAAGACCCAGACAAGACCGGACAAGACCGGACAAGACCCAGACAAGACCGGACATGACCGGACAAGACCGGACAAGACCCAGACAAGACCGGACAAGACCCAGACAAGACCGGACAAGACCGGACAAGACCCAGGCAAGACCCAGACAAGACCCAGACAAGTCCCAGACAAGACCCGGACAAGACCCAGACAAGACCGGACAAGACCGGACAAGAAACAGACAAGACCGGACAAGACCGGACAAGACCGGACAAGACCCAGACAACACCGGACAAGACCGGACAAGACCCAGACAACACCGGACAAGACCGTACAAGACCCAAACAACACCGGACAAGACCGGACAAGACCCAGACAAGACCAGACAAGACCCAGACAAGACCGGACAAGACCGGACAAGACCCAGACAAGACCGGACAAGACCCAGACAAGACCGGACAAGACCGGACAAGACCCAGACAAGACCGGACAAGACCGAACAAGACCGGACAAGACCCAGACAAGACCGGACAAGACCGGACAAGACCCAGACAAGACCAGACAAGACCGGACAAGACCCAGACAAGACCGGACAAGACCGGACAAGACCCGGACAAGACCCTGACAAGACCGGACAAGACCGGACAAGACCCAGACAAGACCGGACAAGACCGGACAAGACCCAGACAAGACCGGACAAGACCGGACAAGACACAGACAAGACCGGACAAGACCGGACAAGACCCAGACAAGATCGGACAAGACCGGACAAGACCGGACGAGACCCAGACAAGACCGGACAAGACGGGACGAGATCCAGACAAGACCGGACAAGACCGGACAAGACCGGACAAGACCGGACAAGACCGGACAAGACCGGACAAGACCGGACAAGACCCGGACAAGACCGGACAAGACCCAGACAAGACCGGACAAGACCGGACAAGACCCAGACAAGACCGGACAAGACCGGACAAGAAACAGACAAGACCGGACAAGACCGGACAAGACCCGGACAAGACCGGACAAGACCCAGACAAGACCGGACAAGACCGGACAAGACCCAGACAAGACCGGAGAAGACCGGACAAGACCGGACAAGACCCAGACAAGACCGGACAAGACCCAGACAAGACCGGACAAGACCGGACAAGACCCAGACAAGACCGGACAAGACCGGACAAGACCCAGACAAGACCGGACAAGACCGGACAAGACCCAGACAAGACCGGACAAGACCGGACAAGACCCAGACAAGACCGGACAAGACCGGACAAGACCCAGACAAGACAGGACAAGACCGGACAAGAACCAGACAAGACCGGACAAGACCCAGTCAAGACCCAGTCAAGACCGGACAAGACCGGACAAGACACAGACAAGACCGGACAAGACCGGACAAGACCCAGACAAGACCGGACAAGACTGGACAAGACCCAGACAAGACCGGACAAGACCGGACAAGACCCAGACAAGACCGGACAAGACCGGACAAGACCCAGACAAGACCGGACAAGACCCAGACAAGACCGGACAAGACCGGACAAGACCCAGACAAGACCGGACAAGACCGGACAAGACCGGACAAGACCGGACAAGACCCAGACAAGACCGGACAAGACCCAGACAAGACCCGGACAAGACCGGACAAGACCGGACAAGACCGGACAAGACCCGGACAAGACCGGGCAAGACCGGACGAGACGCAGACAAGACCGGACAAGACCGGACGAGACTCAGACAAGACCGGACAAGACCGGACAAGACCCAGACAACACCGGACAAGACCGGACAAGAACCAGACAAGACCGGACAAGACCCAGATAAGACCGGACAAGACCCAGACAAGACCAGACAAGACCGGACAAGACCCAGACAAGACCGGACAAGACCCAGACAAGACCGGACAAGACCAGACAAGACCGGACAAGACCCAGACAAGACCGGACAAGACCCAGACAAGACCGGACTAGACCGGACAAGACCCAGACAAGACAAGACCGGACAAGACCGGACAAGACCCAGTCCAGACCGGACAAGACCCAGACAAGACCGGACAAGACCGGACAAGACCCAGACAAAACCGGACAAGACCGGACAAGACCCAGACAAGACCGGACAAGACCGGACAAGACCCTGACAAGACCGGACAAGACCGGACAAGACCCAGACAAGACCGGACAAGACCCAGACAAGACCGGACAAGACCGGACAAGACACAGAGAAGACCGGACAAGACCGGACAAGACCCAGACAAGACCGGACAAGACCCAGACAAGACCGGACAAGACCGGACAAGACCGGACAAGACCCAGACAAGACCGGACAAGACCGGACAAGACCCAGACAAGACCGGACAAGACCGGACAAGACCCAGACAAGACCGGACAAGACCGGACAAGACCCAGACAAGACCGGACAAGACCGGACAAGACCCAGACAAGACCGGACAAGACCCAGACAAGACCGGACAAGACCGGACAAGACCCAGACAAGACCGGACAAGACCGGACAAGACCCAGACAAGACCGGACAAGACCCGGACAAGACCGGACAAGACCGGACAAGACCCGGACAAGACCGGACAAGACCGGACAAGACCCAGACAAGACCGGACAAGACCCAGACAAGACCGGAGAAGACCGGACAAGACCGGACAAGACCCAGACAAGACCGGACAAGACCCAGACAAGACCGGACAAGACCGGACAAGACCCAGACAAGACCGGACAAGACCGGACAAGACCGGACAAGACCGGACAAGACCCAGACAAGACCGGACAAGACCGGACAAGACCCAGACAAGACCGGACAAGACCCAGACAAGACAGGACAAGACCGGACAAGAACCAGACAAGACCGGACAAGACCCAGTCAAGACCCAGTCAAGACCGGACAAGACCGGACAAGACCCAGACAAGACCGGACAAGACCGGACAAGACCCAGACAAGACCGGACAAGACTGGACAAGACCCAGACAAGACCGGACAAGACCGGACAAGACCCAGACAAGACCGGACAAGACCGGACAAGACCCAGACAAGACCGGACAAGACCCAGACAAGACCGGACAAGACCGGACAAGACCCAGACAAGACCGGACAAGACCGGACAAGACCGGACAAGACCGGACAAGACCCAGACAAGACCGGACAAGACCCAGACAAGACCCGGACAAGACCGGACAAGACCGGACAAGACCGGACAAGACCCGGACAAGACCGGGCAAGACCGGACGAGACCCAGACAAGACCGGACAAGACCGGACGAGACCCAGACAAGACCGGACAAGACCGGACAAGACCCAGACAACACCGGACAAGACCGGCCAAGAACCAGACAAGACCGGACAAGACCCAGATAAGACCGGACAAGACCCAGACAAGACCAGACAAGACCGGACAAGACCCAGACAAGACCGGACAAGACCCAGACAAGACCGGACAAGACCAGACAAGACCGGACAAGACCAAGACAAGACCGGACAAGACCTAGACAAGACCGGACAATACCGGACAAGACCCAGACAAGACAAGACCGGACAAGACCGGACAAGACCCAGTCCAGACCGGACAAGACCCAGACAAGACCGGACAAGACCGGACAAGACCCAGACAAGACCGGACAAGACCGGACAAGACCCAGACAAGACCGGACAAGACCGGACAAGACCCTGACAAGACCGGACAAGACCGGACAAGACCCAGACAAGACCGGACAAGACCCAGACAAGACCGGACAAGACCGGACAAGACACAGAGAAGACCGGACAAGACCGGACAAGACCCAGACAAGACCGGACAAGACCCAGACAAGACCGGACAAGACCGGACAAGACCGGACAAGACCCAGACAAGACCGGACAAGACCGGACAAGACCCAGACAAGACCGGACAAGACCGGACAAGACCCAGACAAGACCGGACAAGACCGGACAAGACCCAGACAAGACCGGACAAGACCGGACAAGACCCAGACAAGACCGGACAAGACCCAGACAAGACCGGACAAGACCGGACAAGACCCAGACAAGACCGGACAAGACCGGACAAGACCCAGACAAGACCGGACAAGACCCGGACAAGACCGGACAAGACCGGACAAGACCCGGACAAGACCGGACAAGACCGGACAAGACCCGGACAAGACCCAGACAAGACCGGACAAGACCGGACAAGACCCAAACAAGACCGGACAAGACCGGACAAGACCCGGACAAGACCGGACAAGACCCAGACAAGACCGGACAAGACCCAGACAAGACCGGACAAGACCGGACAAGACCGGACGAGACCCAGACAAGACCGGACAAGACCGGACGAGACCCAGACAAGACCGGACAAGACCGGACGAGACCCACACAAGACCGGACAAGACCGGACAAGACCCAGACAAGACCGGACAAGACCGGACAAGACCCTGACAAGACCGGACAAGACCGGACAAGACCCAGACAAGACCGGACAAGACCCAGACAAGACCGGACAAGACCGGACAAGACACAGAGAAGACCGGACAAGACCGGACAAGACCCAGACAAGACCGGACAAGACCCAGACAAGACCGGACAAGACCGGACAAGACCGGACAAGACCCAGACAAGACCGGACAAGACCGGACAAGACCCAGACAAGACCGGACAAGACCGGACAAGACCCAGACAAGACCGGACAAGACCGGACAAGACCCAGACAAGACCGGACAAGACCGGACAAGACCCAGACAAGACCGGACAAGACCCAGACAAGACCGGACAAGACCGGACAAGACCCAGACAAGACCGGACAAGACCGGACAAGACCCAGACAAGACCGGACAAGACCCGGACAAGACCGGACAAGACCGGACAAGACCCGGACAAGACCGGACAAGACCGGACAAGACCCGGACAAGACCCAGACAAGACCGGACAAGACCGGACAAGACCCAAACAAGACCGGACAAGACCGGACAAGACCCGGACAAGACCGGACAAGACCCAGACAAGACCGGACAAGACCCAGACAAGACCGGACAAGACCGGACAAGACCGGACGAGACACAGACAAGACCGGACAAGACCGGACGAGACCCAGACAAGACCGGACAAGACCGGACGAGACCCACACAAGACCGGACAAGACCGGACAAGACCCAGACAACACCGGACAAGACCGGACAAGAACCAGACAAGACCGGACATGACCGGACAAGACCCAGACAAGACCGGACAAGACCGGACAAGACCCAGACAAGACCGGACAAGACCCAGACAAGACCAGACAAGACCGGACAAGACCGGACAAGATCCAGACAAGACCGGACAAGACCCAGACTAGACCGGACATGACCTGACAAGACCCAGACAAGACCCGGACAAGACCGGACAAGACCGGACGAGACCCAGACAAGACCGGACAAGACCGGACGAGACACAGACAAGAGCGGACAAGACCGGACAAGACCCAGACAACACCGGACAAGACCGGACAAGAACCAGACAAGACCGGACAAGACCCAGATAAGACCGGACAAGACCCAGACAAGACCGGACAAGACCGGACAAGACCCAGACATGACCGGACAAGACCCAGACAAGACCGGACAAGACCGGACAAGACCGGACAAGACCCAGACAAGACCGGACAAGACCGGACAAGACCCAGACAAGACAAGACCGGACAAGACCGGACAAGACCCAGACAAGACAGGACAAGACCGGACAAGAACCAGACAAGACCAGACAAGACCCAGTCAAGACCCAGTCAAGACCGGACAAGACCGGACAAGAACCAGACAAGACCGGACAAGACCGGACAAGACCCAGACAAGACCGGACAAGACCGGACAAGACCCAGACAAGACCGGACAAGACCGAACAAGACCCAGACAAGACCGGACAAGACCGGACAAGACCCAGACAAGACCGGACAAGACCCAGACAAGACCCGACAAGACCGGACAAGACCCAGACAAGACCGGACAAGACCCAGACAAGACCGGACAAGACCGGACAAGACCGGACAAGACCGGACAAGACCGGACAAGACCGGACAAGACACAGACAAGACCGGACAAGACCCAGACAAGACCCGGACAAGACCGGACAAGACCGGACAAGACCGGACAAGACCGGACAAGACCCGGACAAGACCGGACAAGACCGGACGAGACCCAGACAAGACCGGACAAGACCGGACGAGACCCAGACAAGACTGGACAAGACCGGACAAGACCCAGACAACACCGGACAAGACCGGACAAGACCCGGACAAGACCGGACAAGACCCGGACAAGACCGGACAAGACCGTACAAGACCCGGACAAGACCCGGACAAGACACGGACAAGACCCGGACAAGACCTGACAAGACCTGACAAGACCGGACAAGACCGGACAAGACCGGACAAGACCCGGACAAGACCGGACAAGACCCGGACAAGACCGGACAAGACCGGACAACACCCAGACAAGACCGGACAAGACCGGACAAGACCGGACAAGACCGGACAAGACCCGGACAAGACCAGACAAGACCGGACAAGACCGGACAAGACCCAGACAAGACCGGACAAGACCGGACAAGACCCAGACAAGACCGGACAAGACCGGACAAGACCCAGACAAGACCGGACAAGTCCGGACAAGTCCGGACAAGACTCAGACAAGACCGGAAAAGACCGGACAAGACCCAGACAAGACCCAGACAAGACCGGACAAGACCGGACAAGGCCCAGACAAAACCGGACAAGGCCCAGACAAGACCGGACAAGACCGGACAAGACCCAGACAAGACCGGACAAGACCGGACAAGACCGGACAAGACAGGACAAGACCGGACAAGACCGGACAAGACCCAGACAAGACCGGACAAGACCGGACAAGACCCAGACAAGACCGGACAAGACCCGGACAAGACCGGACAAGACCGGACAAGACCCAGACAAGACCCAGACAAGACCCAGACAAGACCGGACAAGACCGGACAAGACCGGACAAGACCGGACGAGACCCAGACAAGACCGGACAAGACCGGACAAGACCGGACAAGACCGGACAAGACCGGACAAGACCGGACAAGACACAGACAAGACCGGACAAGACCCAGACAAGACCCGGACAAGACCGGACAAGACCGGACAAGACCGGACAAGACCGGACAAGACCCGGACAAGACCGGACAAGACCGGACGAGACCCAGACAAGACCGGACAAGACCGGACGAGACCCAGACAAGACTGGACAAGACCGGACAAGACCCAGACAACACCGGACAAGACCGGACAAGACCCGGACAAGACCGGACAAGACCCAGACAAGACAGGACAAGACCGGACAAGAACCAGACAAGACCAGACAAGACCCAGTCAAGACCCAGTCAAGACCGGACAAGACCGGACAAGAACCAGACAAGACCGGACAAGACCGGACAAGACCCAGACAAGACCGGACAAGACCGGACAAGACCCAGACAAGACCGGACAAGACCGAACAAGACCCAGACAAGACCGGACAAGACCGGACAAGACCCAGACAAGACCGGACAAGACCCAGACAAGACCCGACAAGACCGGACAAGACCCAGACAAGACCGGACAAGACCCAGACAAGACCGGACAAGACCGGACAAGACCGGACAAGACCGGACAAGACCGGACAAGACCGGACAAGACACAGACAAGACCGGACAAGACCCAGACAAGACCCGGACAAGACCGGACAAGACCGGACAAGACCGGACAAGACCGGACAAGACCCGGACAAGACCGGACAAGACCGGACGAGACCCAGACAAGACCGGACAAGACCGGACGAGACCCAGACAAGACTGGACAAGACCGGACAAGACCCAGACAACACCGGACAAGACCGGACAAGACCCGGACAAGACCGGACAAGACCCGGACAAGACCGGACAAGACCGTACAAGACCCGGACAAGACCCGGACAAGACACGGACAAGACCCGGACAAGACCTGACAAGACCTGACAAGACCGGACAAGACCGGACAAGACCGGACAAGACCCGGACAAGACCGGACAAGACCCGGACAAGACCGGACAAGACCGGACAACACCCAGACAAGACCGGACAAGACCGGACAAGACCGGACAAGACCGGACAAGACCCGGACAAGACCAGACAAGACCGGACAAGACCGGACAAGACCCAGACAAGACCGGACAAGACCGGACAAGACCCAGACAAGACCGGACAAGACCGGACAAGACCCAGACAAGACCGGACAAGTCCGGACAAGTCCGGACAAGACTCAGACAAGACCGGAAAAGACCGGACAAGACCCAGACAAGACCCAGACAAGACCGGACAAGACCGGACAAGGCCCAGACAAAACCGGACAAGGCCCAGACAAGACCGGACAAGACCGGACAAGACCCAGACAAGACCGGACAAGACCGGACAAGACCGGACAAGACAGGACAAGACCGGACAAGACCGGACAAGACCCAGACAAGACCGGACAAGACCGGACAAGACCCAGACAAGACCGGACAAGACCCGGACAAGACCGGACAAGACCGGACAAGACCCAGACAAGACCCAGACAAGACCCAGACAAGACCGGACAAGACCGGACAAGACCGGACAAGACCGGACAAGACCCAGACAAGACCGGACAAGACCGGACAAGACCGGACAAGACCCAGACAAGACCGGACAAGACCGGACAAGACCCAGACAAGACCGGACAAGATCGGACAAGACCGGACAAGACCCAGACAAGACCGGACAAGACCGGACAAGACCCAGACAAGACCCAGGCAAGACCCAGACAAGACCCAGACAAGACCGGACAAGACCCAGACAAGACCGGGCAAGACCGGACAAGACCCAGACAAGACCGGACAAGACCGGACAAGACCCAGACAACACCGGACAAGACCGGACAAGACACAGACAACACCGGACAAGACCGGACAAGACCCAGACAACAACGGACAAGACCGGACAAGACCCAGACAAGACCGGACAAGACCCAGACAAGACCGGACAAGACCGGACAAGACCAAGACAAGACCGGACAAGACCGGACAAGACACAGACAAGACCGGACAAGACCGGACAAGACCCACACAATACCGGACAAGACCCAGACAAGACCGGACAAGACCGGACAAGACCGGACAAGACCCAGACAAGACCGGACAAGACCGGACAAGACCCAGACAAGACCGGACAAGACCGGACAAGACCCAGACAAGACCAGACAAGACCGGACAAGACCCAGACAAGACCGGACAAGACCCAGACAAGACCGGACAAGACCGGACAAGACCTAGACAAGACCGGACAAGACCGGACAAGACCCAGACAAGACCGGACAAGACCGGACAAGACGCAGACAAGACCGGACAAGACCCAGACAAGACCGGACAAGACCGGACAAGACCAGACAAGACCGGACAAGACCGAGACAAGACCCAGACAAGACCCAGACAAGACCGGACAAGACCGGACAAGACCCAGACAAGACCGGACAAGACCCAGACAAGACCGGACAAGACCCAGACAAGACCGGACAAGACCCAGACAAGACCGGACAAGACCCAGACAAGACCGGACAAGACCGGACAAGACCCAGACAAGACCGGACAAGACCGAGACAAGACCCAGACAAGACCGGACAAGACCGGACAAGACCGGACAAGACCGGACAAGACCGGACAAGACCCAGACAAGACCGGACAAGACCCAGACAAGACCCGGACAAGACCGGACAAGACCGGACAAGACCCAGACAAGACCGGACAAGACCCAGACAAGACCAGACAAGACCGGACAAGACCCAGACAAGACCGGACAAGACCCAGACAAGACCGGACAAGAACGGACAAGACCCAGACAAGACCGGACAAGACCGAACAAGACCGGACAAGACCCAGACAAGACCGGACAAGACCGGACAAGACCCAGACAAGACCGGACAAGACCGGACAAGACCCAGACAAGACCGGACAAGACCCAGACAAGACCGGACAAGACCGGACAAGACCCAGACAAGACCGGACAAGACCGGACAAGACACAGACAAGACCGGACAAGACCGGACAAGACCCAGACAAAACCGGACAAGTCCCAGACAAGACCGGACAAGACCGGCAAGACCCAGACAAGACCGGACAAGACCGGACAAGACACAGACAAGACTGGACAAGACCGGACAAGACCCAGACAAGACCGGACAAGACCCAGACAAGACCGGACAAGACCGGACAAGACCCAGACAAGACCGGACAAGACCGGACAAGACCCAGACAAGACAGGACAAGACCGGACAAGAACCAGACAAGACCAGACAAGACCCAGTCAAGACCCAGTCAAGACCGGACAAGACCGGACAAGACCCAGACAAGACCGGACAAGACCGGACAAGACCCAGACAAGACCGGACAAGACCGGACAAGACCCAGACAAGACCGGACAAGACCGGACAAGACCCAGACAAGACCGGACAAGACCGGACAAGACCCAGACAAGACCGGACAAGACCCAGACAAGACCCGACAAGACCGGACAAGACCCAGACAAGACCGGACAAGACCGGACAAGACCGGACAAGACCGGACAAGACCGGACAAGACCGGACAAGACCCAGACAAGACCCAGACAAGACCGGACAAGACCCAGACCAGACCGGACAAGACCGGACAAGACCCAGACAAGACAAGACCGGACAAGACCGGACAAGACCCAGTCAAGACCGGACAAGACCCAGACAAGACCGGACAAGACCGGACAAGACCCAGACAAGACCGGACAAGACCGGACAAGACCCAGACAAGACCGGACAAGACCGGACAAGACCCTGACAAGACCGAACAAGACCGGACAAGACCCAGACAAGACCGGACAAGACCCAGACAAGACCGGACAAGACCGGGCAAGACACAGACAAGACCGGACAAGACCGGACAAGACACAGACAAGACCGGACAAGACCGGACAAGACCCAGACAAGACCGGACAAGACCCAGACAAGACCGGACAAGAACGGACAAGACCCAGACAAGACCAGACAAGACCGAACAAGACCGGACAAGACCCAGACAAGACCGGACAAGACCGGACAAGACCCAGACAAGACCGGACAAGACCGGACAAGACCCAGACAAGACCGGACAAGACCCAGACAAGACCGGACAAGACCGGACAAGACCCAGACAAGACCGGACAAGACCGGACAAGACACAGACAAGACCGGACAAGACCGGACAAGACCCAGACAAAACCGGACAAGACCCAGACAAGACCGGACAAGACCGGCAAGACCCAGACAAGACCGGACAAGACCGGACAAGACACAGACAAGACTGGACAAGACCGGACAAGACCCAGACAAGACCGGACAAGACCCAGACAAGACCGGACAAGACCGGACAAGACCCAGACAAGACCGGACAAGACCGGACAAGACCCAGACAAGACAGGACAAGACCGGACAAGAACCAGACAAGACCAGACAAGACCCAGTCAAGACCCAGTCAAGACCGGACAAGACCGGACAAGACCCAGACAAGACCGGACAAGACCGGACAAGACCCAGACAAGACCGGACAAGACCGGACAAGACCCAGACAAGACCGGACAAGACCGGACAAGACCCAGACAAGACCGGACAAGACCGGACAAGACCCAGACAAGACCGGACAAGACCCAGACAAGACCCGACAAGACCGGACAAGACCCAGACAAGACCGGACAAGACCGGACAAGACCGGACAAGACCGGACAAGACCGGACAAGACCCAGACAAGACCCAGACAAGACCGGACAAGACCCAGACCAGACCGGACAAGACCGGACAAGACCCAGACAAGACAAGACCGGACAAGACCGGACAAGACCCAGTCAAGACCGGACAAGACCCAGACAAGACCGGACAAGACCGGACAAGACCCAGACAAGACCGGACAAGACCGGACAAGACCCAGACAAGACCGGACAAGACCGGACAAGACCCTAACAAGACCGGACAAGACCGGACAAGACCCAGACAAGACCGGACAAGACCCAGACAAGACCGGACAAGACCGGACAAGACCCAGACAAGACCGGACAAGACCGGACAAGACACAGACAAGACCGGACAAGACCGGACAAGACCCGGACAAGACCGGACAAGACCCAGACAAGACCGGACAAGACCGGACAAGACCGGACAAGACCCAGACAAGACTGGACAAGACCGGACAAGACCCAGACAAGACCGGACAAGACCGGACAAGACCCAGACAAGACCGGACAAGACCGGACAAGACACAGACAAGACCGGACAAGACCCAGACAAGACCGGACAAGACCGGACAAGACCCAGACAAGACCGGACAAGACCGGACAAGACCCAGACAAGACCGGACAAGACCGGACAAGACCCAGACAAGACCGGACAAGACCCAGACAAGACCGGACAAGACCGGACAAGACCCAGACAAGACCGGACAAGACCGAGACAAGACCCAGACAAGATCCAGACAAGACCGGACAAGACCGGACAAGACCCAGACAAGACCGGACAAGACCCAGACAAGACCGGACAAGACCCAGACAAGACCGGACAAGACCCAGACAAGACCGGACAAGACCGGACAAGACCCAGACAAGACCGGCCAAGACCGAGACAAGACCCAGACAAGACCGGACAAGACCGGACAAGACCGGACTAGACCGGACAAGACCCAGACAAGACCGGACAAGACCCAGACAAGACCCGGACAAGACCGGACAAGACCGGACAAGACCCAGACAAGACCGGACAAGACCCAGACAAGACCAGACAAGACCGGACAAGACCCAGACAAGACCGGACAAGACCGGACAAGACCCAGACAAGACCGGACAAGACCCAGACAAGACCCGACAAGACCGGACAAGACACAGACAAGACCGGACAAGACCGGACAAGACCGGGCAAGAACGGACAAGACCCAGACAAGACCCAGACAAGACCGGACAAGACCCAGACAAGACCGGACAAGACCGGACAAGACCCAGACAAGACAAGACCGGACAAGACCGGACAAGACCCAGTCAAGACCGGACAAGACCCAGACAAGACCGGACAAGACCGGACAAGACCCACACAAGACCGGACAAGACCGGACAAGACCCAGACAAGACCGGACAAGACCGGACAAGACCCTGACAAGACCGGACAAGACCGGACAAAACCCAGACAACACCTGACAAGACCCAGACAAGACCGGACAAGACCGGCAAGACCCAGACAAGACCGGACAAGACCGGACAAGACACAGACAAGACCGGACAAGACCGGACAAGACCCAGACAAGACCGGACAAGACCCAGACAAGACCGGACAAGACCGGACAAGACCGGACAAGACCCAGACAAGACTGGACAAGACCGGACAAGACCCAGACAAGACCGGACAAGACCGGACAAGACCCAGACAAGACCGGACAAGACCGGACAAGACCCAGACAAGACCGGACAAGACCCAGACAAGACCGGACAAGACCGGACAAGACCCAGACAAGTCCGGACAAGACCGGACAAGACCCAGACAAGACCGGACAAGACCGGACAAGACCCAGACAAGACCGGACAAGACCCAGACAAGACCGGACATGGCCGGACAAGACCCAGACAAGACCGGACAAGACCGAGACAAGACCCAGACAAGACCCAGACAAGACCGGACAAGACCGGACAAGACCAGACAAGACCGGACAAGACCCAGACAAGACCGGACAAGACCCAGACAAGACCGGACAAGACCCAGACAAGACCGGACAAGACCGGACAAGACCCAGACAAGACCGGACAAGACCGAGACAAGACCCAGACAAGACCGGACAAGACCGGACAAGACCGGACAAGACCGGACAAGACCCAGACAAGACCGGACAAGACCCAGACAAGACCCGGACAAGACCGGACAAGACCGGACAAGAACCAGACAAGAACGGACAAGAACCAGACAAGACCAGACAAGACCGGACAAGACCCAGACAAGACCGGACAAGACCGGACAAGACCCAGACAACACCGGACAAGACCGGACAAGACCCAGACAACACCGGACAAGACCGGACAAGACCCAGACAACACCAGACAAGACCGGACATGACCCAGACAAGACCGGACAAGACCCAGACAAGACCGGACAAGACCGGACAAGACCCAGACAAGACCGGACAAGACCCAGACAAGACCGGACAAGAACGGACAAGACCCAGACAAGACCGGACAAGACCCAGACAAGACCGGACAAGACCGGACAAGACACAGACAAGACCCAGACAAGACCGTACAAGACCGGACAAGACCCAGACAAGACCAGACAAGACCGGACAAGACCCAGACAAGGCCGGACAAGACCGGACAAGACCCAGACAAGGCCGGACAAGACCGGACAACACCCAGACAAGGCCGGACAAGACCCGGACAGGGCCGGACAAGACCGGACAAGACCCGGACAAGGCCGGACAAGACCGGACAAGACCCGGACAAGACCGGACAAGACTCAGACAAGACCGGACAAGACAGGACAAGACCAGATAAGACCCAGACAAGACCGGACAAGACCGGACAAGACCGGACAAGACAGGACAAGACCCAGACAAGACCGGACAAGACCCGGACAAGACCGGACAAGACCGGACAAGACCCAGACAAGACCGGACAAGACCGGACAAGACCGGACAAGACCGGACAAGACCCAGACAAGACCGGACAAGACCGGACAAGACCAAGACAAGACCGGACAAGACCGGACAAGACCCAGACAAGACCGGACAAGACCGGACAAGACCGGACAAGACCCAGACAAGACCGCACAAGACCGGACAAGACCCAGACAAGACCCAGACAAGACCCAGACAAGACCCAGACAAGACCCAGACAAGAACGGACAAGAACCAGACAAGACCAGACAAGACCGGACAAGACCCAGACAAGACCGGACAAGACCGGACAAGACCCAGACAACACCGGACAAGACCGGACAAGACCCAGACAACACCGGACAAGACCGGACAAGACCCAGACAACACCAGACAAGACCGGACATGACCCAGACAAGACCGGACAAGACCCAGACAAGACCGGACAAGACCGGACAAGACCCAGACAAGACCGGACAAGACCCAGACAAGACCGGACAAGAACGGACAAGACCCAGACAAGACCGGACAAGACCCAGACAAGACCGGACAAGACCGGACAAGACACAGACAAGACCCAGACAAGACCGTACAAGACCGGACAAGACCCAGACAAGACCAGACAAGACCGGACAAGACCCAGACAAGGCCGGACAAGACCGGACAAGACCCAGACAAGGCCGGACAAGACCGGACAACACCCAGACAAGGCCGGACAAGACCCGGACAGGGCCGGACAAGACCGGACAAGACCCGGACAAGGCCGGACAAGACCGGACAAGACCCGGACAAGACCGGACAAGACTCAGACAAGACCGGACAAGACAGGACAAGACCAGATAAGACCCAGACAAGACCGGACAAGACCGGACAAGACCGGACAAGACAGGACAAGACCCAGACAAGACCGGACAAGACCCGGACAAGACCGGACAAGACCGGACAAGACCCAGACAAGACCGGACAAGACCGGACAAGACCGGACAAGACCGGACAAGACCCAGACAAGACCGGACAAGATCGGACAAGACCAAGACAAGACCGGACAAGACCGGACAAGACCCAGACAAGACCGGACAAGACCGGACAAGACCGGACAAGACCCAGACAAGACCGCACAAGACCGGACAAGACCCAGACAAGACCCAGACAAGACCCAGACAAGACCCAGACAAGACCCAGACAAGACCCAGACAAGACCGGACAAGACCGGACAAGACCCAGACAAGACCGGACAAGACCGGACAAGACCCAGATAACACCGGACAAGACCGGACAAGACCCAGACAACACCGGACAAGACCGGACAAGACCCAGACAACACCGGATAAGACCGGACAAGACCCAGACAAGACCGGACAAGACCGGACAAGACCCAGACAAGACCGGACAAGACCCAGACAAGACCGGACAAGACCGGACAAGACCCAGACAAGACCGGACAAGACCGAACAAGACCGGACAAGACCCAGACAAGACCGGACAAGACCGGACAAGACCCAGACAAGACCGGACAAGACCCAGACAAGACCGGACAAGACCCAGACAAGACCGGACAAGACCCGGACAAGACCGGACAAGACCGGACAAGACCCAGACAAGAACGGACAAGACCCAGACAAGACCCAGACAAGACCGGACAAGACCCAGACAAGACCGGACATGACCCAGACAAGACCCAGACAAGACCGGACAAGACCGGACAAGACCCAGACAAGACCGGACAAGACCGGACAAGACCCAGACAAGACCTGACAAGACCGGACAAGACCCAGACAAGACCGGACAAGACCGGACAAGACCCAGACAAGACCGGACAAGACCCAGACAAGACCGGACAAGACCGGACAAGACCCAGACAAGACCGGACAAGAACGGACAAGACCCAGACAAGACCGGACAAGACCCAGACAAGACCGGACAAGACCCAGACAAGACCGGACAAGAACCAGACAAGACCGGACAAGACCGGCCAAGACCCAGACAAGACCGGACAAGACCGGACAAGACCCAGACAAGACCGGACAAGACCCAGACAAGACCGGACAAGACCGGACAAGACACAGACAAGACCCAGACAAGACCGTACATAACCGGACAAGACCCAGACAAGACCAGACAAGACCGGACAAGACCCAGACAAGACCGGACAAGACCCAGACAAGAACGGACAAGACCGGACAAGACCGGACAAGACCCAGACAAGACCCAGACAAGACCCAGACAACACCGAACAAGACCGGACAAGACCCAGACAACACCGGACAAGACCCAGACAACACCGGACAAGACCCAGACAACACCGGACAAGACCGGACAAGACCGGACAAGACCCAGACAACACCGGACAAGACCCAGACAACACCGGACAAGACCCAGACAACACCGGACAAGACCGGACAATACCCAGACAAGACCGGACAAGACCGGACAAGACCCAGACAAGACCCAGACAAGACCGGACAAGACCCAGACAAGACCGGACAAGACCGGACAAGACCCAGACAAGACCGGACAAGACCGGACAAGACCGGACAAGACCCAGACAAGACCGGACAAGACCGGACAAGACCGGACAAGACCCAGACAAGACCGGACAAGACCGGACAAGACCCAGACAAGACCGGACAAGACCGGACAAGACCGGACAAGACCCAGACAAGACCGGACAAGACCCAGACAAGACCCAGACAAGACCGGACAAGACCCAGACAAGACCGGACAAGACCGAGACAAGACCCAGACAAGACCGGACAAGACCGGACAAGACCGGACAAGACCGGACAAGACCCAGACAAGACCAGACAAGACCCAGACAAGACCGGACAAGACCGGACAGGACCGGACAAGACCGGACAAGACCCAGACAAGACCGGACAAGACCCAGACAAGACCGGACCACCTGAGGGTTCTGCAAGAACAGAGCCGACCCCATAAGGGTATCAGGAAGCAGTGCAAGATATTGATAACAAGGCCCAGACTCTGCACCACCTGAGGGTTCTGCAAGAACAGAGCCGACCCCATAAGGGCATCGGGAAGCAGGGTAAGATATTGATAACAAGGCCCAGACTCTGCACCACCTGAAGGTTCTGCAAGAACAGAGCCGACCCCATAAGGGCATCAGGAAGCAGGGCAAGATATTGATAAAATGGCCCAGGCTCTGCACCACCTGAGGGTTCTGCAAGAACAGAGCTGACCCCATAAGGGTATCAGGAAGCAGGGCAAGATATTGATAAAATGGCCCAGGCTCTGCACCACCTGAGGGTTCTGCAAGAACAGAGCCGACCCCATAAGGGTATCAGGAAGCAGTGTAAGATATTGATAACAAGGCCCAGACTCTGCACCAGCTGAGGGTTCTGCAAGAACAGAGCCGACCCCATAAGGGCATCAGGAAGCAGGGTAAGATATTGATAAAATGGCCCAGACTCTGCACCACCTGAGGGTTCTGCAAGAACAGAGCCGACCCCATAAGGGCATCAGGAAGCAGGGCAAGATGTTGATAAAATGGCCCAGACTCTGCACCACCTGAGGGTTCTGCAAGAACAGAGCCGACCCCATAAGGGTATCAGGAGGCAGGGTGAGATAATGACACAATTTGTAAAACCGGCAAATCCCACCCAGGAAACATTGCAAAAATTGGCCTCTAATGCTGGAACGTGGGTAAAGCCAAACAAACACGACACATTTTAAATGAACATTACCAAAACAGCCTGTGATATGTCCATGACAAAGGAAAGGCCAAACCTCACCAGAAAAGTGAGGGAGACCATGGCAGAGCTGAGGGATAAAAATGAGATTGTGATAAAACCAGCAGACAAGGGGAGCAGTAGGGATACAAATTAATGTCAATATGGGGCCTGCTCCCACTGGGTAATGGACAAAAACATAGAACAGGGTGACAGGAGAGACCGGACAGCACAGAGGATAACCTGTGAGTAAAATAATGGGGTGTATGCAGTTTAATGTAAGGAGTGTAACTTACTGTACATAGGCGAAACAGGTAACAGCCTCAGAGTCAGCCTGACAGGACACCTCAGCAACACATAAAGTCCATACCCAGTAGTTGACACTCCCAGCAGCACGGGACCCAGTCCCTAGAGATCATGGGCCTAGAAACAAACATAAATTGGTCAACCGGGTGTCGGAAGAGGGCAGAGGGGATATGGATTGAAGCGTTAGACGCGAGAGGCCAAGGGCCTCAACCAAGCATAAACTCAAACTTAGGGTGGACCCTGACTGACTCCTAAAAATCTACAGAAGGGCAAGTGCAAAGGTCAACAGTTTTGTACGAGGGTGATGAGACCGTGGGCCAGAGCAAAGTGGCAGTACATGGTGAAAAGGAATCTCCAGGCAGAGATCATTGAGCACCAGAGGGCATTTTGTCCCACTGTCCGATAAATCACAACCTAACCCTAACCCTAACCCTAACCCTAACCCTAACCCTAACCCTAACCCTAACCCTAACCCTAACCCTTAACCCTCACCCTTAACCCTCACCCTTAACCCTCACCCTTAACTCTCACCCTTAACCCTCACCCTTAACCATCACCCTTAACCCTCACCCTTAACCCTCACCCTTAACCCTCACCCTTAACCATCACCCTTAACCCTCACCCTTAACGCTCACCCTTAACCCTCACCCTTAACGCTCACCCTTAACCCTCACCCTTAACACTCACCCTTAACCCTTAACCCTCACCCTTAACCCTCACCCTTAACACTCACCCATAACCCTCACCCTTACCCCTCACCCTTAACCCTCACCCTTAACCCTCACCCTTAAACTAATGGGGACACCATGCCAAGAGAGGCAGGGCCTACAATTAGGTAAAACCATCATCAACCTTTCCCAGACATTCACCCTCACCAAAATCCAAGAGAGAGTATTGAACAGGGGCCTCACCTTCGTCCCTACTCCAAAATCGCACAAAGAACAAGTACAGGGAGACCTGTTTAGATTCTATCGAGCCATCATGTTAATACACCACTTTTGTGACGTGGAGTCGGGGGAAAGATTACCCTTCACCCCACGCACAGGATGGACCCCAGATGAGGACCAGGTCCCTAGAGAGATCACAGAATTCATGACAGAAACAGCATCTGCCATCAGGGACATGCCCATGACAAAGGATAGGCCCAATCTCACCAGAAAAGAGAGGGAGGCCATGGCAGAACTGAGGGACAACAATGAGATAGTGATCAAACCAGCAGACAAGGGGAGCAGTATCGTCATCATGGACAGACAACAGTACCTGTTCGAGGCGCACAGACAACTGAACAAGGTAGAACACTACACCAAGTTAGATGAGCCTATATATAGAGAAACACAAGAGGAAATAGGGGAAATCTTGGAGGAGCTTAGGACGTCAGGATACATCCGACAGAAACAAGTAGAATACCTAACAGGAGCACAACCCAGGGCGAGGAAATTCTACATGCTCCCAAAGATACACAAAAACCCAGACACGTGGACGGTGCCTGGAGAAATACCTCCAGGTAGGCCCATTGTGTCAGACTGCAGTAGCAAATCCTACGGGGTAGCAGAATACATTGACCACTATCTCAATCCACTGGCACAGCAACACCCCAGCTACATTAAAGACACCTACCACTTCACTCGAATAGTCAACTCCCTTAGCATACCACCCGATGCGATACTCTTTACCATGGATGTGGAAAGCCTGTACACAAACATAGAGACAGACAGGGGGATAGAGGCGGTTAAAAACACCCTGCAGAGAAATCCTGACCTGGAGAGACCTGACGAGGCCTTAGTCAAATTACTTTACCTGGGATTGACAAAGAACGATTTTGAATTTAACGGGGAGTTCTACCTACAAGTTAAAGGGACGGCAATGGGGAAGAAGTTTGCCCCGGCTTAGGCCAACATATACATGGCACAGTGGGAAGAGACGGCCTTCCTGAAATGCCCCAAGCGCCCCATGTGCTACTACAGGTTCTTAGATGACATCTGGGGAGTGTGGACACACTCAGAAGGGGAGTTAGAGGGGTTCATCGACATACTTAATGCCCACCACCCTTCCATCAAAATTAAAGCTTTGACAAGCAGGGAGAGGGTAGACTTCCTCGACACTACAGTCTTTAAACTACCGTCAGCTGACGACCAAGTCCAAAAACTAGCCACCAAAGTCTTTTTCAAACCCACAGACACCCACACCCTTTTACACACCACGAGCCACCACCCAAAACACACCTTTAGGGGTATTGTCAAGTCACAACTGACACGCTTTCACCGGATATGCACCAGGGAGGAGGACTTTGCCCAGGCCACCACCATCCTTTTCACCGCTCTCAGGCAGAGGGGGTACTGCAGACGTAGATTAAGACACATTAAGGCAGACTTCCTAAAAGGCACGCAAGGGCCCAGACCCAGGCCAGGCTTGACACGCAACTTGCCACTAATAACAGGGTACGGTAGCATGGCCGTCCAGGCCCACAAAATAGTCAAGGGCCGCTTTGAACAATTCCAAAGAGGATTTGTCACATTGCAGGGATACAAAGCAATGTCAGCGTTCAAGAGGGCTAAAAACCTGAAGGATATCTTGGTCAGTACTAGCCTCCAAATGAGCTCAGGCTGCGGTCAAAGGCAATGTAGGGCCTGCATTCACTTGACAATAACCAAAAACATAGAGAACACTGTGACGGGAAAGAGAAAGCAGATAGCACAGAGAATAACCTGCGAGCAAAAGAATGTAGTGTATGCAATTAAATGTAAGCAGTGCCACTTACTGTACATTGGCGAAACAGGCAACAGCCTCAGAGTCAGACTGACAGGACACATCAGCAACATCACGAGGGGAGACCAGTCCATCCCCATTAGCAGACACTTCCAACAGCACGGGGTTCAGTCCCTTGAGATCATGGGTCTGGAAACAAACGTAAATTGGTCAACCGGGCGTAGGAAGAGGGCAGAGAGGCTATGGATCAAAGCGTTACAGACGAAAGAACCCAATGGCCTGAACCTAGCATAAACTCAAACTTAGGGTGGAACCTGACTGACTCCTAAAAATCGACAGAAGGGCAAGTTAAAAGGCGAACAGATTTGGACAAGGGTGATGAGACCGTGGGCCAGGCTAAAGTGGCAGTATATGGCGAAAAGGAATCTCCAGGGGGAGATCATTAAGCGCCAGAGGGCATTTTGGCCTACTGTCCGACAAATCACAACCTAACCCTAACCCTAACCCTTAACCCTCACCCTTAACCCTCACCCTTAACCCTCACCCTTAACTCTCACCCTTAACCCTCACCCTTAACCATCACCCTTAACCCTCACCCTTAACCCTCACCCTTAACCCTCACCCTTAACCCTCACCCTTAACCATCACCCTTAACCCTCACACTTAACGCTCACCCTTAACCCTCACCCTTAACGCTCACCCTTAACCCTCACCCTTAACACTCACCCTTAACCCTTAACCCTCACCCTTAACCCTCACCCTTAACACTCACCCATAACCCTCACCCTTACCCCTCACCCTTAACCCTCACCCTTAACCCTCACCCTTAACCCTCACCCTTAACCCTCACCCTTAACCCTCACCCTTAATCATCACCCTTAACCCTCACCCTTAACGCTCACCCTTAACCCTCACCCTTAACGCTCACCCTTAACCCTCACCCTTAACACTCACCCTTAACCCTTAACCCTCACCCTTAA
This sequence comes from Rhinoraja longicauda, assembly GCF_053455715.1. Taxonomy (NCBI): domain Eukaryota; kingdom Metazoa; phylum Chordata; class Chondrichthyes; order Rajiformes; family Arhynchobatidae; genus Rhinoraja; species Rhinoraja longicauda. Next base: position 140,811 of record NW_027601335.1, on the reverse strand, counting down.
CCCTCACCCTTAACACTCACCCATAACCCTCACCCTTACCCCTCACCCTTAACCCTCACCCTTAACCCTCACCCTTAACCCTCACCCTTAACCCTCACCCTTAACCCTCACCCTTAACCCTCACCCTTAATTCTCACGCTTAACCCTCACCCTTAACCATCACCCTTAACCCTCACCCTTAACCCTCACCCTTAACCCTCACCCTTAACCCTCACCCTTAACCCTCACCCTTAACCCTTAACCCTCACCCTTAACCCTCACCCTTAATTCTCACGCTTAACCCTCACCCTTAACCATCACCCTTAACCCTCACCCTTAACCCTCACCCTTAACACTCACCCTTAACCCTCACCCTTAACCCTCACCCTTAACCCTTAACCCTCACCCTTAACCATCACCCTTAACCCTCACCCTTAACCCTCACCCTTAACCCTCACACTTAACCCTCACCCTTAATCCTTAACCCTCACCCTTAACACTTACCCTCAACCCTCACACTTAACCATCACCCTTAACCCTCACCCTTAACCCTCACCCTTAACACTCACCCTTAACCCTTAACCCTCACACTTAACCCTCACCCTTAACCCTCACCCTTAACCATCACCCTTAACCATCACCCTTAACCCTCACCCTTAACCCTCACCCTTAACCCTCACCCTTAACACTCACCCTTAACCCTTAACACTCACCCTTAACCCTCACCCTTAACTCTCACCCATATCCCTCACCCTTATCCCTCACCCTTAACCCTCACCCTTAACCCTCACCCTTAACCCTCACCCTTAACACTCACCCTTAACCCTCACACTTAACCTTCACTCACCCTTAACCCTCACACTTAACCCTCACCCTTAACCATCACCCTTAACCCTCACCCTTAACCCTCACCCTTAACCATCACCCTTAACCCTCAGCCTTAACCCTCACTCTTAACACTCACCCTTAACCCTTAACCCTCACCCTTAACCCTCACCCTTAACCCTCACCCTTAACCCTCACCCATAACACTCACCCTTACACCTAACCCTTAACCCTCACCCTTAACCATCACCCTTAACCCTCGCCCTTAACCCTCACCCTTAACACTCACCCTTAACTCTCACCCTTAACCCTCACCCTTAACCATCACCTTTAACCCTCACCCTTAACCCTCACCCTTAACCCTCACCCTTAACCCTCACCCTTAACCATCACCCTTAACCCTCACACTTAACGCTCACCCTTAACCCTCACCCTTAACACTCACCCTTAAACTTTAACCCTCACCCTTAACCCTCACCCTTAACACTCACCCATACCCCTCACCCTTAACCCTCACCCTTAACCCTCACCCTTAACCCTCACCCTTAACCCTCACCCTTAACCCTCACCCTTAACCCTCACCCTTAATTCTCACGCTTAACCCTCACCCTTAACCATCACCCTTAACCCTCACCCTTAACCCTCACCCTTAACCCTCACCCTTAACCCTCACCCTTAACCCTCACCCTTAACCCTTACCCTCACCCTTAACCATCACCCTTAACCCTCACCCTTAACCCTCACCCTTAACCCTCACACTTAACCCTCACCCTTAATCCTTAACCCTCACCCTTAACAGTTACCCTCAACCCTCACACATAACCATCACCCTTAACCCTCACCCTTAACCCTCACCCTTAACACTCACCCTTAACCCTTAACCCTCACACTTAACCCTCACCCTTAACCCTCACCCTTAACCATCACCCCTAACCATCACCCTTAACCCTCACCCTTAACCCTCACCCTTAACCCTCACCCTTAACACTCACCCTTAACCCTTAACACTCACCCTTAACCCTCACACTTAACTCTCACCCATATCCCTCACCCTTATCCCTCACCCTTAACCCTCACCCTTAACCCTCACCCTTAACCCTCACCCTTAACACTCACCCTTAACCCTCACCCTTAACCTTCACTCACCCTTAACCCTCACCCTTAACCCTCACCCTTAACCATCACCCTTAACCCTCACCCTTAACCCTCACCCTTAACCATCACCCTTAACCCTCAGCCTTAACCCTCACTCTTAACACTCACCCTTAACCCTTAACCCTCACCCTTAACCCTCACCCTTAACCCTCACCCTTAACCCTCACCCATAACACTCACCCTTACCCCACACCCTTAACCCTCACCCTTAACCATCACCCTTAACCCTCACCCTTAACCCTCACCCTTAACCCTCACCCTTAACCCTCACCCTTAACTCTCACCCATAACCCTCACCCTTAACCATCACCCTTAACCCTCACCCTTAACCCTCACCCTTAACCCTCACCCTTAACCCTCACCCTTAACCATCACCCTTAACCCTCACCCTTAACGCTCACCCTTAACCCTCACCCTTAACACTCACCCTTAACCCTTAACCCTCACCCTTAACCCTCACCCTTAACACTCACCCATAACCCTCACCCTTACCCCTCACCCTTAACCCTCACCCTTAACCCTCACCCTTAACCCTCACCCTTAACCCTCACCCTTAACCCTCACCCTTAACCCTCACCCTTAATTCTCACGCTTAACCCTCACCCTTAACCATCACCCTTAACCCTCACCCTTAACCCTCACCCTTAACCCTCACCCTTAACCCTCACCCTTAACCCTCACCCTTAACCCTTAACCCTCACCCTTAACCATCACCCTTAACCCTCACCCTTAACCCTCACCCTTAACCCTCACACTTAACCCTCACCCTTAATCCTTAACCCTCACCCTTAACACTTACCCACAACCCTCACCCTTAACCCTCACCCTTAACACTCACCCTTAACCATTAACCCTCACCCTTAACCCTCACCCTTAACACTCACCCATAACCCTCACCCTTACCCCTCACCCTTAACCCTCACCCTTAACCCTCACCCTTAACCCTCACCCTTAACCCTCACCCTTAACCCTCACCCTTAACCCTCACCCTTAATTCTCACGCTTAACCCTCACCCTTAACCATCACCCTTAACCCTCACCCTTAACCCTCACCCTTAACACTCACCCTTAACCCTTAACGCTCACACTTAACCCTCACCCTTAACCCTCACCCTTAACACTCACCCTTAACCCTTAACCCTCACACTTAACCCTCTCCCTTAATCCTTAACCCTCACCCTTAACACTTACCCTCAACCCTCACACTTAACCATCACCCTTAACCCTCACCCTTAACCCTCACCCTTAACACTCACCCTTAACCCTTAACCCTCACACTTAACCCTCACCCTTAACCCTCACCCTTACCCATCACCCTTAACCATCACCCTTAACCCTCACCCTTAACCCTCACCCTTAACCCTCACCCTTAACACTCACCCTTAACCCTTAATACTCACCCTTAACCCTCACCCTTAACTCTCACCCATATCCCTCACCCTTATCCCTCACCCTTAACCCTCACCCTTAACCCTCACCATTAACACTCACCCTTAACCCTCACCCTTAACCTTCACTCACCCTTAACCCTCACCCTTAACCCTCACCCTTAACCATCACCCTTAACCCTCACCCTTAACCCTCACCCTTAACCATCACCCTTAACCCTCAGCCTTAACCCTCACTCTTAACACTCACCCTTAACCCTTAACCCTCACCCTTAACCCTCACTCACCCTTAACCCTCACCCTTAACCCTCACCCTTAACCCTCACCCTTAACACTCACCCTTAACCCTTAACACTCACCCTTATCCCTCACCCTTAACTCTCACCCATATCCCTCACCCTTATCCCTCACCCTTAACCCTCACCCTTAACCCTCACCCTTAACCCTCACCCTTAACACTCACCCTTAACCCTCACCCTTAACCTTCACTCACCCTTAACCCTCACCCTTAACCCTCACCCTTAACCATCACCCTTAACCCTCACCCTTAACCCTTAACCATCACCCTTAACCCTCAGCCTTAACCCTCACTCTTAACACTCACCCTTAAACCTTAACACTCACCCTTAACCCTCACCCTTAACCCTCACCCTTAACCCTCACCCATAACACTCACCCTTACCCCACACCCTTAACCCTCACCCTTAACCATCACCCTTAACCCTCACCCTTAACCCTCACCCTTAACCCTCACCCTTAACCCTCACCCTTAACTCTCACTCTTAACCCTCACCCTTAACCATCACCCTTAACCCTCACCCTTAACCCTCACCCTTAACCCTCACCCTTAACCCTCACCCTTAACCATCACCCTTAACCCTCAGCCTTAACCCTCACTCTTAACACTCACCCTTAACCCTTAACCCTCACCCTTAACCCTCACCCTTAACCCTCACCCTTAACCATCACCCTTAACCATCACCCTTAACCCTCACCCTTAACCCTCACCCTGAACCCTCACCCTTAACACTCACCCTTAACCCTTAACACTCACCCTTATCCCTCACCCTTAACTCTCACCCATATCCCTCACCCTTATCCCTCACCCTTAACCCTCACCCTTAACCCTCACCCTTAACCCTCACCCTTAACACTCACCCTTAACCCTCACCCTTAACCTTCACTCACCCTTAACCCTCACCCTTAACCCTCACCCTTAACCATCACCCTTAACCCTCACCCTTAACCCTTAACCATCACCCTTAACCCTCAGCCTTAACCCTCACTCTTAACACTCACCCTTAAACCTTAACACTCACCCTTAACCCTCACCCTTAACCCTCACCCTTAACCCTCACCCATAACACTCACCCTTACCCCACACCCTTAACCCTCACCCTTAACCATCACCCTTAACCCTCACCCTTAACCCTCACCCTTAACCCTCACCCTTAACCCTCACCCTTAACTCTCACTCTTAACCCTCACCCTTAACCATCACCCTTAACCCTCACCCTTAACCCTCACCCTTAACCCTCACCCTTAACCCTCACCCTTAACCATCACCCTTAACCCTCACCCTTAACGCTCACCCTTAACCCTCACCCTTAACACTCACCCTTAACCCTCACCCTTAACCCTCACCCTTAACACTCACCCATAACCCTCACCCTTACCCCTCACCCTTAACCCTCACCCTTAACCCTCACCCTTAACCCTCCCACTTAACCCTCACCCTTAACCCTCACCCTTAACCCTCACCCTTAATTCTCACGCTTAACCCTCACCCTTAACCATCACCCTTAACCCTCACCCTTAACCCTCACCCTTAACCATCACCCTTAACCCTCACCCTTAACCCTCACTCGTAACCCTTAACCCTCACCCTTAACCATCACCCTTAACCCTCACCCTTAACCCTCACCCTTAACCCTCACACGTAACCCTCACCCTTAATCCTTAACCCTCACACTTAACACTTACCCTCAACCCTCACACTTAACCATCACCCTTAACCCTCACCCTTAACCCTCACCCTTAACACTCACCCTTAACCCTTAACCCTCACACTTAACCCTCACCCTTAACCCTCACCCTTAACACTCACCCTTAACCCTTAACCCTCACACTTAACCCTCACCCTTAATCCTTAACCCTCACCCTTAACCCTTACCCTCAACCCTCACACTTAACCATCACCCTTAACCCTCACCCTTAACCCTCACCATTAACTCTCACACTTAACCCTCACACTTAATCCTTAACCCTCACCATTAACCCTCACCCTTAACCCTCACCCTTAACCCTCACCCATAACACTCACCCTTACCCCTCACCCTTAACCCTCACCCTTAACCATCACCCTTAACCCTCACCCTTAACCCTCACCCTTAACCCTCACCCTTAACTCTCACCCTTAACCCTCACCCTTAACCATCACCCTTAACCCTCACCCTTAACCCTCACCCTTAACCCTCACCCTTAACCCTCACCCTTAACCATCACCCTTAACCCTCACCCTTAACGCTCACCCTTAACCCTCACCCTTAACATTCACCCTTAACCCTTAACCCTCACCATTAACCCTCACCCTTAACACTCACCCATAACCCTCACCCTTACCACTCACCCTTAACCCTCACCCTTAACCATCACCCTTAACCCTCACCCTTAAACCTCACCCTTAACCCTCACCCTTAACCCTCACCCTTAATTCTCACGCTTAACCCTCACCCTTAACCATCACCCTTAACCCTCGCCCTTAACCCTCACCCTTAACACTCACCCTTAACTCTCACCCTTAACCCTCACCCTTAACCATCACCCTTAACCCTCACCCTTAACCCTCACCCTTAACCCTCACCCTTAACCCTCACCCTTAACCATCACCCTTAACCCTCACACTTAACGCTCACCCTTAACCCTCACCCTTAACACTCACCCTTAAACTTTAACCCTCACCCTTAACCCTCACCCTTAACACTCACCCATACCCCTCACCCTTAACCCTCACCCTTAACCCTCACCCTTAACCCTCACCCTTAACCCTCACCCTTAACCCTCACCCTTAACCCTCACCCTTAATTCTCACGCTTAACCCTCACCCTTAACCATCACCCTTAACCCTCACCCTTAACCCTCACCCTTAACCCTCACCCTTAACCCTCACCCTTAACCCTCACCCTTAACCCTTAACCCTCACCATTAACCATCACCCTTAACCCTCACCCTTAACCCTCACCCTTAACCCTCACACTTAACCCTCACCCTTAATCCTTAACCCTCACCCTTAACACTTACCCTCAACCCTCACACATAACCATCACCCTTAACCCTCACCCTTAACCCTCACCCTTAACACTCACCCTTAACCCTTAACCCTCACACTTAACCCTCACCCTTAACCCTCACCCTTAACCATCACCCCTAACCATCACCCTTAACCCTCACCCTTAACCCTCACCCTTAACCCTCACCCTTAACACTCACCCTTAACCCTTAACACTCACCCTTAACCCTCACCCTTAACTCTCACCCATATCCCTCACCCTTATCCCTCACCCTTAACCCTCACCCTTAACCCTCACCCTTAACCCTCACCCTTAACACTCACCCTTAACCCTCACCCTTAACCTTCACTCACCCTTAACCCTCACCCTTAACCCTCACCCTTAACCATCACCCTTAACCCTCACCCTTAACCCTCACCCTTAACCATCACCCTTAACCCTCAGCCTTAACCCTCACTCTTAACACTCACCCTTAACCCTTAACCCTCACCCTTAACCCTCACCCTTAACCCTCACCCTTAACCCTCACCCATAACACTCACCCTTACCCCACACCCTTAACCCTCACCCTTAACCATCACCCTTAACCCTCACCCTTAACCCTCACCCTTAACCCTCACCCTTAACCCTCACCCTTAACTCTCACCCATAACCCTCACCCTTAACCATCACCCTTAACCCTCACCCTTAACCCTCACCCTTAACCCTCACCCTTAACCCTCACCCTTAACCATCACCCTTAACCCTCACCCTTAACGCTCACCCTTAACCCTCACCCTTAACACTCACCCTTAACCCTTAACCCTCACCCTTAACCCTCACCCTTAACACTCACCCATAACCCTCACCCTTACCCCTCACCCTTAACCCTCACCCTTAACCCTCACCCTTAACCCTCACGCTTAACCCTCACCCTTAACCATCACCCTTAACCCTCACCCTTAACCCTCACCCTTAACCCTCACCCTTAACCCTCACCCTTAACCCTCACCCTTAACTCTTAACCCTCACCCTTAACCATCACCCTTAACCCTCACCCTTAACCCTCACCCTTAACCCTCACACTTAACCCTCACCCTTAATCCTTAACCCTCACCCTTAACACTTACCCACAACCCTCACACTTAACCATCACCCTTAACCCTCACCCTTAACCCTCACCCTTAACACTCACCCTTAACCCTTAACGCTCACACTTAACCCTCACCCTTAACCCTCACCCTTAACACTCACCCTTAACCCTTAACCCTCACACTTAACCCTCTCCCTTAATCCTTAACCCTCACCCTTAACACTTACCCTCAACCCTCACACTTAACCATCACCCTTAACCCTCACCCTTAACCCTCACCCTTAACACTCACCCTTAACCCTTAACCCTCACACTTAACCCTCACCCTTAACCCTCACCCTTACCCATCACCCTTAACCATCACCCTTAACCCTCACCCTTAACCCTCACCCTTAACCCTCACCCTTAACACTCACCCTTAACCCTTAACACTCACCCTTAACCCTCACCCTTAACTCTCACCCATATCCCTCACCCTTATCCCTCACCCTTAACCCTCACCCTTAACCCTCACCATTAACACTCACCCTTAACCCTCACCCTTAACCTTCACTCACCCTTAACCCTCACCCTTAACCCTCACCCTTAACCATCACCCTTAACCCTCACCCTTAACCCTTAACCATCACCCTTAACCCTCAGCCTTAACCCTCACTCTTAACACTCACCCTTAAACATTAACACTCACCCTTAACCCTCACCCTTAACCCTCACCCTTAACCCTCACCCATAACACTCACCCTTACCCCACACCCTTAACCCTCACCCTTAACCATCACCCTTAACCCTCACCCTTAACCCTCACCCTTAACCCTCACCCTTAACCCTCACCCTTAACTCTCACTCTTAACCCTCACCCTTAACCATCACCCTTAACCCTCACCCTTAACCCTCACCCTTAACCCTCACCCTTAACCCTCACCCTTAACCATCACCCTTAACCCTCACCCTTAACGCTCACCCTTAACCCTCACCCTTAACACTCACCTTTAACCCTCACCCTTAACCCTCACCCTTAACACTCACCCATAACCCTCACCCTTACCCCTCACCCTTAACCCTCACCCTTAACCCTCACCCTTAACCCTCCCACTTAACCCTCACCCTTAACCCTCACCCTTAACCCTCACCCTTAATTCTCACGCTTAACCCTCACCCTTAACCATCACCCTTAACCCTCACCCTTAACCCTCACCCTTAACCATCACCCTTAACCCTCACCCTTAACCCTCACCCTTAACCCTTAACCCTCACCCTTAACCATCACCCTTAACCCTCACCCTTAACCCTCACCCTTAACCCTCACACGTAACCCTCACCCTTAATCCTTAACCCTCACCCTTAACACTTACCCTCAACCCTCACACTTAACCATCACCCTTAACCCTCACCCTTAACCCTTACCCTTAACACTCACCCTTAACCCTTAACCCTCACACTTAACCCTCACCCTTAACCCTCACCCTTAACACTCACCCTTAACCCTTAACCCTCACACTTAACCCTCACCCTTAATCCTTAACCCTCACCCTTAACCCTTACCCTCAACCCTCACACTTAACCATCACCCTTAACCCTCACCCTTAACCCTCACCATTAACTCTCACACTTAACCCTCACACTTAATCCTTAACCCTCACCATTAACCCTCACCCTTAACCCTCACCCTTAACCCTCACCCATAACACTCACCCTTACCCCTCACCCTTAACCCTCACCCTTAACCAGCACCCTTAACCCTCACCCTTAACCCTCACCCTTAACCCTCACCCTTAACTCTCACCCTTAACCCTCACCCTTAACCATCACCCTTAACCCTCACCCTTAACCCTCACCCTTAACCCTCACCCTTAACCCTCACCCTTAACCATCACCCTTAACCCTCACCCTTAACGCTCACCCTTAACCCTCACCCTTAACATTCACCCTTAACCCTTAACCCTCACCCTTAACCCTCACCCTTAACACTCACCCATAACCCTCACCCTTACCACTCACCCTTAACAATCACCCTTAACCATCACCCTTAACCCTCACCCTTAAACCTCACCCTTAACCCTCACCCTTAACCCTCACCCTTAATTCTCACGCTTAACCCTCACCCTTAACCATCACCCTTAACCCTCACCCTTAACCCTCACCCTTAACCCTCACCCTTAACCCTCACCCTTAACCCTCACCCTTAACACTTAACCCTCACCCTTAACCATCACCCTTAACCCTCACCCTTAACCCTCACCCTTAACCCTCACACTTAACCCTCACCCTTAATCCTTAACCTTCACCATTAACCCTCACCCTTAACTTTCACTCACCCTTAACCCTTACCCTTAACCCTCACCCTTAACCATCACCCTTAACCCTCACCCTTAACCCTCACCCTTAACCATCACCCTTAACCCTCAGCCTTATCCCTCACTCTTAACACTCACCCTTAACCCTTAACCCTCACCCTTAACCCTCACCCTTAACCCTCACCCTTAACCCTCACCCATAACACTCACCCTTACCCCACACCCTTAACCCTCACCCTTAACCATCACCCTTAACCCTCACCCTTAACCCTCACCCTTAACCCTCACCCTTAACCCTCACCCTTAACTCTCACCCTTAACCCTCACCCTTAACCATCACCCTTAACCCTCACCCTTAACCCTCACCCTTAACCCTCACCCTTAACCCTCACCCTTAACCATCACCCTTAACCCTCACCCTTAACGCTCACCCTTAACCCTCACCCTTAACACTCACCCTTAACCCTTAACCCTCACCCTTAACCCTCACCCTTAACACTCACCCATAACCCTCACCCTTACCCCTCACCCTTAACCCTCACCCTTAACCCTCACCCTTAACCCTCACCCTTAACCCTCACCCTTAACCATCACCCTTAACCCTCACCCTTAATTCTCACGCTTAACCCTCACCCTTAACCATCACCCTTAACCCTCACCCTTAACCCTCACCCTTAACCCTCACCCTTAACCCTCACCCTTAACCCTCACCCTTAACCCTTAACCCTCACCCTTAACCATCACCCTTAACCCTCACCCTTAACCCTCACACTTAACCCTCACCCTTAATCCTTAACCCTCACCCTTAACACTTACCCTCAACCCTCACACTTAACCATCACCCTTAACCCTCACCCTTAACCCTCACCCTTAACACTCACCCTTAACCCTTAACCCTCACCCTTAACCCTCACCCTTAACACTCACCCTTAACCCTTAACCCTCACACTTAACCCTCACCCTTAATCCTTAACCCTCACCCTTAACCCTTACCCTCAACCCTCACCCTTAACCATCACCCTTAACCCTCACCCTTAACCCTCACCCTTAACCCTCACCCTTAACCCTCACCCTTAACCATCACCCTTAACCCTCACCCTTAACGCTCACCCTTAACCCTCACCCTTAACACTCACCCTTAACCCTTAACCCTCACCCTTAACCCTCACCCTTAACACTCACCCATAACCCTCACCCTTACCCCTCACCCTTAACCCTCACCCTTAACCCTCACCCTTAACCCTCACCCTTAACCCTCACCCTTAACCATCACCCTTAACCCTCACCCTTAATTCTCACGCTTAACCCTCACCCTTAACCATCACCCTTAACCCTCACCCTTAACCCTCACCCTTAACCCTCACCCTTAACCCTCACCCTTAACCCTCACCCTTAACCCTTAACCCTCACCCTTAACCATCACCCTTAACCCTCACCCTTAACCCTCACACTTAACCCTCACCCTTAATCCTTAACCCTCACCCTTAACACTTACCCTCAACCCTCACACTTAACCATCACCCTTAACCCTCACCCTTAACCCTCACCCTTAACACTCACCCTTAACCCTTAACCCTCACCCTTAACCCTCACCCTTAACACTCACCCTTAACCCTTAACCCTCACACTTAACCCTCACCCTTAATCCTTAACCCTCACCCTTAACCCTTACCCTCAACCCTCACACTTAACCATCACCCTTAACCCTCACCCTTAACCCTCACCATTAACTCTCACACTTAACCCTCACCCTTAATCCTTAACCCTCACCATTAACCCTCACCCTTAACCCTCACACTTAACCCTCACCCATAACACTCACCCTTACCCCTCACCCTTAACCCTCACCCTTAACCATCACCCTTAACCCTCACCCTTAACCCTCACCCTTAACCCTCACCCTTAACCCTCACCCTTAACTCTCACCCTTAACCCTCACCCTTAACCATCACCCTTAACCCTCACCCTTAACCCTCACCCTTAACCCTCACCCTTAACCCTCACCCTTAACCATCACCCTTAACCCTCACCCTTAACGCTCACCCTTAACCCTCACCCTTAACATTCACCCTTAACCCTTAACCCTCACCCTTAACCCTCACCCTTAACACTCACCCATAACCCTCACCCTTACCCCTCACCCTTAACCCTCACCCTTAACCCTCACCCTTAACCCTCACCCTTAAACCTCACCCTTAACCCTCACCCTTAAACCTCACCCTTAATTCTCACGCTTAACCCTCACCCTTAACCATCACCCTTAACCCTCACCCTTAACCCTCACCCTTAACCCTCACCCTTAACCCTCACCCTTAACCCTCACCCTTAACCCGTAACCCTCACCCTTAACCATCACCCTTAACCCTCACCCTTAACCCTCACCCTTAACCCTCACACTTAACCCTCACCCTTAATCCTTAACCCTCACCCTTAACACTTACCCTCAACCCTCACCTTAACCATCACCCTTAACCCTCACCTTTAACCCTCACCCTTAACACTCACCCTTAACCCTTAACCCTCACACTTAACCCTCACCCTTAACCCTCACCCTTAACACTCACCCTTAACCCTTAACCCTCACACTTAACCCTCACCCTTAATCCTTAACCCTCACCCTTAACCCATACCCTCAACCCTCACACTTAACCATCACCCTTAACCCTCACCCTTAACCCTCACCATTAACTCTCACACTTAACCCTCACCCTTAATCCTTAACCCTCACCATTAACGCTCACCCTTAACCCTCACCATTAACCCTCACCCTTAACCCTCACCCTTAACCCTCACCCTTAACACTTAACCCTCACACTCAACCATCCCCCATAACCCTCACCCTTAACCCTCACCCTTAACCCTCACACTTAACCGTCACCCTCAACCCTCACCCTTAACCCTCACTTTAACCCTCACCTTAATCCTTAACCCTCGCCCTTAACCCTCACCCTCAACCCTCACACTTAACCATCACCCTTAACCCTCACCATTAACCCTCACCCTTAACCCTCACCCTTAACCCTCACCCTTAACCCTTAACCCTCACCCTTAATCCTCACCCTTAACCCTCACCCTTAACCCTCACCCTTAACCCTCCCCCATAACCTTCACCCTTACCCCTCACCCTTAACCCTCACCCTTAACCCTCACCCTTAACCCTCACCCTTAACCCTCACCCTTAACCCTCACCCTTAATTCTCACGCTTAACCCTCACCCTTAACCATCACACTTAACATTCACCCTTAACCCTCACCCTTAATCCTCACCCTTAACCCTCACCCTTAAACCTCACCCTTAACTCTTAACCCTCACCCTTAACCATCACCCTTAACCCTCACCCTTAACCCTCACCCTTAACCCTCACACTTAACCCTCACCTTTAATCATTAACCCTCACCCTTAACCCTCACCCTTAACCCTCACCCTTAACCCTCACCCTTAACCCTCACCCTTAACCCGCTACCCTTATTTCTCACGCTTAACCCTCACCCTTAACCATCACCCTTAACCCTCACCCTTAACCCTCACCTTTAACCCTCACCCTTAATCCTTAACACTCGCCCTTAACCCTCACCCTCAACCCTCACACTTAACCATCACCCTTAACCTTCACCATTAACCCTCACCCTTAACCCTCACCCTTAACCCTCACCCTTAACCCTCACCCTTAACCCTCACCCTTAATTCTCACGCTTAACCCTCACCCTTAACCATCACCCTTAACACTCACCATTAACCCTCACCCTTAACCCTCACCCTTAACCCTCACCCTTAAACCTCACCCTTAACTCTTAACCCTCACCCTTAACCATCACCCTTAACCCTCACCCTTAACCCTCACCCTTAACCCTCACACTTAACCCTTACCTTTAATCATTAACCCTAACCCTTAACCCTCACACTTAACCATCACCCTTAACCCTCACCCTTAACCCTCACCCTTAACACTCACCCTTAACCCTTAACCCTCACACTTAGCCCTCACACTTAACCCTCACCTTTAATCATTAACCCTCACCCTTAACCCTCACACTTAACCATCACCCTTAACCCTCACCCTTAACCCTCACCCTTAACACTCACCCTTAACCCTTAACCCTCACCCTTAACCCTCACCCTTAACACTCACCCATAACCCTCACCCTTACCCTTCACCCTTAACCCTCACCCTTAACCCTCACCCTTAACCCTCACCCTTAACCCTCACCCTTAACACTCACCCTTAATTCTCACGCTTAACCCTCACCCTTAACCCTCACCCTTAACCCTCACCCTTAACCCTCACCCTTAACCCTCACCCTTAACCCTTAACCCTCACCCTTAACCCTCACCCTTAACCCTCACCCTTAACCCTCACCCTTAACCCTCACACTTAACCCTCACCCTTAATCCTTAACCCTCACCCTTAACACTTACCCTCAACCCTCACACTTAACCATCACCCTTAACCCTCACCCTTAACCCTTACCCTTAACACTCACCCTTAACCCTTAACCCTCACACTTAACCCTCACCCTTAACCCTCACCCTTAACACTCACCCTTAACCCTTAACCCTCACACTTAACCCTCACCCTTAATCCTTAACCCTCACCCTTAACCCTTACCCTTAATCCTCACCCTTAACCCTCACCCTTAACGCTCACCATTAACCCTCACCCTTAACACTCACCCTTAACCCTTAACCCTCACCCTTAACCCTCACCTTTAACACTCACCCATAACCCTCACCCTTACCCCTCACCCTTAACCCTCACCCTTAACCCTCACCCTTAACCCTCACCCTTAACCCTCACCCTTAACCCTCACCCTTAACTCTCACCCTTAACCCTCACCCTTAACCATCACCCTTAACCCTCACCCTTAATCCTCACCCTTAACCCTCACCCTTAAACCTCACCCTTAACTCTTAACCCTCACCCTTAACCATCACCCTTAACCCTCACCCTTAACCCTCACCCTTAACCCTCACACTTAACCCTCACCTTTAATCATTAACCCTCACCCTTAACCCTCACACTTAACCATCACCCTTAACCCTCACCCTTAACCCTCACCCTTAACACTCACCCTTAACCCTTAACCCTCACACTTAACCCTCACACTTAACCCTCACCCTTAACACTCACCCTTAACCCTTAACACTCACACTTAACCCTCACCCTTAATCCTTAACCCTCACCCTTAACCCTTACCCTCAACCCTCACACTTAACCATCACCCTTAACCCTCACCCTTAACCCTCACCATTAACTCTCACACTTAACCCTCACCCTTAATCCTTAACCCTCACCATTAACCCTCACCCTTAACCCTCACCCTTAACCCTCACCCATAACACTCACCCTTACCCCTCACCCGTAACCCTCACCCTTAACCATCACCCTTAACCCTCACCCTTAACCCTCACCCTTAACCCTCACACTTAACCTTCACCCTTAACTCTCACCCTTAACCCTCACCCTTAACCATCACCCTTAACCCTCACCCTTAACCCTCACCCTTAACCCTAACCCTTAACCCTCACCCTTAACCATCACCCTTAACCCTCACCCTTAACGCTCACCCTTAACCCTCACCCTTAACACTCACCCTTAACCCTTAACCCTCACCCTTAACCCTCACCCTTAACACTCACCCATAACCCTCACCCTTACCCCTCACCCTTAACCCTCACCCTTAACCCTCACCCTTAACCCTCACCCTTAACCCTCACCCTTAACCCTCACCCTTAATTCTCACGCTTAACCCTCACCCTTAACCATCACCCTTAACCCTCACCCTTAACCCTCACCCTTAACCCTCACCCTGAACCCTAACCCTTAACCCTCACCCTTAACCCTTAACCCTCACCCTTAACCCTCACCCTTAACCCTCACCCTTAACCCTAACCCTTAACCCTCACACTTAACCCTCACCCTTAAACCTTAACCCTCACCCTTAACCCTTACCCTCAATCCTCACCCTTAACCATCACCCTTAACCCTCACCCTTAACCCTCACCCTTAACCCTCACCCTTAACCCTCACCATTAACTCTCACACTTAACCCTCACCCTTAATCCTTAACCCTCACCATTAACCCTCACCCTTAACCCTCACCATTAACCCTCACCCTTAACCCTCACCCTTAACCCTCACCCTTAACACTTAACCCTCACACTTAACCATCCCCCATAACCCTCACCCTTAACCCTCACCCTTAACCCTCACACTTAACCCTCACCCTCAACCCTCACCCTTAACCCTCACCTTTAACCCTCACCCTTAATCCTTAACCCTCGCCCTTAACCCTCACGCTCAACCCTCACACTTAACCATCACCCTTAACCCTCACCATTAACCCTCACCCTTAACCCTCACCCTTAACCCTCACCCTTAACCCTCACCCTTAATCCTCACCCTTAACCCTCAACCTTAACCCTCACCCTTAACCCTCCCCCATAACCCTCACCCTTACCCCTCACCCTTAACCCTCACCCTTAACCCTCACCCTTAACCCTCACCCTTAACCCTCACCCTTAACCCTCACCCTTAATTCTCACGCTTAACCCTCACCCTTAACCATCACCCTTAACACTCACCCTTAACCCTCACCCTTAATCCTCACCCTTAACCCTCACCCTTAAACCTCACCTTTAATCCTCACCCTTAACCCTCACCCTTAACCCTCACCCTTAACCCGCTACCCTTATTTCTCACGCTTAACCCTCACCCTTACCCCTCACCCTTAACCCTCACCCTTAACCCTCACCCTTAACCCTCACCCTTAACCCTCACCCTTAACCCTCACCGTTAACCCTCACCCTTAACCATCACCCTTAACCCTCACCCTTAACCCTCACCCTTAACCCTCACACTTAACCCTCACCTTTAATCAAT
Organism: Rhinoraja longicauda; assembly: GCF_053455715.1. Taxonomy (NCBI): domain Eukaryota; kingdom Metazoa; phylum Chordata; class Chondrichthyes; order Rajiformes; family Arhynchobatidae; genus Rhinoraja; species Rhinoraja longicauda. Next base: position 123,927 of record NW_027601335.1, on the reverse strand, counting down.
AACCCTCACCCTTAAACCTCACCCTTAACCCTCACTCTTAACCCTCACCCTTAACCCTCACCCTTAACCCGCTACCCTTATTTCTCACGCTTAACCCTCACCCTTAACCATCACCCTTAACCCTCACCCTTAACCCTCACCCTTAACCCTCACCTTTAACCCTCACCCTTAATCCTTAACACTCGCCCTTAACCCTCACCCTCAACCCTCACACTTAACCATCACCCTTAACCTTCACCATTAACCCTCACCCTTAACCCTCACCCTTAACCCTCACCCTTAACCCTCACCCATAACCCTTAACCCTCACCCTTAACCCTCATCCTTAACCCTCACCCTTAACCCTCACCCTTAACCCTCAACCTTAACCCTCACCCTTAACCCTCACCCTTAAACCTCACCCTTAACCCTCACCCTTAACCCTCACCCTTAACCCTCATCCTTAACCCTCACCCTTAACCCTTAACCCTCACCCTTAACCCTCATCCTTAACCCTCACCCTTAACCCTCACCCTTAACCCTCACCCTTAACCCTCATCCTTAACCATCACCCTTAACCATCACCCTTAACCCTCACCCTTAACCCTCACCCTTAACCCTCACCCTTAACACTCACCCTTAACCCTTAACCCTCACCCTTAACCCTCACCCTTAACCCTCACCTTTAACCCTCACCCATAACCCTCACCCTTACCCCTCACCCTTAACCCTCACCCTTAACCCTCACCCTTAACCCTCACCCTTAACCCTCATCCTTAACCATCACCCTTAACCATCACCCTTAACCCTCACCCTTAACACTCACCCTTAACCCTTAACCCTCACCCTTAACCCTCACCCTTAACTCTCACCCATATCCCTCACCCTTATCCCTCACCCTTAACCCTCACCCTTAACCCTCACCCTTAACCCTCACCCTTAACCCTCACCCTTAACCCCCACCCTTAACCCTCACCCTTAACCCTCACCCTTAACTCTCACCCTTAACCCTCACCCTTAACCATCACCCTTAACCCTCACCCTTAACCCTCACCCTTAACCCTCATCCTTAACCATCACCCTTAACCATCACCCTTAACCCTCACCCTTAACCCTCACCCTTAACCCTCACCCTTAACACTCACCCTTAACCCTTAACCCTCACCCTTAACCCTCACCCTTAACCCTCACCCTTAACCCTCACCCATAACCCTCACCCTTACCCCTCACCCTTAACCCTCACCCTTAACCCTCACCCTTAACCCTCACCCTTAACCCTCATCCTTAACCATCACCCTTAACCATCACCCTTAACCCTCACCCTTAACACTCACCCTTAACCCTCACCCTTAACACTCACCTTTAACCCTTAACCCTCACCCTTAACCCTCACCCTTAACTCTCACCCATATCCCTCACCCTTATCCCTCACCCTTAACCCTCACCCTTAACCCTCACCCTTAACCCTCACCCTTAACCCTCACCCTTAACCCCCACCCTTAACCCTCACCCTTAACCCTCACCCTTAACTCTCACCCTTAACCCTCACCCTTAACCATCACCCTTAACCCTCACCCTTAACCCTCACCCTTAACCATCATCCTTAACCCTCACCCTTAACCCTCACCCTTAACACTCACCCTTAACCCTTAACCCTCACCCTTAACCCTCACCCTTAACCCTCACCCTTAACCCTCACCCATAACCCTCACACTTACACCTCACCATTAACCCTCACCCTTAACCATCACCCTTAACCCTCACCCTTAACCCTCACCCTTAACCCTCACCCTTAACCCTCACCCTTATCCCTCACCCTTAACCCTCACCCTTAACCCTTAACCCTCACCCTTAACCATCATCCTTAACCCTCACCTTTAACCCTCACCCTTAACCCTCACACTTAACCCTCACCCTTAATCCTTAACCCTCACCCTTAACCCTCACCCTCAACCCTCACACTTAACCATCACCCTTAACCCTCACCCTTAACCCTCACCATTACCCCTCACCCTTAACCCTCACCCTTAACCCGCACCCTTAACCCTTAACCCTCACCGTTAACCCTCACCCTTAACCCTCAACCTTAACCCTCACCCTTAACCCTCACCCTTAACCCTCACCTTTAACCCTCACCCTTAATCCTTAACCCTCGCCCTTAACCCTCACCCTCAACCCTCACTTAACCATCACCCTTAACCCTCACACTTAACCCTCACCATTAACCCTCGCGCTTAACCCTCACCCTTAACCCTCACCCTTAACCCTCACTCTTAACCCTTAACCCTCACCCTTAACCCTCACCCTTAACCCTCACCCTTAACACTCACCCTTAACCCTCGCCCTTAACCCTCCCCTTAACCCTCACCCTTAACCCTCAACCTTAACACTCAACCTTAACCCTCACCCTTAACCCTCACCCGTAACCCTCACCCTTAACCCTCACCCTTAACCCTCACCCTTATCCATCACCCTTAACCCTCACCCTTAACGCTCACCCTTAACCCTCACCATTAACACTCACCCTTAACCCTTAACACTCACCCTTAAGCCTCACCCATAACCCTCACCCTTACCCCTCACCCTTAACCCTCACCCTTAACCCTCACCCTTACCCCTCACCCTTAACCCTCACCCTTAACCCTCACCCTTAACCTTCACCCTTAATTCTCACGCTTGACCCTCACCCTTAACCATCATCCTTAACCCTCACCCTTAACCCTCACCCTTAACCCTCACCCTTAACCCTCACCCTTAACCCTCACCCTTAACCCTTAACCCTCACCCTTAACCATCACCCTTAACCCTCACCCTTAACCCTTAACCCTCACCCTTAACATTTACCCTCAAACCTCACACTTAACCATCACCCTTAACCCTCACCCTTAACCCTCACCATTAACCCTCATCCTTAACCCTCACACTTAACCCTCACCCTTAACCCTCACCCTTAAACCTCACCCTTAACCATCACCCTTAACCATCACCCTTAACCCTCACCCTTAACCCTCACCCTTAACCCATACCCTTAACCCTCACCCTTAACACTCACCCTTAACCCTTAACCCTCACACTTAACCCTCACCCTTAATCCTTAACCCTCACCCTTAACCCTCACCCTCAACCCTCACACTTAACCATCACCATTAACCCTCACCCTTAACCCTCACCATTACCCCTCACCCTTAACCCTCACCCTTAACCCTCACCCTTAACCCTTAACCCTCACCGTTAACCCTTACCATTAACCCTCATCCTTAACCCTCACACTTAACCCTCACCCTTAACCCTCACCCTTAAACCTCACCCTTAACCATCACCCTTAACCATCACCCTTAACCCTCACCCTTAACCCTCACCCTTAACCCACACCCTTAACCCTCACCCTTAACACTCACCCTTAACCCTTAACCCTCACACTTAACCCTCACCCTTAATCCTTAACCCTCACCCTTAACCCTCACCCTCAACCCTCACACTTAACCATCACCATTAACCCTCACCCTTAACCCTCACCATTACCCCTCACCCTTAACCCTCACCCTTAACCCTCACCCTTAACCCTTAACCCTCACCGTTAACCCTTACCATTAACCCTCAACCTTAACCCTCACCCTTAACCCTCACCCATAACCCTCACCTTTAACCCTCACCCTTAATCCTTAACCCTCGCCCTTAACCCTCACCCTCAACCCTCACTTAACCATCACCCTTAACCCTCACACTTAACCCTCACCATTAACCCTCACGCTTAACCCTCACCCTTAAACCTCACCCTTAACCCTCACTCTTAACCCTTAACCCTCACCCTTAACCCTCACCCTTAACCCTCACCCTTAACACTCACCCTTAACCCTCGCCCTTAAACCTCCCCCTTAACCCTCACCCTTAACCCTCAACCTTAACACTCACCCTTAACCCTCACCCTTAACCCTCACCCTTAACCCTCACCCTTAACCCTCACCCTTAACCCTCACCCTTAACCATCACCCTTAACCCTCACCCTTAACGCTCACCCTTAACCCTCACTCTTAACACTCACCCTTAACCCTTAACCCTCACCCTTAACACTCACCCTTAAGCCTCACCCATAACCCTCACCCTTACCCCTCACCCTTAACCCTCACCCTTAACCCTCACCCTTACCCCTCACCCTTAACCCTCACCCTTAACCCTCACCCTTAACCTTCACCCTTAATTCTCACGCTTGACCCTCACCCTTAACCATCACCCTTAACCCTCACCCTTAACCCTCACCCTTAACCCTCACCCTTAACCCTCACACTTAACCCTCACCCTTAACCCTTAACCCTCACACTTAACCATCACCCTTAACCCTCACCCTTAACCCTTAACCCTCACCCTTAACACTTACCCTCAAACCTCACACTTAACCATCACCCTTAACCCTCACCCTTAACCCTCACCATTAACCCTCATCCTTAACCCTCACACTTAACCCCCACCCTTAACCCTCACCCCTAAACCTCACCCTTAACCATCACCCTTAACCATCACCCTTAACCCTCACCCTTAACCCTCACCATTAACTCTCACCCTTAACTCTCACCCTTAACCATCATCCTTAACCTTCACCCTTAACCCTCACCCTTAACCCTCACCCTTAACCCTCACCCTTAACCCTCACCCTTAACACTTATCCCTCACACTTAACCATCCCCCATAACCCTCACCCTTAACCCTCACCCTTAACCCTCACACTTAACCCTCACCCTCAAACCTCACCCTTAACCCTCACATTTAACCCTCACCCTTAATCCTTAACCCTCGCCCTTAAACCTCACCCTCAACCCTCACACTTAACCATCACACTTAACCCTCACCATTAACCCTCACCCTTAACCCTCACCCTTAACCCTCACCCTTAACCCTTAACCCTCACCCTTAACCCTCACCCTTAACCCTCACCCTTAACCCTCATCCTTAACCATCACCCTTAACCATCACCCTTAACCCTCACCCTTAACCCTCACCCTTAACCCTCACCCTTAACACTCACCCTTAACCCTTAACCCTCACCCTTAACCCTCACCCTTAACTCTCATCCATATCCCTCACCCTTATCCCTCACCCTTAACCCTCACCCTTAACCCTCACCCTTAACCCTCACCCTTAACCCTCACCCTTAACCCTCACCCTTAACCCACACCATTAACCCTCACCCTTAACTCTCACCCTTAACCCTCACCCTTAACCATCACCCTTAACCCTCACCCTTAACCCTCACCCTTAACCATCATCCTTAACCCTCACCCTTAACCCTCACCCTTAACCCTTAACCCTCACCCTTAACACTTACCCTCAAACCTCACACTTAACCATCACCCTTAACCCTCACCCTTAACCCTCACCATTAACCCTCATCCTTAACCCTCACACTTAACCCTCACCCTTAACCCTCACCCTTAAACCTCACCCTTAACCATCACCCTTAACCATCACCCTTAACCCTCACCCTTAACCCTCACCCTTAACCCACACCCTTAACCCTCACCCTTAACACTCACCCTTAACCCTTAACCCTCACACTTAACCCTCACCCTTAATCCTTAACCCTCACCCTTAACCCTCACCCTCAACCCTCACACTTAACCATCACCATTAACCCTCACCCTTAACCCTCACCATTACCCCTCACCCTTAACCCTCACCCTTAACCCTCACCCTTAACCCTTAACCCTCACCGTTAACCCTTACAATTAACCCTCAACCTTAACCCTCACCCTTAACCCTCACCCATAACCCTCACCTTTAACCCTCACCCTCAATCCTTAACCCTCGCCCTTAACCCTCACCCTCAACCCTCACTTAACCATCACCCTTCACCCTCACACTTAACCCTCACCATTAACCCTCACGCTTAACCCTCACCCTTAAACCTCACCCTTAACCCTCACTCTTAACCCTTAACCCTCACCCTTAACCCTCACCCTTAACCCTCACCCTTAACACTCACCCTTAACCCTCGCCCTTAAACCTCCCCCTTAACCCTCACCCTTAACCCTCAACCTTAACACTCACCCTTAACCCTCACCCTTAACCCTCACCCTTAACCCTCACCCTTAACCCTCACCCTTAACCCTCACCCTTAACCATCACCCTTAACCGTCACCCTTAACGCTCACCCTTAACCCTCACTCTTAACACTCACCCTTAACCCTTAACCCTCACCCTTAACACTCACCCTTAAGCCTCACCCATAACCCTCACCCTTATCACTCACCCTTAACCCTCACCCTTAACCCTCACCCTTACCCCTCACCCTTAACCCTCACCCTTAACCCTCACCCTTAACCTTCACCCTTAATTCTCACGCTTGACCCTCACCCTTAACCATCACCCTTAACCCTCACCCTTAACCCTCACCCTTAACCCTCACCCTTAACCCTCACACTTAACCCTCACCCTTAACCCTTAACCCTCACCCTTAACCATCACCCTTAACCCTCACCCTTAACCCTTAACCCTCACCCTTAACACTTACCCTCAAACCTCACACTTAACCATCACCCTTAACCCTCACCCTTAACCCTCACCATTAACCCTCATCCTTAACCCTCACACTTAACCCCCACCCTTAACCCTCACCCCTAAACCTCACCCTTAACCATCACCCTTAACCATCACCCTTAACCCTCACCCTTAACCCTCACCCTTAACCCTCACCCTTAACCCTCACCCTTAACACTCACCCTTAAACCCTTAACCCTCACACTTAACCCTCACCCTTAATCCTTAACCCTCACCCTTAACCCTTACCCTCAACCCACACACTTAACCATCACCCTTAACCCTCACCCTTAACCCTCACCATTAACTCTCACCCTTAACTCTCACCCTTAACCATCATCCTTAACCTTCACCCTTAACCCTCACCCTTAACCCTCACCCTTAACCCTCACCCTTAACACTTAACCCTCACACTTAACCATCCCCCATAACCCTCACCCTTAACCCTCACCCTTAACCCTCACACTTAACCCTCACCCTCAAACCTCACCCTTAACCCTCACATTTAACCCTCACCCTTAATCCTTAACCCTCGCCCTTAAACCTCACCCTCAACCCTCACACTTAACCATCACACTTAACCCTCACCATTAACCCTCACCCTTAACCCTCACCCTTAACCCTCACCCTTAACCCTTAACCCTCACCCTTAACCCTCACCCTTAACCCTCACCCTTAACCCTCATCCTTAACCATCACCCTTAACCATCACCCTTAACCCTCACCCTTAACCCTTACCCTTAACCCTCACCCTTAACACTCACCCTTAACCCTTAACCCTCACCCTTAACCCTCACCCTTAACTCTCATCCATATCCCTCACCCTTATCCCTCACCCTTAACCCTCACCCTTAACCCTCACCCTTAACCCTCACCCTTAACCCTCACCCTTAACCCTCACCCTTAACCCACACCATTAACCCTCACCCTTAACTCTCACCCTTAACCCCCACCCTTAACCATCACCCTTAACCCTCACCCTTAACCCTCACCCTTAACCATCATCCTTAACCCTCACCCTTAACCCTCACCCTTAACACTCACCCTTAACCCTTAACCCTCACCCTTAACCCTCACCCTTAACCCTCACCCTTAACCTTCACCCATAACCATCACCCTTACCCCTCACCCTTAACCCTCACCCTTAACCATCACCTTTAACCCTCACCCTTAACCCTCACCCTTAACCCTCACCCTTAACCCTCACCCTTAACTCTCACCCTTAACCCTCACCCTTAACCCTCACCCTTAACCCTCACCCACAACCCTCACCCTTACCCCTCACCCTTAACCCTCACCCTTAACCCTCACCCTTAACCCTCACCCTTAACCCTCACCCTTAACCCTCACCCTTAATTCTCACGCTTAACCCTCACCCTTAACCATCACCCTTAACCCTCACCCTTAACCCTCACCCTTAACCCTCATGCTTAACCCTCACCCTTAACCCTCACCCTTAACCCTTAACGCTCACCCTTAACCATCACTCTTAACCCTCACCCTTAACCCTCACACTTAACCCTCACACTTAACCCTCACCCTTAATCCTTAACCCTCACCCTTAACCCTCACCCTTAACCCTCACCCTTAACCCTCACCCTTAACCCTCACCCTTAATTCTCACGCGTAACCCTCACCCTTAACCATCACCCTTAACCCTCACCCTTCACCCTCACCCTTAACCCTCACCTTTAACCCTCACCCTTAATCCTTAACCCTCGCCCTTAACCCTCACCCTCAACCCTCACACTTAACCATCACCCTTAACCTTCACCATTAACCCTCACCCTTAACCCTCACCCTTAACCCTCACCCTTAACCCTCACCCTTAACCCTTAACCCTCACCCTTAACCCTCACCCTTAACCCTCACCCTTAACCCTCACACTTAACCCTCACCCTTAACCCTCACCCTTAACCCTCAACCTTAACCCTCACCCTTAACCCTCACTCTTAAACCTCACCCTTAACCCTCACCCTTAACCCTCACCATTAACCCTCAACCTTAACCATCACCCTTAACCATCACCCTTAACCCTCACCCTTAACCCTCACCCTTAACCCTCACCCTTAACACTCACCCTTAACCCTTAACCCTCACCCTTAACCCTCACCCTTAACTCTCACCCATATCCCTCACCCTTACCCCTCACCCTGAACCCTCACCCTTAACCCTCACCCTTAACCCTCACCCTTAACCCTCACCCTTAACCCTCACCCTTAACCCTCACACTTAACCCTCACCCTTAACCCTTAACCCTCACCCTTAACCATCACCCTTAACCCTCACCCTTAACCCTTAACCCTCACCCTTAACACTTACCCTCAAACCTCACACTTAACCATCACCCTTAACCCTCACCCTTAACCCTCACCATTAACCCTCATCCTTAACCCTCACACTTAACCCTCACCCTTAACCCTCACCCTTAAACCTCACCCTTAACCATCACCCTTAACCATCACCCTTAACCCTCACCCTTAACCCTCACCCTTAATCCTCACCCTTAACCCTCACCCTTAACACTCACCCTTAACCCTTAACCCTCACACTTAACCCTCACCCTTAATCCTTAACCCTCACCCTTAACCCTTACCCTCAACCCACACACTTAACCATCACCCTTAACCCTCACCCTTAACCCTCACCATTAACTCTCACCCTTAACTCTCACCCTTAACCATCATCCTTAACCTTCACCCTTAACCCTCACCCTTAACCCTCACCCTTAACCATCACCCTTAACCCTCACCATTAACCCTCACCCTTAACCCTCACCCTTAACCCTCACCCTTAACCCTTAACCCTCACCCTTAACCCTCACACTTAACCCTCACCCTCAAACCTCACCCTTAACCCTCACCTTTAACCCTCACCCTTAATCCTTAACCCTCGCCCTTAAACCTCACCCTCAACCCTCACACTTAACCATCACCCTTAACCCTCACCATTAACCCTCACCCTTAACCCTCACCCTTAACCCTCACCCTTAACCCTTAACCCTCACCCTTAACCCTCACCCTTAACCCTCACCCTTAACCCTCATCCTTAACCAACACCCTTAACCATCACCTTAACCCTCACCCTTAACCCTCACCCTTAACCCTCACCCTTAACACTCACCCTTAACCCTTAACCCTCACCCTTAACCCTCACCCTTAACTCTCATCCATATCCCTCACCCTTATCCCTCACCCTTAACCCTCACCCTTAACCCTCACCCTTAACCCTCACCCTTAACCCTCACCCTTAACCCTCACCCTTAACCCCCACCATTAACCCTCACCCTTAACTCTCACCCTTAACCCTCACCCTTACCCCTCACCCTTAACCCTCACCCTTAACCCTCACCCTTAACCTTCACCCTTAATTCTCACGCTTGACCCTCACCCTTAACCATCACCCTTAACCCTCACCCTTAACCCTCACCCTTAACCCTCACCCTTAACCCTCACACTTAACCCTCACCCTTAACCCTTAACCCTCACCCTTAACCATCACCCTTAACCCTCACCCTTAACCCTTAACCCTCACCCTTAACACTTACCCTCAAACCTCACACTTAACCATCACCCTTAACCCTCACCCTTAACCCTCACCATTAACCCTCATCCTTAACCCTCACACTTAACCCCCACCCTTAACCCTCACCCTTAAACCTCACCCTTAACCATCACCCTTAACCATCACCCTTAACCCTCACCCTTAACCCTCACCCTTAACCCTCACCCTTAACCCTCACCCTTAACACTCACCCTTAACCCTTAACCCTCACACTTAACCCTCACCCTTAATCCTTAACCCTCACCCTTAACCCTTACCCTCAACCCACACACTTAACCATCACCCTTAACCCTCACCCTTAACCCTCACCATTAACTCTCACCCTTAACTCTCACCCTTAACCATCATCCTTAACCTTCACCCTTAACCCTCACCCTTAACCCTCACCCTTAACCCTCACCCTTAACACTTAACCCTCACACTTAACCATCCCCCATAACCCTCACCCTTAACCCTCACCCTTAACCCTCACACTTAACCCTCACCCTCAAACCTCACCCTTAACCCTCACATTTAACCCTCACCCTTAATCCTTAACCCTCGCCCTTAAACCTCACCCTCAACCCTCACACTTAACCATCACCCTTAACCCTCACCATTAACCCTCACCCTTAACCCTCACCCTTAACCCTCACCCTTAACCCTTAACCCTCACCCTTAACCCTCACCCTTAACCCTCACCCTTAACCCTCATCCTTAACCATCACCCTTAACCATCACCCTTAACCATCACCTTAACCCTCACCCTTAACCCTCACCCTTAACCCTCACCCTTAACACACACCCTTAACCCTTAACCCTCACCCTTAACCCTCACCCTTAACTCCCATCCATATCCCTCACCCTTATCCCTCACCCTTAACCCTCACCCTTAACCCTCACCCTTAACCCTCACCCTTAACCCTCACCCTTAACCCTCACCCTTAACCCCCACCATTAACCCTCACCCTTAACTCTCACCCTTAACCCTCACCCTTACCCCTCACCCTTAACCCTCACCCTTAACCCTCACCCTTAACCTTCACCCTTAATTCTCACGCTTGACCCTCACCCTTAACCATCACCCTTAACCTTCACCCTTAACCCTCACCCTTAACCCTCACCCTTAACCCTCACACTTAACCCTCACCCTTAACCCTTAACCCTCACCCTTAACCATCACCCTTAACCCTCACCCTTAACCCTTAACCCTCACCCTTAACACTTACCCTCAAACCTCACACATAACCATCACCCTTAACCCTCACCCTTAACCCTCACCATTAACCCTCATCCTTAACCCTCACACTTAACCCCCACCCTTAACCCTCACCCTTAAACCTCACCCTTAACCATCACCCTTAACCATCACCCTTAACCCTCACCCTTAACCCTCACCCTTAACCCTCACCCTTAACCCTCACCCTTAACACTCACCCTTAACCCTTAACCCTCACACTTAACCCTCACCCTTAATCCTTAACCCTCACCCTTAACCCTTACCTTCAACCCACACACTTAACCATCACCCTTAACCCTCACCCTTAACCCTCACCATTAACTCTCACCCTTAACTCTCACCCTTAACCATCATCCTTAACCTTCACCCTTAACCCTCACCCTTAACCCTCACCCTTATCCCTCACCCTTAACACTTAACCCTCACACTTATCCATCCCCCATAACCCTCACCCTTAACCCTCACCCTTAACCCTCACACTTAACCCTCACCCTCAAACCTCACCCTTAAGCCTCACATTTAACCCTCACCCTTAATCCTTAACCCTCGCCCTTAAACCTCACCCTCAACCCTCACACTTAACCATCACCCTTAACCCTCACCATTAACCCTCACCCTTAACCCTCACCCTTAACCCTCACCCTTAACCCTTAACCCTCACCCTTAACCCTCACCCTTAACCCTCACCCTTAACCCTCATCCTTAACCATCACCCTTAACCATCACCCTTAACCCTCACCCTTAACCCTCACCCTTAACCCTCACCCTTAACACTCACCCTTAACCCTTAACCCGCACCCTTAACCCTCACCCTTAACTCTCATCCATATCCCTCACCCTTATCCCTCACCCTTAACCCTCACCCTTAACCTTCACCCTTAACCCTCACCCTTAACCCTCACCCTTAACCCTCACCCTTAACCCCCACCATTAACCCTCACCCTTAACTCTCACCCTTAACCCTCACCCTTAACCATCACCCTTAACCCTCACCCTTAACCCTCACCCTTAACCATCATCCTTAACCCTCACCCTTAACCCTCACCCTTAACACTCACCCTTAACCCTTAACCCTCACCCTTAACCCTCACCCTTAACCCTCACCCTTAACCCTCACCCATAACCATCACCCTTACCCCTCACCCTTAACCCTCACCCTTAACCATCACCTTTAACCCTCACCCTTAACCCTCACCCTTAACCCTCACCCTTAACCCTCACCCTTAACTCTCACCCTTAACCCTCACCCTTAACCCTCACCCTTAAACCTCACCCACAACCCTCACCCTTACCCCTCACCCTTAACCCTCACCCTTAACCCTCACCCTTAACCCTCACCCTTAACCCTCACCCTTAACCCTCACCCTTAATTCTCACGCTTACCCCTCACCCTTAACCATCACCCTTAACCCTCACCCTTAACCCTCACCCTTAACCCTCATGCTTAACCCTCACCCTTAACCCTCACCCTTAACCCTTAACCCTCACCCTTAACCATCACTCTTAACCCTCACCCTTAACCCTCACACTTAACCCTCACACTTAACCCTCACCCTTAATCCTTAACCCTCACCCTTAACCCTCACCCTTAACCCTCACCCTTAACCCTCACCCTTAACCCTCACCCTTAACCCTCACCCTTAATTCTCACGCGTAACCCTCACCCTTAACCATCACCCTTAACCCTCACCCTTAACCCTCACCCTTAACCCTCACCTTTAACCCTCACCCTTAATCCTTAACCCTCGCCCTTAACCCTCACCCTCAACCCTCACCCTCAACCCTCACACTTAACCATCACCCTTAACCTTCACCATTAACCCTCACCCTTAACCCTCACCCTTAACCCTCACCCTTAACCCTCACCCTTAACCCTTAACACTCACCCTTAACCCTCACCCTTAACCCTCACCCTTAACCCTCACCCTTAACCCTCACCCTTAACCCTCACCCTTAACCCTCAACCTTAACCCTCACCCTTAACCCTCACTCTTAAACCTCACCCTTCACCCTCACCCTTAACCCTCACCATTAACCCTCAACCTTAACCATCACCCTTAACCATCACCCTTAACCCTCACCCTTAACCCTCACCCTTAACCCTCACCCTTAACACTCACCCTTAACCCTTAACCCTCACCCTTAACCCTCACCCTTAACTCTCACCCATATCCCTCACCCTTACCCCTCACCCTGAACCCTCACCCTTAACCCTCACCCTTAACCCTCACCCTTAACCCTCACCCTTAACCCTCACCCTTAACCCTCACCCTTAACACTCACCCTTAACCCTTAACCCTCGCACTTAACCCTCACCCTTAATCCTTAACCCTCACCCTTAACCCTTACCCTCAACCCACACACTTAACCATCACCCTTAACCCTCACCCTTAACCCTCACCATTAACCCTCATCCTTAACCCTCACACTTAACCCTCACCCTTAACCCTCACCCTTAAACCTCACCCTTAACCATCACCCTTAACCATCACCCTTAACCCTCACCCTTAACCCTCACCCTTAACCCTCACCCTTAACCCTCACCCTTAACACTCACCCTTAACCCTTAACCCTCACACTTAACCCTCACCCTTAATCCTTAACCCTCACCCTTAACCCTTACCCTCAACCCACACACTTAACCATCACCCTTAACCCTCACCCTTAATCCTCACCATTAACTCTCACCCTTAACTCTCACCCTTAACCATCATCCTTAACCTTCACCCTTAACCCTCACCCTTAACCCTCACCCTTAACCCTCACCCTTAACCCTCACCCTTAACACTTAACCCTCACACTTAACCATCCCCCATAACCCTCACCCTTAACCCTCACCCTTAACCCTCACACTTAACCCTCACCCTCAAACCTCACCCTTAACCCTCACCTTTAACCCTCACCCTTAATCCTTAACCCTCGCCCTTAAACCTCACCCTCAACCCTCACACTTAACCATCACCCTTAACCCTCACCATTAACCCTCACCCTTAACCCTCACCCTTAACCCTCACCCTTAACCCTAAACCCTCACCCTTAACCCTCACCCTTAACCCTCACCCTTAACCCTCATCCTTAACCAACACCCTTAACCATCACCCTTAACCCTCACCCTTAACCCTCACCCTTAACCCTCACCCTTAACACTCACCCTTAACCCTTAACCCTCACCCTTAACCCTCACCCTTAACTCTCATCCATATCCCTCACCCTTATCCCTCACCCTTAACCCTCACCCTTAACCCTCACCCTTAACCCTCACCCTTAACCCTCACCCTTAACCCTCACCCTTAACCCCCACCATTAACCCTCACCCTTAACTCTCACCCTTAACCCTCACCCTTAACCATCACCCTTAACCCTCACCCTTAACCCTCACCCTTAACCATCATCCTTAACCCTCACCCTTAACCCTCACCCTTAACACTCACCCTTAACCCTTAACCCTCACCCTTAACCCTCACCCTTAACCCTCACCCTTAACCCTCACCCATAACCATCACCCTTACCCCTCACCCTTAACCCTCACCCTTAACCATCACCTTTAACCCTCACCCTTAACCCTCACCCTTAACCCTCACCCTTAACCCTCACCCTTAACTCTCACCCTTAACCCTCACCCTTAACCCTCACCCTAAACCCTCACCCACAACCCTCACCCTTACCCCTCACCCTTAACCCTCACCCTTAACCCTCACCCTTAACCCTCACCCTTAACCCTCACCCTTAACCCTCACCCTTAATTCTCACGCTTAACCCTCACCCTTAACCATCACCCTTAACCCTCACCCTTAACCCTCACCCTTAACCCTCATGCTTAACCCTTACCCTTAACCCTCACCCTTAACCCTTAACCCTCACCCTTAACCATCACTCTTAACCCTCACCCTTAACCCTCACACTTAACCCTCACACTTAACCCTCACCCTTAATCCTTAACCCTCACCCTGAACCCTCACCCTTAACCCTCACCCTTAACCCTCACCCTTAACCCTCACCCTTAACCCTCACCCTTAATTCTCACGCGTAACCCTCACCCTTAACCATCACCCTTAACCCTCACCCTTAACCCTCACCCTTAACCCTCACCTTTAACCCTCACCCTTAATCCTTAACCCTCGCCCTTAACCCTCACCCTCAACCCTCACACTTAACCATCACCCTTAACCTTCACCATTAACCCTCACCCTTAACCCTCACCCTTAACCCTCACCCTTAACCCTCACCCTTAACCCTTAACCCTCACCCTTAACCCTCACCCTTAACCCTCACCCTTAACCCTCACCCTTAACCCTCACCCTTAACCCTCACCCTTAACCCTCAACCTTAACCCTCACCCTTAACCCTCACTCTTAAACCTCACCCGTAACCCTCACCCTTAACCCTCACCATTAACCCTCAACCTTAACCATCACCCTTATCCATCACCCTTAACCCTCACCCTTAACCCTCACCCTTAACCCTCACCCTTAACACTCACCCTTAACCCTTAACCCTCACCCTTAACCCTCACCCTTAACTCTCACCCATATCCCTCACCCTTACCCCTCACCCTGAACCCTCACCCTTAACCCTCACCCTTAACCCTCACCCTTAACCCTCACCCTTAACCCCCACCCTTAACCCTCACCCTTAACCCTCACCCTTAACTCTTACCCTTAACCCTCACCCTTAACCATCACCATTGACCCTCACCCTTAACCCTCATCCTTAACCATCATCCTTAACCCTCACCCTTAACCCTCACCCTTAACACTCACCCTTAACCCTTAACCCTCACCCTTAACCCTCACCCTTAACCCTCACCCTTAACCCTCACCCATAACCCTCACACTTACACCTCACCATTAACCCTCACCCTTAACCATCACCCTTAACCCTCACCCTTAACCCTCACCCTTAACCCTCACCCTTAACCCTCACCCTTAACCCTCACCCCTAACCCTCACCCTTAACCCTTAACCCTCACCCTTAACCATCATCCTTAACCCTCACCCTTAACCCTCACCCTTAACCCTCACACTTAACCCTCACCCTTAATCCTTAACCCTCACCCTTAACCCTCACCCTCAACCCTCACACTTAACCATCACCCTTAACCCTCACCCTTAACCCTCACCATTACCCCTCACCCTTAACCCTCACCCTTAACCCTCACCCTTAACCCTTAACCCTCACCGTTAACCCTCACCCTTAACCCTCAACTTTAACCCTCACCCTTAACCCTCACCCTTAACCCTCACCTTTAACCCTCACCCTTAATCCTTAACCCTCGCCCTTAACCCTCACCCTCAACCCTCACTTAACCATCACCCTTAACCCTCACACTTAACCCTCACCATTAACCCTCACGCTTAACCCTCACCCTTAACCCTCACCCTTAACCCTCACTCTTAACCCTTAACCCTCACCCTTAACCCTCACCCTTAACCCTCACCCTTAACACTCACCCTTAACCCTCGCCCTTAACCCTCCCCCTTAACCCTCACCCTTAACCCTCAACCTTAACACTCACCCTTAACCCTCACACTTAACCCTCACCCGTAACCCTCACCCTTAACCCTCACCCTTAACCCTCACCCTTAACCATCACCCTTAACCCTCACCCTTAACGCTCACCCTTAACCCTCACCATTAACACTCACCCTTAACCCTCACCCTTAACCCTCGCCCTTAAGCCTCACCCATAACCCTCACCCTTACCCCTCACCCTTAACCCTCACCCTTAACCCTCACCCTTACCCCTCACCCTTAACCCTCACCCTTAAACCTCACCCTTAACCTTCACCCTTAATTCTCACGCTTGACCCTCACCCTTAACCATCACCCTTAACCCTCACCATTAACCCTCACCCTTAACCCTCACCCTTAACCCTCACCCTTAACCCACACCCTTAACCCTTAACCCTCACCCTTAACCATCACCCTTAACCCTCACCCTTAACCCATAACCCTCACCCTTAACACTTACCCTCAAACCTCACACTTAACCATCACCCTTAACCCTCACCCTTAACCCTCACCATTAACCCTCATCCTTAGCCCTCACACTTAACCCTCACCCTTAACCCTCACCCTTAAACCTCACCCTTAACCATCACCCTTAACCATCACCCTTAACCCTCACCCTTAACCCTCACCCTTAACCCTCACCCTTAACCCTCACCCTTAACACTCACCCTTAACCCTTAACCCTCACATTTAACCCTCACCCTTAATCCTTAACCCTCACCCTTAACCCTCACCCTCAACCCTCACACTTAACCATCACCCTTAACCCTCACCCTTAGCCCTCACCATTACCTCTCTCCCTTAACCCTCACCCTTAACCCTCACCCTTAACCCTTAACCCTCACCGTTAACCCTTACCCTTAACCCTCAACCTTAACCCTCACCCTTAACCCTCACCCATAACCCTCACCTTTAACCCTCACCCTTAATCCTTAACCCTCGCCCTTAACCCTCACCCTCAACCCTCACTTAACCATCACCCTTAACCCTCACACTTGACCCTCACCATTAACCCTCACGCTTAACCCTCACCCTTAAACCTCACCCTTAACCCTCACTCTTAACCCTTAACCCTCACCCTTAACCCTCACCCTTAACCCTCACCCTTAACACTCACCCTGAACCCTCGCCCTTAACCCTCCCCCTTAACCCTCACCCTTAACACTCAACCTTAACACTCACCCTTAACCCTCACCCTTAACCCTCACCCGTAACCCTCACCCTTAACCCTCACCCTTAACCCTCACCCTTAACCATCACCCTTAACCCTCACCCTTAACGCTCACCCTTAACCCTCACCCTTAACACTCACCCATAACCCTTAACCCTCACCCTTAACCCTCACCCTTAAGCCTCACCCATAACCCTCACCCTTACCCCTCACCCTTAACCCTCACCCTTAACCCTCACCCTTACCCCTCACCCTTAACCCTCACCCTTAACCCTCACCCTTAACCTTCACCCTTAATTCTCACGCTTGACCCTCACCCTTAACCATCACCCTTAACCCTCACCCTTAACCCTCACCCTTAACCCTGACCCTTAACCCTCACACTTAAACCTCACCCTTAACCCTTAACCCTCACCCTTAACCATCACCCTTAACCCTCACCCTTAACCCTTAACCCTCACCCTTAACACTTACCCTCAAACCTCACACTTAACCATCACCCTTAACCCTCACCCTTAACCCTCACCATTAACCCTCATCCTTAACCCTCACACTTAACCCTCACCCTTAACCCTCACCCTTAAACCTCACCCTTAACCATCACCCTTAACCATCACCCTTAACCCTCACCGTTAACCCTCACCATTAACCCTCACCCTTAACCCTCACCCTTAACACTCACCCTTAACCCTTAACCCTCACACTTAACCCTCACCCTTATTCCTTAACCCTCACCCTTAACCCTTACCCTCAACCCTCACCCTTAACCCTCACCCTTAACCCTCACCCTTAACACTCACCCTTAACCCTCAACCTTAACCCTCACCCTTAACACTCACCCTTAACCCTCACCCTTAACCCTCACCCTTAATCCTCACCCTTAACCCTCACCCTTAACCATCACCCTTAACCATCACCCTTAACCCTCACCCTTAACCTTCACCCTTAACTCTCACCCTTAACCCTTAACCCTCAACCTTAACACTCACCCTTCACTCTCACCCATAACACTCACCCTTATCCCTCACCCTTAACCCTCACCCTTAACCCTCACCCTTAACCCTCACCCTTAACCATCACCCTTAACCCACACCCTTAACCATCACCCTTAACTCTCACCCTTAACCCTCACCCTTAACCATCACCCTTAACCATCACCCTTAACCCTCACCCTTAACCAACACCCTTAACCCTTAACCCTCACCCTTAACCCTCACCCTTAACACTCACCCTTATCTCTCACCCTTAACCCTCACCCTTAACCCTCACCCATAACCCTCAACCTTAACCATCAACCTTAACCCTCACCCTTAACCCTCACCTGTAACTATCACCCTTAACCCTCACCCTTAACTCTCACCCTTAACTCTCACCCTTAACCATCATCCTTAACCTTCACCCTTAACCCTCACCCTTAATCCTCACCGTTAACCCTCACCTTTAACACTTAACCCTCACACTTAACCATCCCCCATAACCCTCACACTTAACCCTCACCCTTAACCCTCACACTTAACCCTCACCCTCAACCCTCACCCTTAACCCTCACCTTTAACCCTCACCCTTAATCCTTAACCCTCGCCCTTAAACCTCACCCTCAACCCTCACACTTAACCATCACCCTTAACCCTCACCATTAACCCTCACCCTTAACCCTCACCCTTAACCCTCACCCTTAACCCTTAACCCTCACCCTTAACCCTCACCCTTAACCCTCACCCTTAACCCTCACCCTTAACCCTCACCCTTAACCCTCACCCTTAACCCTCAACCTTAACCCTCACCCTTAACAACTCACCCTTAACCCTCACCCTTAACCCTCACCCTTAACCCTCACCCTTTACCCTCACCCTTAACCCTCACCCTTAACCCTCACCCTTAACCCTCACCCTTAACACTCACCCTTAACCCTCAACCTTAACCCTCACCCTTAACACTCACCCTTAACCCTCACCCTTAACCCTCACCCTTAATCCTCACCCTTAACCCTCACCCTTAACCATCACCCTTAACCATCACCCTTAACCCTCACCCTTAACCCTCACCCTTAACTCTCACCCTTAACCCTTAACCCTCAACCTTAACACTCACCCTTCACTCTCACCCATAACACTCACCCTTATCCCTCACCCTTAACCCTCACCCTTAACCCTCACCCTTAACCCTCACCCTTAACCATCACCCTTAACCCACACCCTTAACCATCACCCTTAACTCTCACCCTTAACCCTCACCCTTAACCATCACCCTTAACCATCACCCTTAACCCTCACCCTTAACCAACACCCTTAACCCTTAACCCTCACCCTTAACCCTCACCCTTAACACTCACCCTTATCTCTCACCCTTAACCCTCACCCTTAACCCTCACCCATAACCCTCAACCTTAACCATCAACCTTAACCCTCACCCTTAACCCTCACCTGTAACTATCACCCTTAACCCTCACCCTTAACTCTCACCCTTAACTCTCACCCTTAACCATCATCCTTAACCTTCACCCTTAACCCTCACCCTTAATCCTCACCGTTAACCCTCACCTTTAACACTTAACCCTCACACTTAACCATCCCCCATAACCCTCACACTTAACCCTCACCCTTAACCCTCACACTTAACCCTCACCCTCAACCCTCACCCTTAACCCTCACCTTTAACCCTCACCCTTAATCCTTAACCCTCGCCCTTAAACCTCACCCTCAACCCTCACACTTAACCATCACCCTTAACCCTCACCATTAACCCTCACCCTTAACCCTCACCCTTAACCCTCACCCTTAACCCTTAACCCTCACCCTTAACCCTCACCCTTAACCCTCACCCTTAACCCTCACCCTTAACCCTCACCCTTAACCCTCACCCTTAACCCTCAACCTTAACCCTCACCCTTAACAACTCACCCTTAACCCTCACCCTTAACCCTCACCCTTAACCCTCACCCTTTACCCTCACCCTTAACCCTCACCCTTAACCCTCACCCTTAACCCTCACCCTTAACACTCACCCTTAACCCTCAACCTTAACCCTCACCCTTAACACTCACCCTTAACCCTCACCCTTAACCCTCACCCTTAATCCTCACCCTTAACCCTCACCCTTAACCATCACCCTTAACCATCACCCTTAACCCTCACCCTTAACCCTCACCCTTAACTCTCACCCTTAACCCTTAACCCTCAACCTTAACACTCACCCTTCACTCTCACCCATAACACTCACCCTTATCCCTCACCCTTAACCCTCACCCTTAACCCTCACCCTTAACCCTCACCCTTAACCATCACCCTTAACCCACACCCTTAACCATCACCCTTAACTCTCACCCTTAACCCTCACCCTTAACCATCACCCTTAACCATCACCCTTAACCCTCACCCTTAACCAACACCCTTAACCCTTAACCCTCACCCTTAACCCTCACCCTTAACACTCACCCTTATCTCTCACCCTTAACCCTCACCCTTAACCCTCACCCATAACCCTCAACCTTAACCATCAACCTTAACCCTCACCCTTAACCCTCACCTGTAACTATCACCCTTAACCCTCACCCTTAACTCTCACCCTTAACTCTCACCCTTAACCATCATCCTTAACCTTCACCCTTAACCCTCACCCTTAATCCTCACCGTTAACCCTCACCTTTAACACTTAACCCTCACACTTAACCATCCCCCATAACCCTCACACTTAACCCTCACCCTTAACCCTCACACTTAACCCTCACCCTCAACCCTCACCCTTAACCCTCACCTTTAACCCTCACCCTTAATCCTTAACCCTCGCCCTTAAACCTCACCCTCAACCCTCACACTTAACCATCACCCTTAACCCTCACCATTAACCCTCACCCTTAACCCTCACCCTTAACCCTCACCCTTAACCCTTAACCCTCACCCTTAACCCTCACCCTTAACCCTCACCCTTAACCCTCACCCTTAACCCTCACCCTTAACCCTCACCCTTAACCCTCAACCTTAACCCTCACCCTTAACACTTACCCTTAACCCTCACCCTTAACCCTCACCCTTAACCTTCACCCTTAACCCTCACCCTTAACCCTCACCCTTAACCCTCACCCTTAACCCTCACCCTTAACACTCACCCTTAACCCTCACCCTTAACCCTCAACCTTAACCCTCACCCTTAACACTCACCCTTAACCCTCACCCTTAACCCTCACCCTTAACCCTCACCCTTAACCCTCACCCTTAACCATCACCCTTAACCATCACCCTTAACCCTCACCCTTAACCCTCACCCTTAACTCTCACCCTTAACCCTTAACCCTCAACCTTAACCCTCACCCTTCACTCTCACCCATAACCCTCACCCTTATCCCTCACCCTTAACCCTCACCCTTAACCCTCACCCTTAACCCTCACCCTTAACCATCACCCTTAACCCACACCCTTAACCATCACCCTTAACTCTCACCCTTAACCCTCACCCTTAACCATCACCCTTAACCACCACCCTTAACCCTCACCCTTAACCAACACCCTTAACCCTTAACCCTCACCCTTAACCCTCACCCTTAACACTCACCCTTATCCCTCACCCTTAACCCTCACCCTTAACCCTCACCCATAACCCTCACCCTTAACCATCACCCTTAACCCTCACCCTTAACCCTCACCTGTAACTCTCACCCTTAACCCTCACCCTTAACTCTCACCCTTAACCCTCACGCTTAACCATCACCCTTAACCCTCACCCTTAACCCTCACCCTTAACCCTCAACCTTAACCCTCACCCTTAACCCTTAACCCTCACCCTTAACCCTCACCCTTAACCCTCACCCTTAACCCTCACCCTTAACCCTCACCCTTAACCCTCACCCTTAACCCTCAACCTTAACCCTCACCCTTAACACTCACCCTTAACCCTCACCCTTAACCCTCACCCTAAACCCTCACCCTTAACCCTCACCCTTAACCCTCACCCTTAACCCTCACCCTTAACCCTCACCCTTAACCCTCACCCTTAACCCTCAACCTTAACCCTCACCCTTAACACTCACCCTTAACCCTCACCCTTAACCCTCACCCTTAACCCTCACCATTAACCCTCACCCTTAACCATCACCCTTAACCATCACCCTTAACCCTCACCCTTAACCCTCACCCTTAACACTCACCCTTAACACTTAACCCTCAACCTTAACCCTCACCCTTAACTCTCACCCATAACCCTCACCCTTATCCCTCACCCTTAACCCTCACCCTTAACCCTCACCCTTAACCCTCACCCTTAACCAACACCCTTAACCCTTAACCCTCACCCTTAACCATCACCCTTAACACTCACACTTAACCCTCACCCTTAACCCTCACCCTTAACCCTCACCCATAACCCTCACCCTTACCCCTCACCCTTAACCCTCACCCTTAACCATCACCCTTAGCCCTCACCGTTAACCCTCACCCGTAACTCTCACCCTTAACCCTCACCCTTAACTCTCACCCTTAACCCTCACGCTTAACAATCACCCTTAACCCTCACCCTTAACCCTCACCCTTAACCCTCACCCTTAACCCTCACCATTAACACACACCCTTAACCCTTAACCCTCACCCTTAACCCTCACCCTTAACCCTCACCCATAACCCACACCCTTATCCCTCACCCTTAACTCTCACCCTTAACCCTCACCATTAACCATCATCCTTAACCCTCACCCTTAACCCTCACCCTTAACCCTCACCCTTAACCCTCACCCTTAACCCTTAACCCTCACCCTTAACCCTCACCCTTAACCTTCACTCTTAACCCTCACCCTTAACCATCACCTTTAACTCTCACCCTTAATCCTTAACCCTCGCCCTTAACACTCACACTCAACCCTCACACTTAACCATCACCCTTAACCCTCACCCTTAACCCTCACCCTTAACCCTCACCCTTAACCCTCACCCTTAACCACTAACCCTCACCCTTAACCCTCACCATTAACCCTCACCCTTAACCTTCACCCTTAACCCTCGCCCTTAACCCTCGCCCTTAACCCTCACCCTTAACCCACACCCTTAACCCTCACCCTTAACCATCACCCTTAACCCTCACCCTTAACCCTCACCCTTAACCCTCACCCTTAACAATCACCTTTAACCATTAACCCTCACCCTTAACCCTCACCCTTAACCCTCACCCTTAACCCTCACCCTTAACCCTCACCCTTAACCCTCACCTTTAACTCTCACCGTTAATCGTTAACCCTCACCCTTAACCCTCACCCTTAACCCTCACCCTTAACCATCACCCTTAACCCTCACCCTTAACCCTCACCATTAACCCTCACCCTTAACCCTCACCCTTAACCCTCACCCTTAACCCTTAACCCTCACCCTTAACCCTCACCCTTAACCCTCACCCTTAACCCTCACCCTTAACCCTCACACTTAACCCTCACCCATAACCCTCACCCTTATCCCTCACCCTTAACCCTCACCCTTAACCCTCACCCTTAACGCTCACCCTTATCCCTCACCTTTAACCATCACCCTTAACCCTCACCCTTAACCCTCACCCTTAACCATCACCCTTAACCCTCACCCTTAACCCTCACCCTTAACCCTCACCCTTAACCCTCACCTTTAACTCTCACCGTTAATCGTTAACCCTCACCCTTAACCCTCACCCTTAACCCTCACCCTTAACCATCACCCTTAACCCTCACCCTTAACCCTCACCTTTAACCCTCACCCTTAACCCTCACCCTTTACCCTTAACCCTCACCCTTAACCATCACCCCTAACCCTCACCCTTAACCCTCACGCATAACCCTCACCCTTAACCATTACCGTTAACCCTCACACTTAACCATCACCCTTAACCCTCACCCTTAATCCTCACCCTTAACCCTCACCCTTAACCTGCAAACTTAACCCTCACCCTTAACCCTCACACTTCACCCTCACCCTTAACTCTCACCCATAACCCTCACCCTTAACCCTCACCCTTAACCCTCACGCTTAACACTTAACCCTCACCCTTAACCCTCACCTTTAACCCTTAACCCTCACCGTTAACCCTCACCCTTAACGCTCACTCTTAATCCTCACCCTAAACCCTTAACCCTCACCCTTAACCCTCACCCTTAACCCTCACCTTTAACCCTCACCCTTAACCCTCACCCTTAACCCTCACCCTTCACCCTCACGCTTAACCCTCACCCTTAAACCTCACCCTTAACCCTTAACCCTCACCCTTAACCCACACCCTTAACCCTCACCCTTAACCCTCACCGTTAACCCTCACCCTTAACCCTCACCCTTAACCCTTAACCCTCACCCTTAATCCTCACCTTTAACCCTCACCCTTAATCCTTAACCCTCACCCTTCACCCTCACCCTCACCCTTAACCCTCACCCTTAACCCTCACCCTTAACCCTTAACCCTCACCCTTAACCCTCACCCTTAACCCTCACCCTTAACCCTCACCCTTAACCCGCACCCTTAACCCTCACCCTTAACCCTCACCCTTAACCCTCACCCTTAACCCTCACCCTTTTACCTTAACCCTCACCCTTAACCCTCCCCCTTATCCCCCACCATTAACCCTCACCCTTAACCCTCACCCTTAACCCTTAACCCTCACCCTTAACCCTCACCTTTAACCCTCACCCTTAACCCTCATCCTTAACCCTCACCCTTAATCCTCACCCTTAACCCTCACCCTTAACCCTCACCCTTAATCCTCACCCTTAACCCTCACCCTTAACCCTCACCCTTAACCCTGACCCTTATCCCTCACCCTTAACACTCACCCTTAACCCTCACCCTTAAATCTCAAACTTATCCCTCACCCTTAACCCTCACCTTTAACCCTCACCCTTATTCCTTAACCCTCACCCTTAACCCTCACCCTCAACCCTCACACTTAACCATCATCCTTAACCCTCACCATTAACCCTCACCATTAACCCTCAACCTTAACCCTCACCCTTAACCCTCACTCTTAACCCTCACCGTTAACCCTTAACCCTCACCCGTAACCCTCACCCTTAACCCTCACCCTTAACCCTCACCCTTAACCCTCACCCTTAACCCACACCCTTAACCCTCACCCTTATCCCTTAACCCTCACCCTTAACCCTCGCCCTTAACCCTCACCCTCAACCCTTACACTTAACCATCACCCTTAACCCTCACCATTAACCCTCACCCTTAACCCTCACACTTAACCCTCACCCTTAACCCTTAACCCTCACCCTTAACCCTCACCATTAACCCTCACCCTTAACCCTCACCCTTAACCCTCACCCATAACCCTCACCCTTACCCCTCACCCTTCACCCTCACCCTTAACCCTCACCCATAACCCTCACCCTTACCCCTCACCCTTAACCCTCACCCTTAACCCTCACCCTTAACCCTCACCCTTAACCCTCACCCTTAATCCTCACCCTTAACCCACACCCTTAACCCTCACCCTTAACACTTAACCCTCACCCTTAACCATCACCCTTAACCCTCACCCTTAACCCTCACCCTTAACCCACACACTTAACCCTCACCTTTAATCATTAACCCTCACCCTTAACCCTCACCCTTAACCCTCACCCTTAACCCTCACCCTTAACCCTCACCCTTAACCCGCTACCCTTAATTCTCACGCTTAACCCTCACCCTTAACCATCACCCTTAACCCTCGCCCTTAACCCTCACCCTTAACCCACACCCTTAACCCTCACCCTTAACCATCACCCTTAACCCTCACCCTTAACCCTCACCCTTAACCCTCACCCTTAACAATCACCTTTAACCATTAACCCTCAGCCTTAACCCTCACCCTTAACCCTCACCCTTAACCCTCACCTTTAACTCTCACCCTTAATCGTTAACCCTCACCCTTAACCCTCACCCTTAACCCTCACCCTTAACCATCACCCTTAACCCTCACCCTTAACCCTCACCATTAACCCTCACCCTTAACCCTCACCCTTAACCCTCACCCTTAACCCTTAACCCTCACCCTTAACCCTCACCCTTAACCCTCACCCTTAACCCTCACCCTTAACCCTCACCCTTAACCCTCACCCATAACCCTCACCCTTATCCCTCACCCTTAACCCTCACCCTTAACCCTCACCCTTAACGCTCACCCTTATCCCTCACCTTTAACCATCACCCTTAACCCTCACCCTTAACCATCACCCTTAACCCTCACCCTTAAACTCACCCTTAACCCTCACCCTTAACCCTCACCCTTAACCCTCACACTTCACCCTCACCCTTAACTCTCACCCATAACCCTCACCCTTAACCCTCACCCTTAACCATCACCCTTAACCCTCACCCTTAACCCTCACCATTAACCCTCACCCTTAACCCTCACCCTTAACCCTCACCCTTAACCCTTAACCCTCACCCTTAACCCTCACCCTTAACCCTCACCCTTAACCCTCACCCTTAACCCTCACCCTTAACCCGCTACCCTTAATTCTCACGCTTAACCCTCACCCTTAACCATCACCCTTAACCCTCGCCCTTAACCCTCACCCTTAACCCACACCCTTAACCCTCACCCTTATCCCTCACCCTTAATCCTCACCCTTAACCCACACCCTTAACCCTCACCCTTAACCCTTAACCCTCACCCTTAACCATCACCCTTAACCCTCACCCTTAACCCTCACCCTTAACCCACACACTTAACCCTCACCTTTAATCATTAACCCTCACCTTTAACCCTCACCCTTAACCCTCACCCTTAACCCTCACCCTTAACCCTCACCCTTAACCCGCTACCCTTAATTCTCACGCTTAACCCTCACCCTTAACCATCACCCTTAACCCTCACCCATAACCCTCACCCTTAACCCTCACCTTTAACCCTCACCTTAATCCTTAACACTCGCCCTTAACCCTCACCCTCAACCCTCACACTTAACCATCACCCTTAACCTTCACCATTAACCCTCACCCTTAACCCTCACCCTTAACCATTAACCCTCACCCTTAACCCTCACCCTTAACCCTCACCCTTAACCCTCACCCTTAACCCTCACCCTGAACCCTCACCCTTAACCCTCAACCTTAACCCTCACCCTTAACCCTCACCCTTAAACCTCACCCTTAACCCTCACCCTTAACCATCAACCTTAACCCTCACCCTTAAACCTCACCCTTAAACCTCACCTTAACACTCACCCTTAACCCTTAACCCTCACCCTTAACCCTCACCCTTATCTCTCACCCATATCCCTCACCCTTATCCCTCACCCTTAACCCTCACCCTTAACCCTCACCCTTAACACTCACCCTTATCCCTCACCCTTAACCCTCACCCTTAACCCTCACCCTTAACTCTCACCCTTAACCCTCACCCTTAACCATCACCCTTAACCCTCACCCTTAACCCTCACCCTTAACCATCATCCTTAACCCTCACCCTTAACCCTCACCCTTAACACTCACCCTTAACCCTTAACCCTCACCTTAACCCTCACCCTTAACCCTCACCCTTAACTCTCACCCATAACCCTCACCCTTACCCCTCACCCTTAACCCTCACCCTTAACCCTCACCCTTAACTCTCACCCTTAACCCTCACCCTTAACCCTCACCCTTAACCATCACCCTTAACCCTCACCCTTAACCCTCACCCTTTACCCTCACCCTTAACCCTCACCCTTAACTCTCACCCTTAACCCTCACCCTTAACCCTCATCCTTAACCCTCACCCATAACCCTCACCCTTACCCCTCACCCTTAACCCTCACCCTTAACTCTCACCCTTAACCCTCACCCTTAACCCTCATCCTTAACCTTCACCCATAACCCTCACCCTTACCCCTCACCCTTAACCCTCACCCTTAACCCTCACCCTTAACCCTCACCCTTAACCCTCACCCTTAACCCTTAACCCTCACCCTTAACCATCACTCTTAACCCTCACCCTTAACCCTCACCCTTAACCCTCACACTTATCCCTCACCCTTAATCCTTAACCCTCACCCTTAACCCTCACCCTTAACCCTCACCCTTAACCCTCACCCTTAACCCTCACCCTTAACCCTCACCCTTAATTCTCACGCTTAACCCTCACCCTTAACCATCACCCTTAACCCTCACCCTTAACCCTCACCCTTAACCCTCACCTTTAACCCTCACCCTTAATTATTAACCCTCGCCCTTAACCCTCACCCTCAACCCTCACACTTAACCATCACCCTTAACCTTCACCATTAACCCTCACCCTTAACCCTCACCCTTAACCCTCACCCTTAACCCTCACCCTTAACCCTTAACCCTCACCCTTAACCCTCACCCTTAACCATCACCCTTAACCCTCACCCTTAACCCTCACCCTTTACCCTCACCCTTAACCCTCACCCTTAACTCTCACCCTTAACCCTCACCCTTAACCCTCATCCTTAACCCTCACCCATAACCCTCACCCTTACCCCTCACTCTTAACCCTCACCCTTAACTCTCACCCTTAACCCTCACCCTTAACCCTCATCCTTAACCCTCACCCATAACCCTCACCCTTACCCCTCACCCTTAACCCTCACCCTTAACCCTCACCCTTAACCCTCACCCTTAACCCTCACCCTTAACCCTTAACCCTCACCCTTAACCATCACTCTTAACCCTCACCCTTAACCCTCACCCTTAACCCTCACACTTATCCCTCACCCTTAATCCTTAACCCTCACCCTTAACCCTCACCCTTAACCCTCACCCTTAACCCTCACCCTTAACCCTCACCCTTAACCCTCACCCTTAATTCTCACGCTTAACCCTCACCCTTAACCATCACCCTTAACCCTCACCCTTAACCCTCACCCTTAACCCTCACCTTTAACCCTCACCCTTAATTATTAACCCTCGCCCTTAACCCTCACCCTCAACCCTCACACTTAACCATCACCCTTAACCTTCACCATTAACCCTCACCCTTAACCCTCACCCTTAACCCTCACCCTTAACCCTCACCCTTAACCCTTAACCCTCACCCTTAACCCTCACCCTTAACCCTCACCCTTAACCCTCACCCTTAACCCTCACCCCTAACCCTCACCTTAACCCTCAACCTTAACCCTCACCCTTAACCCTCACCCTTAAACCTCACCCTTAACCCTCACCCTTAACCCTCACCCTTAACCCTCATCCTTAACCATCACCCTTAACCATCACCCTTAACCCTCACCCTTAACCCTCACCCTTAACCCTCACCCTTAACACTCACCCTTAACCCTTAACCCTCACCCTTAACCCTCACCCTTAACTCTCACCCATATCCCTCACCCTTATCCCTCACCCTTAACCCTCACCCTTAACCCTCACCCTTAACCCTCACCCTTAACCCTCACCCTTAACCCTCACCCTTAACCCTCACCCTTAACTCTCACCCTTAACCCTCACCCTTAACCCTTAACCCTCACCGTTAACCCTCACCCTTAACCCTCAACCTTAACCCTCACCCTTAACCCTCACCCTTAACCCTCACCTTTAATCCTCACCCTTAATCCTTAACCCTCGCCCTTAACCCTCACCCTCAACCCTCACTTAACCATCACCCTTAACCCTCACACTTAACCCTCACCATTAACCCTCACGCTTAACCCTCACCCTTAACCCTCACCCTTAACCCTCACCCTTAACCCTTAACCCTCACCCTTAACCCTCACCCTTAACCCTCACCCTTAACACTCACCCTTAACCCTCACCTTTAACCCTCACCCTTAATCCTTAACACTCGCCCTTAACCCTCACCCTCAACCCTCACGCTTAACCATCACCCTTAACCTTCACCATTAACCCTCACCCTTAACCCTCACCCTTAACCCTCACCCTTAACCCTCACCCTTAACCCTCACCCTTAACCCTCACCCTTAACCCTCACCCTTAACCCTCACCCTTAACCCTCACCCTTAACCCTCACCCTTAACCCTCACCCTTAACCCTCAACCTTAACCCTCACCTTAACCCTCACCCTTAACCCTCACCCTTAACCATCACCCTTAACCCTCACCCTTAACCCTCACCCTTAACCCTCACCTTAACACTCACCCTTAACCCTTAACCCTCACCCTTAACCCTCACCATTAACCCCCACGATTAACCCTCACCCTTAACTCTCACCCTTAACCCTCACCCTTAACCATCACCCTTAACCCTCACCCTTAACCCTCACCCTTAACCATCATCCTTAACCCTCACCCTTAACCCACACCCTTAACCACTCACCCTTAACCCTTAACCCTCACCCTTAACACTCACCCTTAACCCTCACCCTTAACCCTCACCCATAACCCTCACCCTTACCCCTCACCCTTCACCCCTCACCCTTAACCATCACCCTTAACCCCTCACCCTTAACCCTCACCCTTAACCCTCACCCTTAACCCTCACCCTTAACTCTCACCCTTAACCCTCACCCTTAACCCTCACCCTTAACCCTCACCCATAACCCTCACCCTTACCCCTCACCCTTAACCCTCACCCTTAACCCTCACCCTTAACACTCACCCTTAACCCTCACCCTTCACCCTCACCCTTAATTCTCACGCTTAACCCTCACCCTTAACCATCACCCTTAACCCTCACCCTTAACCCTCACCCTTAACCCTCACCCTTAACCCTCACCCTTAACGCTTAACCCTCACCCTTAACCATCACTCTTAACCCTCACCCTTAAACCCTCACCCTTAACCTTCACCCTTAACCCTCACCCTTAACCCTTAACCCTCACCCTTAACCCTCACCTTTAACCCTCACCCTTAACCCTCTCCCTTAACCCTCACCCTTAATCCTCACCCTTAACCCTCACCCTTAACCCTCACCCTTAATCCTCACCCTTAACCCTCACCCTTAACCCTCACCCTTAACCCTGACCCTTATCCCTCACCCTTAACACTCACCCTTAACCCTCACCCTTAAATCTCAAACTTATCCCTCACCCTTAACCCTCACCTTTAACCCTCACCCTTATTCCTTAACCCTCACCCTTAACCCTCACCCTCAACCCTCACACTTAACCATCATCCTAACCCTCACCATTAACCCTCACCATTAACCCTCAACCTTAACCCTCACCCTTAACCCTCACTCTTAACCCTCACCGTTAACCTTTAACCCTCACCCTTAACCCTCACCCTTAATCCTCACCCTTAACCCTCACCCTTAACCCTCACCCTTAACCCTCACCCTTAACCCTCACCCTTAACCCTCACCCTTAACACTCACCCTTAACCCTTAACCCTCACCCTTAACCCTCACCCTTAACTCTCACCCATATCCCTCACCCTTATCCCTCACCCTTAACCCTCACCCTTAACCCTCACCCTTAACCCCTCACCCTTAACCCTCACCCTTAACCCTCACCCTTAACCCTCACCCTTAACCCTCACCCTTAACCCTCACCCTACTCTCACCCTTAACCCTCACCCTTAACCCTTAACCCTCACCGTTAACCCTCACCCTTAACCCTCAACCGTAACCCTCACCCTTAACCCTCACCCTTAACCCTCACCTTTAACCCTCACCCTTAATCCTTAACCCTCGCCTTAACCCTCACCCTCAACCCTCACTTAACCATCACCCTTAACCCTCACACTTAACCCTCACCATTAACCCTCACGCTTAACCCTCACCCTTAACCTTCACCCTTAACCCTCACCCTTAACCCTCACCCTTAATTCTCACGCTTAACCCTCACCCTTAACCATCACCCTTAACCCTCACCCTTAACCCTCAACCTTAACCCTCACCCTTAACCCTCACCCTTAACCCTCACCCTTAACCCTTAACCCTCACCCTTAACCATCACCCTTAACCCTCACCCTTAACCCTTAACCCTCACCCTTAACACTTACCCTCAAACCTCACTCTTAACCATCACCCTTAACCCTCACCCTTAACCCTCACCATTAACCCTCATCCTTAACCCTCACACTTAACCCTCACCCTTAACCCTCACACTTAAACCTCACCCTTAACCATCACCCTTAACCATCACCCTTAACCCTCACCCTTAACCCTCACCCTTAACCCTCACCCTTAAACCTCACCCTTAACACTCACCCTTAACCCTTAACCCTCACACTTAACCCTCACCCTTAATCCTTAACTCTCACCCTTAACACTCACCCATATCCCTCACCCTTATCCCTCACCTTTAACCCTCACCCTTAACCCTCACCCTTAACCCTCACCCTTAACCCTCACCCTTAACCCTCACCCTTAACCCTCAGCCTTAACCCTTAACCCTCACCGTTAACCCTCACCCTTAACCCTCAACCTTAACCCTCACCCTTAACCATTACCGTTAACCCTCACCTTTAACCCTCACCCTTAATCCTTAACCCCCGCCCTTAACCCTCACCCTCAACCCTCACCATTAACCCTCACGCTTAACCCTCACCCTTAACCCTCACCCTTAACCCTCACCCTTAACCCTCACCCTTAATTCTCACGCTTAACCCTCACCCTTAACCATCACCCTTAACCCTCACCCTTAACCCTCACCCGTAACCCTCAACCTTAACCCTCACCCTTCACACTCACCCATAACCCTCACCCTTAACCCTCACCCTTAACCCTCACCATTAACCCTCACCCTTAACCCTCACCCTTAACCATCACCCTTAACCCACACCCTTAACCATCACCCTTAACTCTCACCCTTAACCCTCACCCTTAACCATCACCCTTAACCATCACCCTTAACCCTCACCCTTAACCAACACCCTTAACCCTTAACCCTCACCCTTAACCCTCACCCTTAACACTCACCCTTATCCCTCACCCTTAACCCTCACCCTTAACCCTCACCCATATCCCTCACCCTTAACCATCACCCTTAACCCTCACCCTTAACCCTCACCTGTAACTCTCACCCTTAACCCTCACCCTTAACTCTCACCCTTAACCCTCACCCTTAACCCTCACCCTTAACCCTCACCCTTAACCCTCAACCTTAACCCTCACCCTTAACCCTTAACCCTCACCCTTAACCCTCACCCTTAACCCTCACCCTTAACCCTCACCCTTAACCCTCACCCTTAACCCTCACCCTTAACCCTCACCCTTAACCCTCAACCTTAACCCTCACCCTTAACACTCACCCTTAACCCTCACCCTTAACCCTAACCCTTAACCCTCACCCTTAACCCTCACCCTTAACCCTCACCCTTAACCCTCACCCTTAACCCTCACCCTTAACCCTCACCATTAACCCTCACCCTTAACCCTCACCCTTAACCCTCAACCTTAACCCTCACCCTTAACACTCACCCTTAACCCTCACCCTTAACCCTCACCCTTAACCCTCACCATTAACCCTCACCCTTAACCATCACCCTTAACCATCACCCTTAACCCTCACCCTTAACCCTCACCCTTAACACTCACCCTTAACCCTTAACCCTCAACCTTAACCCTCACCCTTAACTCTCATCCATAACCCTCACCCTTATCCCTCACCCTTAACCCTCACCCTTAACCCTCACCCTTAACCCTCACCCTTAACCAACACCCTTAACCCTTAACCCTCACCCTTAACCATCACCCTTAACACTCACCCTTAACCCTCACCCTTAACCCTCACCCTTAACCCTCACCCATAACCCTCACCCTTACCCCTCACCCTTAACCCTCACCCTTAACCATCACCCTTAACCCTCACCCATAACCCTCACCCTTACCCCTCACCCTTAACCCTCACCCTTAACCATCACCCTTAACCCTCACCCTTAACCCTCACCCGTAACTCTCACCCTTAACCCTCACCCTTAACTCTCACCCTTAACCCTCACGCTTAACAATCACCCTTAACCCTCACCCTTAACCCTCACCCTTAACCCTCACCCTTAACCCTCACCATTAACACACACCCTTAACCCTTAACCCTCACCCTTAACCCTCACCCTTAACCCTCACCCATAACCCACACCCTTATCCCTCACCCTTAACTCTCACCCTTAACCCTCACCATTAACCATCATCCTTAACCCTCACCCTTAACCCTCACCCTTAACCCTCACCCTTAACCCTCACCCTTAACCCTTAACCCTCACCCTTAACCCTCACCCTTAACCTTCACTCTTAACCCTCACCCTTAACCATCACCTTTAACTCTCACCCTTAATCCTTAACCCTCGCCCTTAACACTCACACTCAACCCTCACACTTAACCATCACCCCTAACCCTCACCCTTAACCCTCACCCTTAACCCACACCCTTAACCCTCACCCTTAACCATCACCCTTAACCCTCACCCTTAACCCTCACCCTTAACCCTCACCCTTAACAATCACCTTTAACCATTAACCCTCACCCTTAACCCTCACCCTTAACCCTCACCCTTAACCCTCACCTTTAACTCTCACCCTTAATCGTTAACCCTCACCCTTAACCCTCACCCTTAACCCTCACCCTTAACCATCACCCTTAACCCTCACCCTTAACCCTCACCATTAACCCTCACCCTTAACCCTCACCCTTAACCCTCACCCTTAACCCTTAACCCTCACCCTTAACCCTCACCCTTAACCCTCACCCTTAACCCTCACCCTTAACCCTCACACTTAACCCTCACCCATAACCCTTACCCTTATCCCTCACCCTTAACCCTCACCCTTAACCCTCACCCTTAACGCTCACCCTTATCCCTCACCTTTAACCATCACCCTTAACCCTCACCCTTAACCCTCACCCTTAACCATCACCCTTAACCCTCACCCTTAAACTCACCTTTAACCCTCACCCTTAACCCTCACCCTTTACCCTTAACCCTCACCCTTAACCATCACCCTTAACCCTCACCCTTAACCCTCACCCATAACCCTCACCCTTAACCATTACCGTTAACCCTCACACTTAACCATCACCCTTAACCCTCACCCATAATCCTCACCCTTAACCCTCACCCTTAACCTGCAAACTTAACCCTCACCCTTAACCCTCACACTTCACCCTCACCCTTAACTCTCACCCATAACCCTCACCCTTAACCCTCACCCTTAACCCTCACGCTTAACACTTAACCCTCACCCTTAACCCTCACCTTTAACCCTTAACCCTCACCGTTAACCCTCACCCTTAACGCTCACTCTTAATCCTCACCCTAAACCCTTAACCCTCACCCTTAACCCTCACCCTTAACCCTCACCTTTAACCCTCACCCTTAACCCTCACCCTTAACCCTCACCCTTCACCCTCACGCTTAACCCTCACCCTTAAACCTCACCCTTAACCCTTAACCCTCACCCTTAACCCACACCCTTAACCCTCACCCTTAACCCTCACCGTTAACCCTCACCCTTAACCCTCACCCTTAACCCTTAACCCTCACCCTTAATCCTCACCTTTAACCCTCACCCTTAATCCTTAACCCTCACCCTTAACCCTCACCCTCACCCTTAACCCTCACCCTTAACCCTCACCCTTAACCCTTAACCCTCACCCTTAACCCTCACCCTTAACCCTCACCCTTAACCCTCACCCTTAACCCGCACCCTTAACCCTCACCCTTAACCCTCACCCTTAACCCTCACCCTTAACCCTCACCCTTTTATCTTAACCCTCACCCTTAACCCTCACCCTTAACCCTCACCATTAACCCTCACCCTTAACCCTCAACCTTAACCCTTAACCCTCACCCTTAACCCTCACCTTTAACCCTCACCCTTAACCCTCATCCTTAACCCTCACCCTTAATCCTCACCCTTAACCCTCACCCTTAACCCTCACCCTTAATCCTCACCCTTAACCCTCACCCTTAACCCTCACCCTTAACCCTGACCCTTATCCCTCACCCTTAACACTCACCCTTAACCCTCACCCTTAAATCTCAAACTTATCCCTCACCCTTAACCCTCACCTTTAACCCTCACCCTTATTCCTTAACCCTCACCCTTAACCCTCACCCTCAACCCTCACACTTAACCATCATCCTTAACCCTCACCATTAACCCTCACCATTAACCCTCAACCTTAACCCTCACCCTTAACCCTCACTCTTAACCCTCACCGTTAACCCTTAACCCTCAACCGTAACCCTCACCCTTAACCCTCACCCTTAACCCTCACCCTTAACCCTCACCCTTAACCCTCACCCTTAACCCTCACCCTTATCCCTTAACCCTCACCCTTAACCCTCGCCCTTAACCATCACCCTCAACCCTTACACTTAACCATCACACTTAACCCTCACCATTAACCCTCACCCTTAACCCTCACACTTAACCCTCACCCTTAACCCTTAACCCTCACCCTTAACCCTCACCCTTAACCCTCACCCTTAACCCTCACCCTTAACCCTCACCCATAACCCTCACCCTTACCCCTCACCCTTCACCCTCACCCTTAACCCTCACCCATAACCCTCACCCTTAACCCTCACCCTTAACCCTCACCCTTAACCCTCACCCTTAACCCTCACCCTTAATCCTCACCCTTAACCCACACCCTTAACCCTCACCCTTAACCCTTAACCCTCACCCTTAACCATCACCCTTAACCCTCACCCTTAACCCTCACCCTTAACCCACACACTTAACCCTCACCTTTAATCATTAACCCTCACCCTTAACCCTCACCCTTAACCCTCACCCTTAACCCGCTACCCTTAATTCTCACGCTTAACCCTCACCCTTAACCATCACCCTTAACCCTCGCCCTTAACCCTCACCCTTAACCCACACGCTTAACCCTCACCCTTAACCATCACCCTTAACCCTCACCCTTAACCCTCACCCTTAACCCTCACCCTTAACAATCACCTTTAACCATTAACCCTCACCCTTAACCCTCACCCTTAACTCTCACCCTTAACCCTCACCTTTAACTCCCACCCTTAATCGTTAACCCTCACCCTTAACCCTCACCCTTAACCCTCACCCTTAACCATCACCCTTAACCCTCACCCTTAACCCTCACCATTAACCCTCACCCTTAACCCTCACCCTTAACCCTCACCCTTAACCCTTAACCCTCACCCTTAACCCTCACCCTTAACCCTCACCCTTAACCCTCACCCTTAACCCTCACCCTTAACCCTCACCTATAACCCTCACCCTTATCCCTCACCCTTAACCCTCACCCTTAACCCTCACCCTTAACGCTCACCCTTATCCCTCACCTTTAACCATCACCCTTAACCCTCACCCTTAACCCTCACCCTTAACCATCACCCTTAACCCTCACCCTTAAACTCACCCTTAACCCTCACCCTTAACCCTCACCCTTAACCCTCACACTTCACCCTCACCCTTAACTCTCACCCATAACCCTCACCCTTAACCCTCACCCTTAACCCTCACCCTTAACCCTTAACCCTGACCCTTAACCCTCACCCTTAACCCTCACACTTAACCCTAACCCTTAACCCTCACCCTTAACCCTCACGCTTAACACTTAACCCTCACCCTTAACCCTCACCTTTAACCCTTAACCCTCACCGTTAACCCTCACCCTTAACGCTCACTCTTAATCCTCACCCTAAACCCTTAACCCTCACCCTTAACCCTCACCCTTAACCTTCACCCTTCACCCTCACGCTTAACCCTCACCCTTAAACCTCACCCTTAACCCTTAACCCTCATCCTTATCCCACACCCTTAACCCTCACCCTTAACCCTCACCGTTAACCCTCACCCTTAACCCTCACCCTTAACCCTTAACCCTCACCCTTAATCCTCACCTTTAACCCTCACCCTTAATCCTTAACCCTCACCCTTAACCCTCACCCTCACCCTTAACCCTCACCCTTAACCCTCACCCTTAACCCTTAACCCTCACCCTTAACCCTCACCCTTAACCCTCACCCTTTACCCTCACCCTTAACCCTCACCCTTAACCCTCACCCTTAACCCTCACCCTCAACCCTCACCCTTAACCCTCACCCATTTCCCTTAACCCTCACCCTTAACCCTCACCCTTAACCCTCACCATTAACCTTCACCCTTAACCCTCACCCTTAACCCTTAACCCTCACCCTTAACCCTCACCTTTAACCCTCACCCTTAACCCTCACCCTTAACCCTCACCCTTAATCCTCACCCTTAACCCTCACCCTTAACCCTCACCCTTAATCCTCACCCTTAACCCTCACCCTTAACCCTCACCATTAACCCTGACCCTTATCCCTCACCCTTAACACTCACCCTTAACCCTCACCATTAAATCTCAAACTTATCCCTCACCCTTAACCCTCACCTTTAACCCTCACCCT
The DNA here is from genome assembly GCF_053455715.1 of Rhinoraja longicauda. Classification (NCBI taxonomy): domain Eukaryota; kingdom Metazoa; phylum Chordata; class Chondrichthyes; order Rajiformes; family Arhynchobatidae; genus Rhinoraja; species Rhinoraja longicauda. Next base: position 84,764 of record NW_027601335.1, on the reverse strand, counting down.
TATTCCTTAACCCTCACCCTTAACCCTCACCCTCAACCCTCACACTTAACCATCATCCTTAACCCTCACCATTAACCCTCACCATTAACCCTCAACCTTAACCCTCACCCTTAACCCTCACTCTTAACCCTCACCATTAACCTTTGACCCTCACCATTAACCCTCACCCTTAACCCTCACCCTTAACCCTCACCCTTAACCCTCACCCTTAACCCTCACCCTTAACCCTCACCCTTATCCCTTAACCCTCACCCTTAACCCTCGCCCTTAACCCTCACCCTCAACCCTCACACTTAACCATCACCCTTAACCCTCACCATTAACCCTCACCCTTAACCCTCACACCTAACCCTCACCCTTAACCCTTCACCCTCACCCTTAACCCTCACCTTTAACTCTCACCCTTAATCGTTAACCCTCACCCTTAACCCTCACCCTTAACCCTCATCCTTAACCATCACCCTTAACCCTCACCCTTAACCCTCACCATTAACCCTCACCCTTAACCCTCACCCTTAACCCTCACCCTTAACCCTTAACCCTCACCCTTAACCCTCACCCTTAACCCTCACCCTTAACCCTCACCCTTAACCCTCACACTTAACCCTCACCCATAACCCTCACCCTTATCCCTCACCCTTAACCCTCACCCTTAACCCTCACCCTTAACGCTCACCCTTATCCCTCACCTTTAACCATCACCCTTAACCCTCACCCTTAACCCTCACCCTTAACCATCACCCTTAACCCTCACCCTTAAACTCACCTTTAACCCTCACCCTTAACCCTCACCCTTTACCCTTAACCCTCACCCTTAACCATCACCCTTAACCCTCACCCTTAACCCTCACCCATAACCCTCACCCTTAACCATTACCGTTAACCCTCACACTTAACCATCACCCTTAACCCTCACCCTTAATCCTCACCCTTAACCCTCACCCTTAACCTGCAAACTTAACCCTCACCCTTAACCCTCACACTTCACCCTCACCCTTACCTCTCACCCATAACCCTCACCCTTAACCCTCACCCTTAACCCTCACGCTTAACACTTAACCCTCACCCTTAACCCTCACCTTTAACCCTTAACCCTCACCGTTAACCCTCACCCTTAACGCTCACTCTTAATCCTCACCCTAAACCCTTAACCCTCACCCTTAACCCTCACCCTTAACCCTCACCTTTAACCCTCACCCTTAACCCTCACCCTTAACCCTCACCCTTCACCCTCACGCTTAACCCTCACCCTTAAACCTCACCCTTAACCCTTAACCCTCACCCTTAACCCACACCCTTAACCCTCACCCTTAACCCTCACCGTTAACCCTCACCCTTAACCCTCACCCTTAACCCTTAACCCTCACCCTTAATTCTCACCTTTAACCCTCACCCTTAATCCTTAACCCTCACCCTTAACCCTCACCCTCACCCTTAACCCTCACCCTTAATCCTCACCCTTAACCCTTAACCCTCACCCTTAACCCTCACCCTTAACCCTCACCCTTAACCCTCACCCTTAACCCGCACCCTTAACCCTCACCCTTAACCCTCCCCCTTAACCCTCACCCTTAACCCTCACCCTTTTCCCTTAACCCTCACCCTTAACCCTCACCCTTAACCCTCACCATTAACCCTCACCCGTAACCCTCACCCTTAACCCTCACCCTTAACCCTCACCTTTAACCCTCACCCTTAACCCTCATCCTTAACCCTCACCCTTAATCCTCACCCTTAACCCTCACCGTTAACCCTCACCCTTAATCCTCACCCTTAACCCTCACCCTTAACCCTCACCCTTAACCCTGACCCTTATCCCTCACCCTTAACAATCACCCTTAACCCACACCCTTAAATCTCAAACTTATCCCTCACCCTTAACCCTCACCTTTAACCCTCACCCTTATTCCTTAACCCTCACCCTTAACCCTCACCATCAACCCTCACACTTAACCATCATCCTTAACCCTCACCATTAACCCTCACCATTAACCCTCAACCTTAACCCTCACCCTTAACCCTCACTCTTAACCCTCACCGTTAACCCTTAACCCTCACCCGTAAACCTCACCCTTAACCCTCACCCTTAACCCTCACCCTTAACCCTCACCCTTAACCCTCACCCTTAACCCTCACCCTTATCCCTTAACCCTCACCCTTAACCCTCGCCCTTAACCCTCACCCTCAACCCTTACACTTAACCATCACCCTTAACACTCACCATTAACCCTCACCCTTAACCCTCACACTTAACCCTCACCCTTAACCCTTAACCCTCACCCTTAACCCTCACCCTTAACCCTCACCCTTAACCCTCACCCTTAACCCGCACCCTTAACCCTCACCCTTAACCCTCACCCTTAACCCTCACCCTTAACCCTCACCCTTTTATCTTAACCCTCACCCTTAACCCTCACCCTTAACCCTCACCATTAACCCTCACCCTTAACCCTCAACCTTAACCCTTAACCCTCACCCTTAACCCTCACCTTTAACCCTCACCCTTAACCCTCATCCTTAACCCTCACCCTTAATCCTCACCCTTAACCCTCACCCTTAACCCTCACCCTTAATCCTCACCCTTAACCCTCACCCTTAACCCTCACCCTTAACCCTGACCCTTATCCCTCACCCTTAACACTCACCCTTAACCCTCACCCTTAAATCTCAAACTTATCCCTCACCCTTAACCCTCACCTTTAACCCTCACCCTTATTCCTTAACCCTCACCCTTAACCCTCACCCTCAACCCTCACACTTAACCATCATCCTTAACCCTCACCATTAACCCTCACCATTAACCCTCAACCTTAACCCTCACCCTTAACCCTCACTCTTAACCCTCACCGTTAACCCTTAACCCTCAACCGTAACCCTCACCCTTAACCCTCACCCTTAACCCTCACCCTTAACCCTCACCCTTAACCCTCACCCTTAACCCTCACCCTTATCCCTTAACCCTCACCCTTAACCCTCGCCCTTAACCATCACCCTCAACCCTTACACTTAACCATCACACTTAACCCTCACCATTAACCCTCACCCTTAACCCTCACACTTAACCCTCACCCTTAACCCTTAACCCTCACCCTTAACCCTCACCCTTAACCCTCACCCTTAACCCTCACCCTTAACCCTCACCCATAACCCTCACCCTTACCCCTCACCCTTCACCCTCACCCTTAACCCTCACCCATAACCCTCACCCTTAACCCTCACCCTTAACCCTCACCCTTAACCCTCACCCTTAACCCTCACCCTTAATCCTCACCCTTAACCCACACCCTTAACCCTCACCCTTAACCCTTAACCCTCACCCTTAACCATCACCCTTAACCCTCACCCTTAACCCTCACCCTTAACCCACACACTTAACCCTCACCTTTAATCATTAACCCTCACCCTTAACCCTCACCCTTAACCCTCACCCTTAACCCGCTACCCTTAATTCTCACGCTTAACCCTCACCCTTAACCATCACCCTTAACCCTCGCCCTTAACCCTCACCCTTAACCCACACGCTTAACCCTCACCCTTAACCATCACCCTTAACCCTCACCCTTAACCCTCACCCTTAACCCTCACCCTTAACAATCACCTTTAACCATTAACCCTCACCCTTAACCCTCACCCTTAACTCTCACCCTTAACCCTCACCTTTAACTCCCACCCTTAATCGTTAACCCTCACCCTTAACCCTCACCCTTAACCCTCACCCTTAACCATCACCCTTAACCCTCACCCTTAACCCTCACCATTAACCCTCACCCTTAACCCTCACCCTTAACCCTCACCCTTAACCCTTAACCCTCACCCTTAACCCTCACCCTTAACCCTCACCCTTAACCCTCACCCTTAACCCTCACCCTTAACCCTCACCTATAACCCTCACCCTTATCCCTCACCCTTAACCCTCACCCTTAACCCTCACCCTTAACGCTCACCCTTATCCCTCACCTTTAACCATCACCCTTAACCCTCACCCTTAACCCTCACCCTTAACCATCACCCTTAACCCTCACCCTTAAACTCACCCTTAACCCTCACCCTTAACCCTCACCCTTAACCCTCACACTTCACCCTCACCCTTAACTCTCACCCATAACCCTCACCCTTAACCCTCACCCTTAACCCTCACCCTTAACCCTTAACCCTGACCCTTAACCCTCACCCTTAACCCTCACACTTAACCCTAACCCTTAACCCTCACCCTTAACCCTCACGCTTAACACTTAACCCTCACCCTTAACCCTCACCTTTAACCCTTAACCCTCACCGTTAACCCTCACCCTTAACGCTCACTCTTAATCCTCACCCTAAACCCTTAACCCTCACCCTTAACCCTCACCCTTAACCTTCACCCTTCACCCTCACGCTTAACCCTCACCCTTAAACCTCACCCTTAACCCTTAACCCTCATCCTTATCCCACACCCTTAACCCTCACCCTTAACCCTCACCGTTAACCCTCACCCTTAACCCTCACCCTTAACCCTTAACCCTCACCCTTAATCCTCACCTTTAACCCTCACCCTTAATCCTTAACCCTCACCCTTAACCCTCACCCTCACCCTTAACCCTCACCCTTAACCCTCACCCTTAACCCTTAACCCTCACCCTTAACCCTCACCCTTAACCCTCACCCTTTACCCTCACCCTTAACCCTCACCCTTAACCCTCACCCTTAACCCTCACCCTCAACCCTCACCCTTAACCCTCACCCATTTCCCTTAACCCTCACCCTTAACCCTCACCCTTAACCCTCACCATTAACCTTCACCCTTAACCCTCACCCTTAACCCTTAACCCTCACCCTTAACCCTCACCTTTAACCCTCACCCTTAACCCTCACCCTTAACCCTCACCCTTAATCCTCACCCTTAACCCTCACCCTTAACCCTCACCCTTAATCCTCACCCTTAACCCTCACCCTTAACCCTCACCATTAACCCTGACCCTTATCCCTCACCCTTAACACTCACCCTTAACCCTCACCATTAAATCTCAAACTTATCCCTCACCCTTAACCCTCACCTTTAACCCTCACCCTTATTCCTTAACCCTCACCCTTAACCCTCACCCTCAACCCTCACACTTAACCATCATCCTTAACCCTCACCATTAACCCTCACCATTAACCCTCAACCTTAACCCTCACCCTTAACCCTCACTCTTAACCCTCACCATTAACCTTTGACCCTCACCATTAACCCTCACCCTTAACCCTCACCCTTAACCCTCACCCTTAACCCTCACCCTTAACCCTCACCCTTAACCCTCACCCTTATCCCTTAACCCTCACCCTTAACCCTCGCCCTTAACCCTCACCCTCAACCCTCACACTTAACCATCACCCTTAACCCTCACCATTAACCCTCACCCTTAACCCTCACACCTAACCCTCACCCTTAACCCTTCACCCTCACCCTTAACCCTCACCTTTAACTCTCACCCTTAATCGTTAACCCTCACCCTTAACCCTCACCCTTAACCCTCATCCTTAACCATCACCCTTAACCCTCACCCTTAACCCTCACCATTAACCCTCACCCTTAACCCTCACCCTTAACCCTCACCCTTAACCCTTAACCCTCACCCTTAACCCTCACCCTTAACCCTCACCCTTAACCCTCACCCTTAACCCTCACACTTAACCCTCACCCATAACCCTCACCCTTATCCCTCACCCTTAACCCTCACCCTTAACCCTCACCCTTAACGCTCACCCTTATCCCTCACCTTTAACCATCACCCTTAACCCTCACCCTTAACCCTCACCCTTAACCATCACCCTTAACCCTCACCCTTAAACTCACCTTTAACCCTCACCCTTAACCCTCACCCTTTACCCTTAACCCTCACCCTTAACCATCACCCTTAACCCTCACCCTTAACCCTCACCCATAACCCTCACCCTTAACCATTACCGTTAACCCTCACACTTAACCATCACCCTTAACCCTCACCCTTAATCCTCACCCTTAACCCTCACCCTTAACCTGCAAACTTAACCCTCACCCTTAACCCTCACACTTCACCCTCACCCTTACCTCTCACCCATAACCCTCACCCTTAACCCTCACCCTTAACCCTCACGCTTAACACTTAACCCTCACCCTTAACCCTCACCTTTAACCCTTAACCCTCACCGTTAACCCTCACCCTTAACGCTCACTCTTAATCCTCACCCTAAACCCTTAACCCTCACCCTTAACCCTCACCCTTAACCCTCACCTTTAACCCTCACCCTTAACCCTCACCCTTAACCCTCACCCTTCACCCTCACGCTTAACCCTCACCCTTAAACCTCACCCTTAACCCTTAACCCTCACCCTTAACCCACACCCTTAACCCTCACCCTTAACCCTCACCGTTAACCCTCACCCTTAACCCTCACCCTTAACCCTTAACCCTCACCCTTAATTCTCACCTTTAACCCTCACCCTTAATCCTTAACCCTCACCCTTAACCCTCACCCTCACCCTTAACCCTCACCCTTAATCCTCACCCTTAACCCTTAACCCTCACCCTTAACCCTCACCCTTAACCCTCACCCTTAACCCTCACCCTTAACCCGCACCCTTAACCCTCACCCTTAACCCTCCCCCTTAACCCTCACCCTTAACCCTCACCCTTTTCCCTTAACCCTCACCCTTAACCCTCACCCTTAACCCTCACCATTAACCCTCACCCGTAACCCTCACCCTTAACCCTCACCCTTAACCCTCACCTTTAACCCTCACCCTTAACCCTCATCCTTAACCCTCACCCTTAATCCTCACCCTTAACCCTCACCGTTAACCCTCACCCTTAATCCTCACCCTTAACCCTCACCCTTAACCCTCACCCTTAACCCTGACCCTTATCCCTCACCCTTAACAATCACCCTTAACCCACACCCTTAAATCTCAAACTTATCCCTCACCCTTAACCCTCACCTTTAACCCTCACCCTTATTCCTTAACCCTCACCCTTAACCCTCACCATCAACCCTCACACTTAACCATCATCCTTAACCCTCACCATTAACCCTCACCATTAACCCTCAACCTTAACCCTCACCCTTAACCCTCACTCTTAACCCTCACCGTTAACCCTTAACCCTCACCCGTAAACCTCACCCTTAACCCTCACCCTTAACCCTCACCCTTAACCCTCACCCTTAACCCTCACCCTTAACCCTCACCCTTATCCCTTAACCCTCACCCTTAACCCTCGCCCTTAACCCTCACCCTCAACCCTTACACTTAACCATCACCCTTAACACTCACCATTAACCCTCACCCTTAACCCTCACACTTAACCCTCACCCTTAACCCTTAACCCTCACCCTTAACCCTCACCCTTAACCCTCACCCTTAACCCTCACCCTTAACCCTCACCCATGACCCTCACCCTTACCCCTCACCCTTCACCCTCACCCTTAACCCTCACCCATAACCCTCACCCTTACCCCTCACCCTTAATCCTCACCCTTAACCCACACCCTTAACCCTCACCCTTAACCCTTAACCCTCACCCTTAACCATCACCCTTAACCCTCACCCTTAACCCTCACCCTTAACCCACACACTTAACCCTCACCTTTAATCATTAACCCTCACCCTTAACCCTCACCATTAACCCTCACCCTTAACCCTCACCCTTAACCCTCACCCTTAACCCGCTACCCTTAATTCTCACGCTTAACCCTCACCCTTAACCATCACCCTTAACCCTCGCCCTTAACCCTCACCCTTAAACCACACCCTTAACCCTCACCCTTAACCATCACCCTTAACCCTCACCCTTAACCCTCACCCTTAACCCTCACCCTTAACAATCACCTTTAACCATTAACCCTCACCCTTAACCCTCACCCTTAACCCTCACCCTTAACCCTCACCTTTAACTCTCACCATTAATCGTTAACCCTCACACTTAACCCTCACCCTTAACCCTCACCCTTAACCATCACCCTTAACCCTCACCCTTAACCCTCACCATTAACCCTCACCCTTAACCCTCACCCTTAACCCTCACCCTTAACCCTTAACCATCACCCTTAACCCTCACCCTTAACCCTCACCCTTAACCCTCACCCTCAACCCTCACCCTTAACCCTCACCCATAACCCTCACCCTTATCCCTCACCCTTAACCCTCACCCTTAACCCTCACCCTTAACGCTCACCCTTATCCCTCACCTTTAACCATCACCCTTAACCCTCACCCTTAACCCTCACCCTTAACCATCACCCTTAACCCTCACCCTTAAACTCACCCTTAACCCTCACCCTTAACCCTCACCCTTAACCCTCACACTTCACCCTCACCCTTAACTCTCACCCATAACCCTCACCCTTAACCCTCACCCTTAACCCTCACCCTTAACCCTTAACCCTGACCCTTAACCCTCACCCTTAACCCTCACACTTAACCCTAACCCTTAACCCTCACCCTTAACCCTCACGCTTAACACTTAACCCTCACCCTTAACCCTCACCTTTAACCCTTAACCCTCACCGTTAACCCTCACCCTTAACGCTCACTCTTAATCCTCACCCTAAACCCTTAACCCTCACCCTCAACCCTCACCCTTAACCCTCACCTTTAACCCTCACCCTTAACCCTCACCCTTAACCTTCACCCTTCACCCTCACGCTTAACCCTCACCCTTAAACCTCACCCTTAACCCTTAACCCTCACCCTTAACCCACACCCTTAACCCTCACCCTTAACCCTCACCGTTAACCCTCACCCTTAACCCTCACCCTTAACCCTTAACCCTCACCCTTAATCCTCACCTTTAACCCTCACCCTTAATCCTTAACCCTCACCCTTAACCCTCACCCTCACCCTTAACCCTCACCCTTAACCCTCACCCTTAACCCTTAACCCTCACCCTTAACCCTCACCCTTAACCCTCACCCTTTACCCTCACCCTTAACCCTCACCCTTAACCCTCACCCTTAACCCTCACCCTTAACCCTCACCCTTAACCCTCACCCTTTTCCCTTAACCCTCACCCTTAACCCTCACCCTTAACCCTCACCATTAACCTTCACCCTTAACCCTCACCCTTAACCCTTAACCCTCACCCTTAACCCTCACCTTTAACCATCACCCTTAACCCTCACCCTTAACCCTCACCCTTAATCCTCACCCTTAACCCTCACCCTTAACCCTCACCCTTAATCCTCACCCTTAACCCTCACCCTTAACCCTCACCCTTAACCCTGACCCTTATCCCTCACCCTTAACACTCACCCTTAACCCTCACCCTTAAATCTCAAAATTATTCCTCACCCTTAACCCTCACCTTTAACCCTCACCCTTATTCCTTAACCCTCACCCTTAACCCTCACCCTCAACCCTCACACTTAACCATCATCCTTAACCCTCACCATTAACCCTCACCATTAACCCTCAACCTTAACCCTCACCCTTAACCCTCACTCTTAACCCTCACCGTTAACCTTTAACCCTCACCCTTAACCCTCACCCTTAACCCTCACCCTTAACCCTCACCCTTAATCCTCACCCTTAACCCTCACCCTTAACCCTCACCCTTATCCCTTAACCCTCACCCTTAACCCTCGCCCTTAACCCTCACCCTCAACCCTCACACTTAACCATCACCCTTAACCCTCACCATTAACCCTCTCCCTTAACCCTCACACATATCCCTCACCCTTAACCCTTAACCCTCACCCTTAACCCTCACCCTTAACCCTCACCCTTAACCCTCACCCTTAACCCTCACCCATAACCCTCACCCTTACCCCTCACCCTTAACCCTCACCCTTAACCCTCACCCATAAACCTCACCCTTACCCCTCACCCTTAACCCTCACCCTTAACCCTCACCCTTAACCCTCACCCTTAACCCTCACGCTTAACCCTCACCCTTAATCCTCACCCTTAACCCACACCCTTAACCCTCACCCTTAACCCTTAACCCTCACCCTTAACCATCACCCTTAACCCTCACCCTTAACCCTCACCCTTAACCCACACACTTAACCCTCACCTTTAATCATTAACCCTCACCCTTAACCCTCACCCTTAACCATCACCCTTAACCCTCACCCTTAACCCTCACCCTTAACCCTCACCTTTAACCCTCACCCTTAATCCTTAACACTCGCCCTTAACCCTCACCCTCAACCCTCACACTTAACAATCACCCTTAACCTTCACCATTAACCCTCACCCTTAACCCTCACCCTTAACCCTCACCCTTAACCCTCACCCTTAACCATTAACCCTCACCCTTATCCCTCACCCTTAACCCTCACCCTTAACCCTCACCCTTAACCCTCACCCTTAACCCTCACCCTTAACCCTCAACCTTAACCCTCACCCTTAACCCTCACCCTTAAACCTCACCCTTAACCCTCACCCTTAACCATCAACCTTAACCCTCACCCTTAACCCTCACCCTTAAACCTCACCTTAACACTCACCCTTAACCCTTAACCCTCACCCTTAACCCTCACCCTTATCTCTCACCCATATCCCTCACCCTTATCCCTCACCCTTAACCCTCACCCTTAACCCTCACCCTTAACCCTCACCCTTAACCCTCACCCTTAACCCTCACCCTTAACCCTCACCCTTAACTCTCACCCTTAACCCTCACCCTTAACCATCACCCTTAACCCTCACCCTTAACCCTCACCCTTAACCATCATCCTTAACCCTCACCCTTAACCCTCACCCTTAACACTCACCCTTAACCCTTAACCCTCACCTTAACCCTCACCCTTAACCCTCACCCTTAACTCTCACCCATAACCCTCACCCTTAACCCTCACCCTTAACCCTCACCTTTAACCCTCACCCTGAATTATTAACCCTCGCCCTTAACCCTCACCCTCAAACCTCACACTTAACCATCACCCTTAACCTTCACCATTAACCCTCACCCTTAACCCTCACCCTTAACCCTCACCCTTAACCCTCACCCTTAACCCTTAACCCTCACCCTTAACCCTCACCCTTAACCCTCACCCTTAACCCTCACCCTTAACCCTCACCCCTAACCCTCACCCTTAACCCTCAACCTTAACCCTCACCCTTAACCCTCACCCTTAAACCTCACCCTTAACCCTCACCCTTAACCCTCACCCTTAACCCTCATCCTTAACCATCACCCTTAACCATCACCCTTAACCCTCACCCTTAACCCTCACCCTTAACCCTCACCCTTAACACTCACCCTTAACCCTTAACCCTCACCCTTAACCCTCACCCTTAACTCTCACCCATATCCCTCACCCTTATCCCTCACCATTAACCCTCACCCTTAACCCTCACCCTTAACCCTCACCCTTAACCCTCACCCTTAACCCTCACCCTTAACCCTCACCCTTAACCCTCACCCTTAACTCTCACCCTTAACCCTCACCCTTAACCCTCACCGTTAACCCTCACCCTTAACCCTCAACCTTAACCCTCACCCTTAACCCTCACCCTTAACCCTCACCTTTAACCCTCACCCTTAATCCTTAACCCTCGCCCTTAACCCTCACCCTCAACACTCACTTAACCATCACCCTTAACCCTCACACTTAACCCTCACCATTAACCCTCACGCTTAACCCTCACCCTTAACCCTCTCCCTTAACCCTCACCCTTAACCCTTAACCCTCACCTTTAACCCTCACCCTTAACCCTCACCCTTAACACTCACCCTTAACCCTCACCTTTAACCCTCACCCTTAATCCTTAACACTCGCCCTTAACCCTCACCCTCAACCCTCACGCTTAACCATCACCCTTAACCTTCACCATTAACCCTCACCCTTATCCCTCACCCTTAACCCTCACCCTTAACCCTCACCCTTAACCCTTAACCCTCACCCTTAACCCTCACCCTTAACCCTCACCCTTAACCCTCACCCTTAACCCTCACCCTTAACCCTCACCCTTAACCCTCAACCTTAACCCTCACCCTTAACCCTCACCCTTAAACCTCACCCTTAACCCTCACCCTTAACCATCACCCTTAACCCTCACCCTTAACCCTCACCCTTAACCCTCACCTTAACACTCACCCTTAACCCTTAACCCTCACCCTTAACCCTCACCATTAACCCCCACGATTAACCCTCACCCTTAACTCTCACCCTTAACCCTCACCCTTAACCATCACCCTTAACCCTCATCCTTAACCCTCACCCTTAACCATCATCCTTAACCCTCACCCTTTACCCACACCCTTAACACTCACCCTTAACCCTTAACCCTCACCCTTAACCCTCACCCTTAACCCTCACCCTTAACCCTCACCCATAACCCTCACCCTTACCCCTCACCCTTAACCCTCACCCTTAACCATCACCCTTAACCCTCACCCTTAACCCTCACCCTTAACCCTCACCCTTACCCCTCACCCTTAACCCTCACCCTTAACCCTCACCCTTAACACTCACCCTTAACCCTCACCCTTCACCCTCACCCTTAATTCTCACGCTTAACCCTCACCCTTAACCATCACCCTTAACTCTCACCCTTAACCCTCACCCTTAACCCTCACCCTTAACCCCCACCCTTAACCCTCACCCTTAACGCTTAACCCTCACCCTTAACCATCACTCTTAACCCTCACCCTTAACCCTCACCCTTAACCCTCACACTTAACCCTCACCCTTAATCCTTAACCCTCACCCTTAACCCTCACCCTTAACCCTCACCCTTAACCCTCACCCTTAACCCTCACCCTTAACCCTCACCCTTAATTCTCACGCTTAACCCTCACCCTTAACCATCACCCTTAACCCTTACCCTTAACCCTCACCCTTAACCCTCACCTTTAACCCTCACCCTTAATCCTTAACCCTCGCCCTTAACCCTCACCATCAACCCTCACACTTAACCATCACCCTTAACCTTCACCATTAACCCTCACCCTTAACCCTCACCCTTAACCCTCACCCTTAACCCTCACCCTTAACCCTTAACCCTCACCCTTAACCCTCACCCTTAACTCTCACCCTTAACCCTCACCCTTAACCCTCACCCTTAACCCTCACCCTTATCCCTCAACCATAACCCTCACCCTTAACTCTCACCCTTAAACCTCACCCTTAACCCTCACCCTTAACCCTCACCCTTAACCCTCATCCTTAACCATCACCCTTAACCATCACCCTTAACCCTCACCCTTAACCCTCACCCTTAACCCTCACCCTTAACACTCACCCTTAACCCTTAACCCTCACCCTTAACCCTCACCCTTAACTCTCACCCATATCCCTCACCCTTATCCCTCACCCTTAACCCTCACCCTTAACCCTCACCCTTAACCCTCACCCTTAACCCTCACCCTTAACCCTCACCCTTAACCCTCACCCTTAACCCTCACCCTTAACTCTCACCCTTAACCCTCACCCTTAACCCTTAACCCTCACCGTTAACCCTCACCCTTAACCCTCAACCTTAACCCTCACCCTTAACCCTCACCCTTAACCCTCACCTTTAACCCTCACCCTTAATCCTTAACCCTCGCCCTTAACCCTCACCCTCAACCCTCACTTAACCATCACCCTTAACCCTCACACTTAACCCTCACCATTAACCCTCACGCTTAACCCTCACCCTTAACCTTCACCCTTAACCCTCACCATTAACCCTCACCCTTAATTCTCACGCTTAACCCTCACCCTTAACCATCACCCTTAACCCTCACCCTTAACCCTCAGCCTTAACCCTCACCCTTAACCCTCACCCTTATCCCTCACCCTTAACCCTTAACCCTCACCCTTAACCATCACCCTTAACCCTCACCCTTAACCCTTAACCCTCACCCTTAACACTTACCCTCAAACCTCACACTTAACCATCACCCTTAACCCTCACCCTTAACCCTCACCATTAACCCTCATCCTTAACCCTCACACTTAACCCTCACCCTTAACCCTCACACTTAAACCTCACCCTTAACCATCACCCTTAACCATCACCCTTAACCCTCACCCTTAACCCTCACCCTTATCCCTCACCCTTAAACCTCACCCTTAACACTCACCCTTAACCCTTAACCCTCACACTTAACCCTCACCCTTAATCCTTAACTCTCACCCTTAACACTCACCCATATCCCTCACCCTTATCCCTCACCCTTAACCCTCACCCTTAACCCTCACCCTTAACCCTCACCCTTAACCCTCACCCTTAACCCTCACCCTTAACCCTCACCCTTAACCCTCACCCTTAACTCTCACCCTTAACCCTCAGCCTTAACCCTTAACCCTCACCGTTAACCCTCACCCTTAACCCTCAACCTTACCCCTCACCCTTAACCATTACCCTTAACCCTCACCTTTAACCCTCACCCTTAATCCTTAACCCTCGCCCTTAACCCTCACCCTCAACCCTCACCATTAACCCTCACGCTTAACCCTCACCCTTAACCCTCACCCTTAACCCTCACCCTTAACCCTCACCCTTAATTCTCACGCTTAACCCTCACCCTTAACCATCACCCTTAACCCTCACCCTTAACCCTCACCCTTAACCCTCACCCTTAACCCTCAACCTTAACCCTCACCCTTAACCCTTAACCCTCACCCTTAACCATCACCCTTAACCCTCACCCTTAACCCTTAACCCTCACCCTTAACCCTCACCTTTAACCCTCACCCTTAATCCTTAACCCTCGCCCTTAACCCTCACCCTCAACCCTCACTTAACCATCACCCTTAACCCTCACACTTAACCCTCACCATTAACCCTCACGCTTAACCCTCACCCTTAACCCTCACCCTTAACCCTCACCCTTAACCCTCACCCTTAATTCTCACGCTTAACCCTCACCCTTAACCATCACCCTTAACCCTCACCCTTAACCCGCACCCTTAACCCTCACCCTTAACCCTCACCCTTAACCCTCACCCTTAACCCTTAACCCTCACCCTTAACCATCACCCTTAACCCTCACCCTTAACCCTTAACCCTCACCCTTAACACTTACCCTCAAACCTCACACTTAACCATCACCCTTAACCCTCACCCTTAACCCTCACCATTAACCCTCATCCTTAACCCTCACACTTAACCCTCACCCTTAACCCTCACCCTTAAACCTCACCCTTAACCATCACCCTTAACCATCACCCTTAACCCTCACCCTTAACCCTCACCCTTAACCCTCACCCTTAAACCTCACCCTTAACACTCACCCTTAACCCTTAACCCTCACACTTAACCCTCACCCTTTATCCTTAACCCTCACCCTTAACCCTTACCCTCAACCCTCACACTTAACCATCACCCTTAACCCTCACCCTTAACCCTCACCATTAACTCTCACCCTTAACTCTCACCCTTAACCATCATCCTTAACCTTCACCCTTAACCCTCACCCTTAACCCTCACCCTTAACCCTCACCCTTAACCCTCACCCTTACCACTTAACCCTCACACTTAACCATCCCCCATAACCCTCACCCTTAACCCTCACCCTTAACCCTCACACTTAACCCTCACCCTCAACCCTCACCCTTAACCCTCACCTTTAACCCTCACCCTTAATCCTTAACCCTCGCCCTTAAACCTCACCCTCAACCCTCACACTTAACCCTTAACCCTCACCCTTAACCCTCACCCTTAACCCTCACCCTTAACCCTCACCCATAACCCTCACCCTTACCCCTCACCCTTAACCCTCACCCTTAACTCTCACCCTTAACCCTCACCCTTAACCCTCACCCTTAACCCTCACCCATAACCCTCACCCTTACCCCTCACCCTTAACCCTCACCCTTAACCCTCACCCTTAACCCTCACCCTTAACCCTCACCCTTCACCCTCACCCTTAATTCTCACGCTTAACCCTCATCCTTAACCATCACCCTTAACCCTCACCCTTAACCCTCACCCTTAACACTCACCCTTAACCCTCACCCTTAACCATCACCCTTAACCCTTAACCCTCACCCTTAACCATCACTCTTAACCCTCACCCTTAACCCTCACCCTTAACCCTCACACTTAACCCTCACCCTTAATCCTTAACCCTCACCCTTAACCCTCACCCTTAACCCTCACCCTTAACCCTCACCCTTAACCCTCACCCTTAACCCTCACCATTAACCCTCACCCTTAACCCTCACCCTTAAGCCTCACCCTTAACCCTCACCCTTAACCCTCACCCTTAACCCTCACCCTTAACTCTCACCCTTAACCCTCAGCCTTAACCCTTAACCCTCACCGTTAACCCTCACCCTTAACCCTCAACCTTAACCCTCACCCTTAACAATTACCCTTAACCCTCACCTTTAACCCTCACCCTTAATCCTTAACCCTCGCCCTTAACCCTCACCCTCAACCCTCACCATTAACCCTCACGCTTAACCCTCACCCTTAACCCTCACCCTTAACCCTCACCCTTAACCCTCACCCATAATTCTCACGCTTAACCCTCACCCTTAACCATCACCCTTAACCCTCACCCTTAACCCTCACCCTTAACCCTCACCCTTAACCCTCAACCTTAACCCTCACCCTTAACCCTTAACCCTCACCGTTAACCATCACCCTTAACCCTCACCCTTAACCCTTAACCCTCACCCTTAACCCTCACCTTTAACCCTCACCCTTAATCCTTAACCCTCGCCCTTAACCCTCACCCTCAACCCTCACTTAACCATCACCCTTAACCCTCACACTTAACCCTCACCATTAACCCTCACGCTTAACCCTCACCCTTAACCCTCACCCTTAACCCTCACCTTTAACCCTCACCCTTAATTCTCACGCTTAACCCTCACCCTTAACCATCACCCTTAACCCTCACCCTTAACCCTCACCCTTAACCCTCACCCTTAACCCTCACCCTTAACCCTCACCCTTAACCCTTAACCCTCACCCTTAACCATCACCCTTAACCCTCACCCTTAACCCTTAACCCTCACCCTTAACACTTACCCTCAAACCTCACACTTAACCATCACCCTTAACCCTCACCCTTAACCCTCACCATTAACCCTCATCCTTAACCCTCACACTTAACCCTCACCCTTAACCCTCACCCTTAAACCTCACCCTTAACCATCACCCTTAACCATCACCCTTAACCCTCACCCTTAACCCTCACCCTTAACCCTCACCCTTAAACCTCACCCTTAACACTCACCCTTAACCCTTAACCCTCACACTTAACCCTCACCCTTAATCCTTAACCCTCACCCTTAACCCTTACCCTCAACCCTCACACTTAACCATCACCCTTAACCCTCACCCTTAACCCTCACCATTAACTCTCACCCTTAACTCTCACCCTTAACCATCATCCTTAACCTTCACCCTTAACCCTCACCCTTAACCCTCACCCTTAACCCTCACCCTTAACCCTCACCCTTACCACTTAACCCTCACACTTAACCATCCCCCATAACCCTCACCCTTAACCCTCACCCTTAACCCTCACACTTAACCCTCACCCTCAACCCTCACCCTTAACCCTCACCTTTAACCCTCACCCTTAATCCTTAACCCTCGCCCTTAAACCTCACCCTCAACCCTCACACTTAACCCTTAACCCTCACCCTTAACCCTCACCCTTAACCCTCACCCTTAACCCTCACCCATAACCCTCACCCTTACCCCTCACCCTTAACCCTCACCCTTAACCATCACCCTTAACCCTCACCCTTAACCCTCACCCTTAACCCTCACCCTTAACCCTCACCCTTAACTCTCACCCTTAACCCTCACCCTTAACCCTCACCCTTAACCCTCACCCATAACCCTCACCCTTACCCCTCACCCTTAACCCTCACCCTTAACCCTCACCCTTAACCCTCACCCTTAACCCTCACCCTTCACCCTCACCCTTAATTCTCACGCTTAACCCTCACCCTTAACCATCACCCTTAACCCTCACCCTTAACCCTCACCCTTAACACTCACCCTTAACCCTCACCCTTAACCATCACCCTTAACCCTTAACCCTCACCCTTAACCATCACTCTTAACCCTCACCCTTAACCCTCACCCTTAACCCTCACACTTAACCCTCACCCTTAATCCTTAACCCTCCCCCTTAACCCTCACCCTTAACCCTCACCCTTAACCCTCACCCTTAACCCTCACCCTTAACCCTCACCCTTAATTCTCACGCGTAACCCTCACCCTTAACCATCACCCATAACCCTCACCCTTAACCCTAACCCTTAACCCTCACCTTTAACCCTCACCCTTAATCCTTAACCCTCGCCCTTAACCCTCACCCTCAACCCTCACACTTAACCATCAGCCTTAACCTTCACCATTAACCCTCACCCTTAACCCTCACTCTTAGCCCTCACCCTTAACCCTCACCCTTAACCCATAACCCTCACCCTTAACCCTCACCCTTAACCCTCACCCTTAACCCTCACCCTTAACCCTCACCCTTAACCCTCACCCTTAACCCTCACCCTTAACCCTCAACCTTAACCCTCACCCTTAACCCTCACCCTTAAACCTCACCCTTAACCCTCACCCTTAACCCTCACCCTTAACCCTCATCCTTAACCATCACCCTTAACCATCACCCTTAACCCTCACCCTTAACCCTCACCCTTAACCCTCACCCTTAACACTCACCCTTAACCCTTAACCCTCACCCTTAACCCTCACCCTTAACTCTCACCCATATCCCTCACACTTATCCCTCACCCTTAACCCTCACCCTTAACCCTCACCCTTCCTTAACCCTCACCCTTAACCCTCACCCTTAACCCTCACCCTTAACCCTCACCCTTAACTCTCACCCTTAATCCTCACCCTTAACCCTTAACCCTCACCGTTAACCCTCACCCTTAAC
Source organism: Rhinoraja longicauda (assembly GCF_053455715.1). Classification (NCBI taxonomy): domain Eukaryota; kingdom Metazoa; phylum Chordata; class Chondrichthyes; order Rajiformes; family Arhynchobatidae; genus Rhinoraja; species Rhinoraja longicauda. The sequence continues at coordinate 65,970 of NW_027601335.1, read as the reverse complement.
CCTCAACCTTAACCCTCACCCTTAACCCTCACCCTTAACCCTCACCTTTAACCCTCACCCTTAATCCTTAACCCTCGCCCTTAACCCTCACCCTCAACCCTCACTTAACCATCACCCTTAACCCTCACACTTAACCCTCACCATTAACCCTCACGCTTAACCCTCACCCTTAACCCTCACCCTTAACTCTCACCCTTAATTCTCACGCTTAACCCTCACCCTTAACCACCACCCTTAACCCTCACCCTTAACCCTCACCCTTAACCCTCACCCTTAACCCTCACCCTTAACCCTCACCCTTAACCCTTAACCCTCACCCTTAACCATCACCCTTAACCCTCACCCTTAACCCTTAACCCTCACCCTTAACACTTACCATCAAACCTCACACTTAACCATCACCCTTAACCCTCACCCTAAACCCTCACCATTAACCCTCATCCTTAACCCTCACACTTAACCCTCACCCTTAACCCTCACCCTTAAACCTCACCCTTAACCATCACCCTTAACCATCACCCTTAACCCTCACCCTTAAACATCACCCTTAACCCTCACCCTTAAACCTCACCCTTAACACTCACCCTTAACCCTTAACCCTCACACTTAACCCTCACCCTTAATCCTTAACTCTCACCCTTAATACTCACCCATATCCCTCACCCTTATCCCTCACCCTTAACCCTCACCCTTAACCCTCACCCTTAACCCTCACCCTTAACCCTCACCCTTAACCCTCACCCTTAACCCTCACCCTTAACCCTCACCCTTAACCCTCACCCTTAACTCTCACCCTTAACCCTCAGCCTTAACCCTTAACCCTCACCGTTAACCCTCACCCTTAACCCTCAACCTTAACCCTCACCCTTAACCCTCACCTTTAACCCTCACCTTTAACCCTCACCCTTAATCCTTAACCATCGCCCTTAACCCTCACCCTCAACCCTCACTTAACCATCACCCTTAACCCTCACACTTAACCCTCACCATTAACCCTCACGCTTAACCCTCACCCTTAACCCTCACCCTTAACCCTCACCCTTAACCCTCACCCTTAATTCTCACGCTTAACCCTCACCCTTAACCATCACCCTTAACCCTCACCCATAACCCTCACCCTTAACCCTCACCCTTAACCCTTAACCCTCACCCTTAACCATCACCCTTAACCCTCACCCTTAACCCTCACCCTTAACACTTACCCTCAAACCTCACACTTAACCATCACCCTTAAACCTCACCCTTAACCCTCACCATTAACCCTCATCCTTAACCCTCACACTTAACCCTCACCCTTAACCCTCACCCTTAAACCTCACCCTTAACCATCACCCTTAACCATCACCCTTAACCCTCACCCTTAACCCTCACCCTTAACCCTCACCCTTAAACCTCACCCTTAACCCTTAACCCTCACACTTAACCCTCACCCTTAATCCTTAACCCTCACCCTTAACCCTTACCCTCAACCCTCACACTTAACCATCACCCTTAACCCTCACCCTTAACCCTCACCATTAACTCTCACCCTTAACTCTCACCCTTAACCATCATCCTTAACCTTCACCCTTAACCCTCACCCTTAACCCTCACCTTTAACCCTCACCCTTAACCCTTACCCTTAACACTTAACCCTCACACTTAACCATCCCCCATAACCCTCACCCTTAACCCTCACCCTTAACCCTCACACTTAACCCTCACCCTCAACCCTCACCCTTAACCCTCACCTTTAACCCTCACCCTTAATCCTTAACCCTCGCCCTTAAACCTCACCCTCAACCCTCACACTTAACCCTTAACCCTCACCCTTAACCCTCACCCTTAACCCTCACCCTTAACCCTCACCCATAACCCTCACCCTTACCCCTCACCCTTAATCCTCACCCTTAACCATCACCCTTAACCCTCACCCTTAACCCTCACCTTTAACCCTCACCCTTAACCCTCACCCTTAACTCTCACCCTTAACCCTCACCCTTAACCCTCACCCTTAACCCTCACCCATAACCCTCACCCTTACCCCTCACCCTTAACCCTCACCCTTAACCCTCACCCTTAAACCTCACCCTTAACCCTCACCCTTCACCCTCACCCTTAATTCTCACGCTTAACCCTCACCCTTAACCATCACCCTTAACCCTCACCCTTAACCCTCACCCTTAACACTCACCCTTAACCCTCACCCTTAACCCTCACCCTTAACCCTTAACCCTCACCCTTAACCATCACTCTTAACCCTCACCCTTAACCCTCACCCTTAACCCTCACACTTAACCCTCACCCTTAATCCTTAACCCTCACCCTTAACCCTCACCCTTAACCCTCACCCTTAACCCTCACCCTTAACCCTCACCCTTAACCCTCACCCTTAATTCACACGCTTAACCCTCACCCTTAACCATCACCCTTAACCCTCACCCTTAACCCTCACCCTTAACCCTCACCTTTAACCCTCACCCTTAATCCTTAACCCTCGCCCTTAACCCTCACCCTCAACCCTCACACTTAACCATCACCCTTAACCTTCACCATTAACCCTCACCCTTAACCCTCACCCTTAACCCTCACCCTTAACCCTCACCCTTAACCCTTAACCCTCACCCTTAACCCTCATCCTTAACCATCACCCTTAACCATCACCATTAACCCTCACCCTTAACCCTCAGTCTTAACCCTCACCCTTAACACTCACCCTTAACCCTTAACCCTCACCCTTAACCCTCACCCTTAACTCTCACCCATATCCCTCACCCTTATCCCTCACCCTTAACCCTCACCCTTAACCCTCACCCTTAACCCTCACCCTTAACCCTCACCCTTAACCCTCACCATTAACCCTCACCCTTAACCCTCACCCTTAACTCTCACCCTTAACCCTCACCCTTCACCCTCACCCTTATTTCTCACGCTTAACCCTCACCCTTAACCATCACCCTTAACCCTCACCCTTAACCCTCACCCTTAACACTCACCCTTAACCCTCACCCTTAACCCTCACCCTTAACCCTTAACCCTCACCCTTAACCATCACTCTTAACCCTCACCCTTAACCCTCACCCTTAACCCTCACACTTAACCCTCACCCTTAATCCTTAACCCTCACCCTTAAAACTCACCCTTAACCCTCACCCTTAACCCTCACCCTTAACCCTCACCCTTAACCCTCACCCTTAATTCACACGCTTAACCCTCACCCTTAACCATCACCCTTAACCCTCACCCTTAACCCTCACCCTTAACCCTCACCTTTAACCCTCACCCTTAATCCTTAACCCTCGCCCTTAACCCTCACCCTCAACCCTCACACTTAACCATCACCCTTAACCTTCACCATTAACCCTCACCCTTAACCCTCACCCTTAACCCTCACCCTTAACCCTCACCCTTAACCCTTAACCCTCACCCTTAACCCTCATCCTTAACCATCACCCTTAACCATCACCATTAACCCTCACCCTTAACCCTCAGTCTTAACCCTCACCCTTAACACTCACCCTTAACCCTTAACCCTCACCCTTAACCCTCACCCTTAACTCTCACCCATATCCCTCACCCTTATCCCTCACCCTTAACCCTCACCCTTAACCCTCACCCTTAACCCTCACCCTTAACCCTCACCCTTAACCCTCACCATTAACCCTCACCCTTAACCCTCACCCTTAACTCTCACCCTTAACCCTCACCCTTAACCCTTAACGCTCACCGTTAACCCTCACCCTTAACCCTCACCCTTAACCCTCACCCTGAACCCTCACACTTAACCCTCACCCTCAACCCTCACCCTTAACCCTCACCTTTAACCCTCACCCTTAATGCTTAACCCTCGCCCTTAAACCTCACCCTCAACCCTCACACTTAACCATCACCCTTAACCCTCACCATTAACCCTCACCCTTAACCCTCCCACTTAACCCTCACCCTTAACCCTTAACCCTCACCTTAACCCTCACCCTTAACCCTCACCCTTAACCCTCAACCTTAACTCTCACCCTTAACTCTCACCCATAACCCTCACCCTTATCCCTCACCCTTAACCCTCACCCTTAACCCTCACCCTTAACCCTCACCCTTAACCCTCACCCTTAACCATCACCCTTAACCCACACCCTTAACCCTCACCCTTAACTCTTACCCTTAACCCTCACCCTTAACCATCACCCTTAACCCTCACCCTTAACCCTCACCCTTAACCAACACCCTTAACCCTTAACCCTCACCCTTAACCCTCACCCTTAACACTCACCCTTAACCCTCACCCTTAACCCTCACCCTTAACCCTCACCCATAACCCTCACCCTTACCCCTCACCCTTAACCCTCACCCTTAACCATCACCCTTAACCCTCACACTTAACCCTCACACTTAACTCTCACCCTTAACCCTCACCCTTAACTCTCACCCTTAACCCTCACCCTTAACCATCACCCTTAACCCTCACCTTAACCCTCACCCTTAACACTCACCCTTAACCCTCACCCTTAACACACACCCTTAACCCTTAACCCTCACCCTTAACCCTCACCCTTAACCCTCACCCATAACCCTCACCCTTATCCCTCTCCCTTAACTCTCACCCTTAACCCTCACCATTAACCATCATCCTTAACCCTCACCCTTAACCCTCACCCTTAACCCTCACCCTTAACCCTCACCCTTAACCCTTAACCCTCACCCTTAACCCTCACCCTTAACCCTCACCCTCAACCCTCACCCTTAACCCTCACCCTTATCCCTCACCCTTAACACTCACCCTTAACCCTCACCCTTAACCCTCACCCTTAACCCTCACCCATAACCCTCACCCTTACCCCTCACCCTTAACCCTCACCCTTAACCATCACCCTTAACCCTCACACTTAACTCTCACCCATAACCCTCACCCTTATCCCTCACCCTTAACCCTCACCCTTAACCCTCACCCTTAACCCTCACCCTTAACCCTCACCCATAACCCTCACCCTTACCCTCACCCTTAACCCTCACCCTTAACCATCACCCTTAACCCGCACACTTAACCCTCACACTTAACTCTCACCCTTAACCCTCACCCTTAACTCTCACCCTTAACCCTCACCCTTAACCATCACCCTTAACCCTCACCCTTAACCCTCACCCTTAACACTCACCCTTAACCCTCACCCTTAACACACACCCTTAACCCTTAACCCTCACCCTTAACCCTCACCCTTAACCCTCACCCATAACCCTCACCCTTATCCCTCACCCTTAACCCTCACCCTTAATTCTCACGCTTAACCCTCACCCTTAACCATCACCCTTAACCCTCACCCTTAACCCTCACCCTTAACCCTCACCTTTAACCCTCACCCTTAATCCTTAACCCTCGCCCTTAACCCTCACCCTCAACCCTCACACTTAACCCTCACCCTTAACCCTCACCCTTAACCCTCACCCATAACCCTCACCCTTACCCCTCACCCTTAACCCTCACCCTTAACCATCACCCTTAACCCTCACACTTAACCCTCACACTTAACTCTCACCCTTAACCCTCACCCTTAACTCTCACCCTTAACCCTCACCCTTAACCATCACCCTTAACCCTCACCCTTAACCCTCACCCTTAACACTCACCCTTAACCCTCACCCTTAACACACACCCTTAACCCTTAACCCTCACCCTTAACACTCACCCTTAACCCTTAACCCTCACCCTTAACCCTCACCCTTGACTCTCACCCATATCGCTCACCCTTATCCCTCACCCTTAACCCTCACCCTTAACCCTCACCCTTAACCCTCACCCTTAACCCTCACCCTTAACCCTCACCATTAACCCTCACCCTTAACCCTCACCCTTAAATCTCACCCTTAACCCTCACCCTTAACCCTTAACGCTCACCGTTAACCCTCACCCTTAACCCTCAATCTTAACCCTCACCCTTAACCCTCACCCTTAACCCTCACCTTTAACCCTCACCCTTAATCCTTAACCCTCGCCCTTAACCCTCACCCTCAACCCTCACTTAACCATCACCCTTAACCCTCACACTTAACCCTCACCATTAACCCTCACGCTTAACCCTCACCCTTAACCCTCACCCTTAACCCTCACCCTTAACCCTCACCCTTAATTCTCACGCTTAACCCTCACCCTTAACCATCACCCTTAACCCTCACCCTTAACCCTCACCCTTAACCCTCACCCTTAACCCTCATCCTTAACCCTCACCCTTAACCCTTAACCCTCACCCTTAACCATCACCCTTAACCCTCACCCTTAACCCTTAACCCTCACCCTTAACACTTACCCTCAAACCTCACACTTAACCATCACCCTTAACCCTCACCCTTAACCCTCACCATTAACCCTCATCCTTAACCCTCACACTTAACCCTCACCCTTAACCCTCACCCTTAAACCTCACCCTTAACCATCACCCTTAACCATCACCCTTAACCCTCACCCTTAACCCTCACCCTTAACCCTCACCCTTAAATCTCACCCTTAACACTCACCCTTAACCCTTAAATCTCACACTTAACCCTCACCCTTAATCCTTAACTCTCACCCTTAACACTCACCCATATCCCTCACCCTTATCCCTCACCCTTAACCCTCACCCTTAACCCTCACCCTTAACCCTCACCCTTAACCCTCACCATTAACCCTCACCCTTAACCCTCACCCTTTACCCTCACCCTTAACTCACACCCTTAACCCTCAGCCTTAACCCTTAACCCTCACCGTTAACCCTCACCCTTAACCCTCAACCTTAACCCTCACCCTTAACCCTCACCCTTAACCCTCACCTTTAACCCTCACCCTTAATCCTTAACCCTCGCCCTTATCCCTCACCCTCAACCCTCACTTAACCATCACCATTAACCCTCACACTTAACCCTCACCATTAACCCTCACGCTTAACCCTCACCCTTAACCCTCACCCTTAACCCTCACCCTTAACCCTCACCCTTAATTCTCACGCTTAACCCTCACCCTTAACCATCACCCTTAACCCTCACCCTTAACCATCACCCTTAACCCTCACCCTTAACCCTCACCCTTAACCCTCACCCTTAACCCTTAACCCTCACCCTTAACCATCACCTTAACCCTCACCCTTAACCCTTAACCCTCACCCTTACCACTTACCCTCAAACCTCACACTTAACCATCACCCTTAACCCTCACCCTTAACCCTCACCATTAACCCTCATCCTTAACCCTCACACTTAACCCTCACCCTTAACCCTCACCCTTAATCCTCACCCTTAACCATCACCCTTAACCATCACCCTTAACCCTCACCCTTAACCCTCACCCTTAACCCACACCCTTAAACCTCACCCTTAACACTCACCCTTAACCCTTAACCCTCACACTTAACCCTCACCCTTAATCCTTATCCCTCACCCTTAACCCTTACCCTCAACCCTCACACTTAACCATCACCCTTAACCCTCACCCTTAACCCTCACCATTAACTCTCACCCTTAACTCTCACCCTTAACCATCATCCTTAACCTTCACCCTTAACCCTCACCCTTAACCCTCACCATTAACCCTCACCCTTAACCCTCACCCTTAACATTTAACCCTCACACTTAACCATCCCCCATAACCCTCACCCTTAACCCTCACCCTTAACCCTCACACTTAACCCTCACCCTGAACCCTCACCCTTAACCCTCACCTTTAACCCTCACCCTTAATCCTTAACCCTCGCCCTTAAACCTCACCCTCAACCCTCACGCTTAACCATCACCCTTAACCCTCACCATTAACCCTCACCCTTAACCCTCACCCTTAACCCTCACCCTTAACCCTTAACCCTCACCCTTAACCCTCACACTTAACCCTCACCCTTAACCCTCAACCTTAACTCTCACCCTTAACTCTCACCCATAACCCTCACCCTTATCCCTCACCCTTAACCCTCACCCTTAACCCTCACCCTTAACCCTCACCCTTAACCCTCACCCTTAAACATCACCCTTAACCCACACCCTTAACCCTCACCCTTAACTCTTACCCTTAACCCTCACCCTTAACCATCACCCTTAACCCTCACCCTTAACCCTCAACCTTAACCAACACCCTTAACCCTTAACCCTCACCCTTAACCCTCACCCTTAACACTCACCCTTAACCCTCACCCTTAACCCTCACCCTTAACCCTCACCCATAACCCTCACCCTTACCCCTCACCCTTAACCCTCACCCTTAACCATCACCCTTAACCCTCACACTTAACCCTCACACTTAACTCTCACCCTTAACCCTCACCCTTAACTCTCACCCTTAACCCTCACCCTTAACCCTCACCCTTAACCCATACCCTTAACCAACACCCTTAACCCTTAACCCTCACCCTTAACTCTCACCCTTAATCCTTAACCCTCGCCCTTAACACTCACCCTCAAGCCTCACACTTAACCATCACCCTTAACCCTCACACTTAACCCTCACCCTTAACCCTCACCCTTAACCCTCACCCTTAACCCTTAACCCTCACCCTTAACCCTCACCATTAACCCTCACCCTTAACCTTCACCCTTAACCTTCGCCCTTAAACCTCGCCCTTAACCCTCACCCTTAACCCACACCCTTAACCCTCACCCTTAACCATCACCCTTAACCCTCACCCTTAACCCTCACCCTTAACCCTCACCCTTAACAATCACCTTTAACCATTAACCCTCACCCTTAACCCTCACCCTTAACCCTCACCCTTAACCCTCACCCTTAACCCTCACCCTTAACCCTCACCCATAACCATCACCCTTAACCCTCACCCTTAACCCTCACCATTAACCCTCACCCTTAACCCTCACCCTTAACCCTCACCCTTAACCCTTAACCCTCACCCTTAACCCTCACCCTTAACCCTCACCCTTAACCCTCACCCTTAACCCTCACCCTTAACCCTCACCCATAACCCTCACCCTTATCCCTCACCCTTAACCCTCACCCTTAACCCTCACCCTTAACGCTCACCCTTATCCCTCACTTTTAACCATCACCCTTAACCCTCAACCTTAACCCTCACCCTTAACCATCACCCTTAACCCTCACCCTTAAACTCACCCTTAACCCTCACCCTTAACCCTCACCCTTAACCCTCACCCTTAACCCTTAACCCTTAACCCTCACCCTTAACCATCACCCTTAACCCTCGCCCTTAACCCTCACCCTTAACCCTCACCCTTAACCCTCACCCTTAACCATTACCTTTAACCCTCACACTTAACCATCACCCTTAACCCTCACCCTTAACCCTCACCCTTAACCCTCACCCTTAACCTGCAAACTTAACCCTCACCCTTAACCCTCACACTGCACCCTCACCCTTAACTCTCACCCATAACCCTCACCCTTAACCCTCATCCTTAACCCTCACCCTTAACCCTTAACACTGACCCTTAACCCTCACCCTTAACCCTCAGACTTAACCCTAACCCTTAACCCTCACCCTTAACCCTCACGCTTAACACTTAACCCTCACCCTTAACCCTCACCTTTAACCCTTAACCCTCACCGTTAACCCTCACCCTTAACGCTCACCCTTAATCCAACCATTCACCCTCACGCTTAACCCTCACCCTTAAACCTCACCCTTAACCCATAACCCTCACCCTTAACCCACACCCTTAACCCTCACCCTTAACCCTCACCCTTAATCCAACCATTCACCCTCACGCTTAACCCTCACCCTTAAACCTCACCCTTAACCCTTAACCCTCACCCTTAACCCACACCCTTAACCCTCACCCTTAACCCTCACCCTTAACCCTCACCCTTAACCCTCACCCTTAACCCTTAACCCTCACCCTTAATCCACACTTTTAACCCTCACCCTTAATCCTTAACCCTCACCCTTAACCCTCACCCTCACCCTTAACCCTCACCCTTAACCCTCACCCTTAACCCTTAACCCTCACCCTTAACCCTCACCCTTAACCCTCACCCTTAACCCTCACCGTTAACCCTCACCCTTAACCCTCACCCTTAACCCTCACTCTTAACCCTCACCCTTATCCCTTAACACTCACCCTTAACCCTCACACTTAACCCTCACCATTAACCCTCATCCTTAACCCTCACCCTTAACCCTTAACCCTCACCCTTAACCCTCACCTTTAACGCTCACCCTTAACCCTCACCCTTAACCCTCACCCTTAACCCTCACCCTTAACCCTCACCCTTAACCCTCACCCATAACCCTCACCCTTACCCTCACCCTTAACACTCACCCTTAACCATCACCCTTAACCCTCACACTTAACCCTCACACTTAACTCTCACCCTTAACCCTCACCCTTAACTCTCACCCTTAACCCTCACCCTTAACCATCACCCTTAACCCTCACCCTTAACCCTCACCCTTAACACTCACCCTTAACCCTCACCCTTAACACACACCCTTAACCCTTAACCCTCACCCTTAACCCTCACCCTTAACCCTCACCCATAACCCTCACCCTTATCCCTCACCCTTAACCCTCACCCTTAATTCTCACGCTTAACCCTCACCCTTAACCATCACCCTTAACCCTCACCCTTAACCCTCACCCTTAACCATCACCTTTAACCCTCACCCTTAATCCTTAACCCTCGCCCTTAACCCTCACCCTCAACCCTCACACTTAACCCTCACCCTTAACCCTCACCCTTAACCCTCACCCATACCCCTCACCCTTACCCCTCACCCTTAACCCTCACCCTTAACCATCACCCTTAACCCTCACACTTAACCCTCACACTTAACTCTCACCCTTAACCCTCACCCTTAACTCTCACCCTTAACCCTCACCCTTAACCATCACCCTTAACCCTCACCCTTAACCCTCACCCTTAACACTCACCCTTAACCCTCACCCTTAACACACACCCTTAACCCTTAACCCTCACCCTTAACCCTCACCCTTAACCCTCACCCATAACCCTCACCCTTATCCCTCACCCTTAACCCTCACCCTTAATTCTCACGCTTAACCCTCACCCTTAACCATCACCCTTAACCCTCACCCTTAACCCTCACCCTTAACCCTCACCTTTAACCCTCACCCTTAATCCTTAACCCTCGCCCTTAACCCTCACCCTCAACCCTCACACTTAACCATCACCCTTAACCTTCACCATTAACCCTCACCCTTAACCCTCACCCTTAACCCTCACCCTTAACCCTCACCCTTAACCCTTAACCCTCACCCTTAAGCCTCATCCTTAACCATCACCCTTAACCATCACCATTAACCCTCACCCTTAACCCTCACCCTTAACCCTCACCCTTAACACTCACCCTTAACCCTTATCCCTCACCCTTAACCCTCACCCTTAACCCTCACCCTTGACTCTCACCCATATCGCTCACCCTTATCCCTCACCCTTAACCCTCACCCTTAACCCTCACCCTTAACCCTCACCCTTAACCCTCACCCTTAACCCTCACCATTAACCCTCACCCTTAACCCTCACCCTTAAATCTCACCCTTAACCCTCACCCTTAACCCTTAACGCTCACCGTTAACCCTCACCCTTAACCCTCAATCTTAACCCTCACCCTTAACCCTCACCCTTAACCCTCACCTTTAACCCTCACCCTTAATCCTTAACCCTCGCCCTTAACCCTCACCCTCAACCCTCACTTAACCATCACCCTTAACCCTCACACTTAACCCTCACCATTAACCCTCACGCTTAACCCTCACCCTTAACCCTCACCCTTAACCCTCACCCTTAACCCTCACCCTTAATTCTCACGCTTAACCCTCACCCTTAACCATCACCCTTAACCCTCACCCTTAACCCTCACCCTTAACCCTCACCCTTAACCCTCATCCTTAACCCTCACCCTTAACCCTTAACCCTCACCCTTAACCATCACCCTTAACCCTCACCCTTAACCCTTAACCCTCACCCTTAACACTTACCCTCAAACCTCACACTTAACCATCACCCTTAACCCTCACCCTTAACCCTCACCATTAACCCTCATCCTTAACCCTCACACTTAACCCTCACCCTTAACCCTCACCCTTAAACCTCACCCTTAACCATCACCCTTAACCATCACCCTTAACCCTCACCCTTAACCCTCACCCTTAACCCTCACCCTTAAATCTCACCCTTAACACTCACCCTTAACCCTTAAATCTCACACTTAACCCTCACCCTTAATCCTTAACTCTCACCCTTAACACTCACCCATATCCCTCACCCTTATCCCTCACCCTTAACCCTCACCCTTAACCCTCACCCTTAACCCTCACCCTTAACCCTCACCATTAACCCTCACCCTTAACCCTCACCCTTTACCCTCACCCTTAACTCACACCCTTAACCCTCAGCCTTAACCCTTAACCCTCACCGTTAACCCTCACCCTTAACCCTCAACCTTAACCCTCACCCTTAACCCTCACCCTTAACCCTCACCTTTAACCCTCACCCTTAATCCTTAACCCTCGCCCTTATCCCTCACCCTCAACCCTCACTTAACCATCACCATTAACCCTCACACTTAACCCTCACCATTAACCCTCACGCTTAACCCTCACCCTTAACCCTCACCCTTAACCCTCACCCTTAACCCTCACCCTTAATTCTCACGCTTAACCCTCACCCTTAACCATCACCCTTAACCCTCACCCTTAACCATCACCCTTAACCCTCACCCTTAACCCTCACCCTTAACCCTCACCCTTAACCCTTAACCCTCACCCTTAACCATCACCTTAACCCTCACCCTTAACCCTTAACCCTCACCCTTACCACTTACCCTCAAACCTCACACTTAACCATCACCCTTAACCCTCACCCTTAACCCTCACCATTAACCCTCATCCTTAACCCTCACACTTAACCCTCACCCTTAACCCTCACCCTTAATCCTCACCCTTAACCATCACCCTTAACCATCACCCTTAACCCTCACCCTTAACCCTCACCCTTAACCCACACCCTTAAACCTCACCCTTAACACTCACCCTTAACCCTTAACCCTCACACTTAACCCTCACCCTTAATCCTTATCCCTCACCCTTAACCCTTACCCTCAACCCTCACACTTAACCATCACCCTTAACCCTCACCCTTAACCCTCACCATTAACTCTCACCCTTAACTCTCACCCTTAACCATCATCCTTAACCTTCACCCTTAACCCTCACCCTTAACCCTCACCATTAACCCTCACCCTTAACCCTCACCCTTAGCATTTAACCCTCACACTTAACCATCCCCCATAACCCTCACCCTTAACCCTCACCCTTAACCCTCACACTTAACCCTCACCCTGAACCCTCACCCTTAACCCTCACCTTTAACCCTCACCCTTAATCCTTAACCCTCGCCCTTAAACCTCACCCTCAACCCTCACGCTTAACCATCACCCTTAACCCTCACCATTAACCCTCACCCTTAACCCTCACCCTTAACCCTCACCCTTAACCCTTAACCCTCACCCTTAACCCTCACCCTTAACCCTCACCCTTAACCCTCAACCTTAACTCTCACCCTTAACTCTCACCCATAACCCTCACCCTTATCCCTCACCCTTAACCCTCACCCTTAACCCTCACCCTTAACCCTCACCCTTAACCCTCACCCTTAACCATCACCCTTAACCCACACCCTTAACCCTCACCCTTAACTCTTACCCTTAACCCTCACCCTTAACCATCACCCTTAACCCTCACCCTTAACCCTCAACCTTAACCAACACCCTTAACCCTTAACCCTCACCCTTAACCCTCACCCTTAACACTCACCCTTAACCCTCACCCTTAACCCTCACCCTTAACCCTCACCCATAACCCTCACCCTTACCCCTCACCCTTAACCCTCACCCTTAACCATCACCCTTAACCCTCACACTTAACCCTCACACTTAACTCTCACCCTTAACCCTCACCCTTAACTCTCACCCTTAACCCTCACCCTTAACCCTCACCCTTAACCCATACCCTTAACCAACACCCTTAACCCTTAACCCTCACCCTTAACTCTCACCCTTAATCCTTAACCCTCGCCCTTAACACTCACCCTCAACCCTCACACTTAACCATCACCCTTAACCCTCACACTTAACCCTCACCCTTAACCCTCACCCTTAACCCTCACCCTTAACCCTTAACCCTCACCCTTAACCCTCACCATTAACCCTCACCCTTAACCTTCACCCTTAACCTTCGCCCTTAAACCTCGCCCTTAACCCTCACCCTTAACCCACACCCTTAACCCTCACCCTTAACCATCACCCTTAACCCTCACCCTTAACCCTCACCCTTAACCCTCACCCTTAACAATCACCTTTAACCATTAACCCTCACCCTTAACCCTCACCCTTAACCCTCACCCTTAACCCTCACCCTTAACCCTCACCCTTAACCCTCACCCATAACCATCACCCTTAACCCTCACCCTTAACCCTCACCATTAACCCTCACCCTTAACCCTCACCCTTAACCCTCACCCTTAACCCTTAACCCTCACCCTTAACCCTCACCCTTAACCCTCACCCTTAACCCTCACCCTTAACCCTCACCCTTAACCCTCACCCATAACCCTCACCCTTATCCCTCACCCTTAACCCTCACCCTTAACCCTCACCCTTAACGCTCACCCTTATCCCTCACTTTTAACCATCACCCTTAACCCTCAACCTTAACCCTCACCCTTAACCATCACCCTTAACCCTCACCCTTAAACTCACCCTTAACCCTCACCCTTAACCCTCACCCTTAACCCTCACCCTTAACCCTTAACCCTTAACCCTCACCCTTAACCATCACCCTTAACCCTCGCCCTTAACCCTCACCCTTAACCCTCACCCTTAACCCTCACCCTTAACCATTACCTTTAACCCTCACACTTAACCATCACCCTTAACCCTCACCCTTAACCCTCACCCTTAACCCTCACCCTTAACCTGCAAACTTAACCCTCACCCTTAACCCTCACACTGCACCCTCACCCTTAACTCTCACCCATAACCCTCACCCTTAACCCTCATCCTTAACCCTCACCCTTAACCCTTAACCCTGACCCTTAACCCTCACCCTTAACCCTCAGACTTAACCCTAACCCTTAACCCTCACCCTTAACCCTCACGCTTAACACTTAACCCTCACCCTTAACCCTCACCTTTAACCCTTAACCCTCACCGTTAACCCTCACCCTTAACGCTCACCCTTAATCCAACCATTCACCCTCACGCTTAACCCTCACCCTTAAACCTCACCCTTAACCCTTAACCCTCACCCTTAACCCACACCCTTAACCCTCACCCTTAACCCTCACCCTTAATCCAACCATTCACCCTCACGCTTAACCCTCACCCTTAAACCTCACCCTTAACCCTTAACCCTCACCCTTAACCCACACCCTTAACCCTCACCCTTAACCCTCACCCTTAACCCTCACCCTTAACCCTCACCCTTAACCCTTAACCCTCACCCTTAATCCACACTTTTAACCCTCACCCTTAATCCTTAACCCTCACCCTTAACCCTCACCCTCACCCTTAACCCTCACCCTTAACCCTCACCCTTAACCCTTAACCCTCACCCTTAACCCTCACCCTTAACCCTCACCCTTAACCCTCACCGTTAACCCTCACCCTTAACCCTCACCCTTAACCCTCACTCTTAACCCTCACCCTTATCCCTTAACACTCACCCTTAACCCTCACACTTAACCCTCACCATTAACCCTCATCCTTAACCCTCACCCTTAACCCTTAACCCTCACCCTTAACCCTCACCTTTAACGCTCACCCTTAACCCTCACCCTTAACCCTCACCCTTAATCCTCACCCTTAACCCTCACCCTTAACTCTCACCCTTAATCCTCACACTTAACCCTCACCCTTAAACCTCACCCTTAACCCTGACCCTTATCCCTCACCCTTAACCCTCACCCTTAACCCTCACCCTTAAATCTCAAACTTATCCCTCACCCTTAACCCTCACCATTAACCCTCATTCTTATTCCTTAACCCTCACCCTTAACCCTCACCCTTAAACCTCACCCTTAACCCTGACCCTTATCCCTCACCCTTAACCCTCACCCTTAACCCTCACCCTTAAATCTCAAACTTATCCCTCACCCTTAACCCTCACCTTTAACCCTCATTCTTATTCCTTAACCCTCACCCTTAACCCTCACCCTCAACCCTCACACTTAACCATCATCCTTAACCCTCACCATTAACCCTCACCATTAACCATCAACCTTAAGCCTCACCCTTAACCCTCACTCTTAACCCTCACCGTTAACCCTTAACCCTCACCCTTAACCCTCACCCTTAACCCTCACCCTTAACCCTCACCCTTAACCCTCACCCTTAACCCTCACCCTTAACCCTCACCCTTAACCCTCACCCTTATCCCTTAACCCTCACCCTTAACCCTCACCCTTAACCCTCACCATTAACCCTCACCCTTAACCCTCACCCTTAACCCCTAACTCTCACCATCAACCCTCACACTTAACCATCACCCTTAACCCTCACCCTTAACCCTCACCATTACCCCTCACCCTTAACCCTCACCCTTAACACTTAACCCTCACCGTTAGCCCTCACCCTTAACCCTCAACCTTAACCCTCACCCTTAACCCTCACCCTTAACCCTCACCTTTAACCCTCACCCTTAATCCTTAACCCTCGCCCTTAACCCTCACCTTCAACCCTCACTTAACCATCACCCTTAACCCTCACACTTAACCCTCACCATTAACCCTCACGCTTAACCCTCACCATTAACCCTCACCCTTAACCCTCACCCTTAACCCTTAACCCTCACCCTTAACCCTCACCCTTAACCCTCACCCTTAACACTCACCCTTAACCCTCGCCCTGAACCCTCCCCCTTAACCCTCACCCTTAACCCTCAACCTTAACACTCACCCTTAACCCTCACCCTTAACCCTCACCCGTAACCCTCACCCTTAACCCTCACCCTTAACCCTCACCCTTAACCCTCACCCTTAACCATCACCCTTAACCCTCACCCTTAACGCTCACCCATAACCCTCACCCTTACCCTTCACCCTTAACCCTCACCGTTAACCCTCACCCTTAACCCTCACCCTTAACCCTCACCCTTAACCCTCACCTTTAACCCTCACCCTTAACCCTCACCCTTAACCCTTACCCTTATCCCTTAACCCTCACCCTTAACCCTCACCCTTAACCCTCACCATTAACCCTCACCCTTAACCCTCACCCTTAACCCCTAACCCTCACCCTCAACCCTCACACTTAACCATCACCCTTAACCCTCACCCTTAACCCTCACCATTACCCCTCACCCTTAACCCTCACCCTTAACACTTAACCCTCACCATTAACCCTCACCCTTAACCCTCAACCTTAACCCTCATCCTTAACCCTCACCCTTAACCCTCACCTTTAACCCTCACCCTTAATCCTTAACCCTCGCCCTTAACCCTCACCTTCAACCCTCACTTAACCATCACCCTTAACCCTCACACTTAACACTCACCCTTAACCATCACCCTTAACCCTCACCCTTAAACTCACCCTTGACCCTCACCCTTAACCCTCACCCTTAACCCTTAACCCTCACCCTCAACCATCACCCTTAACCCTCACCCTTAACCCTCACCCTTAACCCTCACCCTTAACCATCACCGTTAACCCTCACCCTTAACCATCACCCTTAACCCTCACCCTTAACCCACACACTTAACCTGCAAACTTAACCCTCACCCTTAACCCTCACACTTCACCCTCACCCTTAACTCTCACCCATAACCCTCACCCTTAACCCTCACCCTTAACCCTCACCCTTAACCCTTAACCCTGACCCTTAATCCTCACACTTAACCCTCACACTTAACCCTAACCCTTAACCCTCACCCTTAACCCTCACGCTTAACACTTGACCCTCACCCTTAACCCTCACCTTTAACCCTTAACCCTCACCGTTAACCCTCACCCTTAACGCTCACCCTTAATCCTCACCCTAAACCCTTAACCCTCACCCTTAACCCTCACCCTTAACCCTCACCTTTAACCCTCACCCTTAACCCTCACCCTTAACCCTCACCCTTCACCCTCACGCTTAACCCTCACCCTTAAACCTCACCCTTAACCCTCAACCCTCACCCTTAACCCTCACCCTTAACCCTCACCCTTAGCCCTTAACCCTCACCCTTAATCCTCACCTTTAACCCTCACCCTTAATCCTTAACCCTCACCATTAACCCTCACCCTCACCCTTAACCCTCACCCTTAACCCTCACCCTTAACCCTTAACCCTCACCCTTAACCCTCACCCTTAACCCTCACCCTTAACCCTCACCCTTAACCCTCACCCTTAACCCTCACCCTTAACCCTCACCCTTAACCCTCACCCTTATCCCTTAACCCTCACCCTTAACCCTCACCCTTAACCCTCACCATTAACCCTCACCCTTAACCCTCACCCTTAACCCTTAACCCTCACCCTTAACCCTCACCTTTAACCCTCACCCTTAACCCTCACTCTTAACCCTCACCCTTAACCCTCACCCTTAAACCTCACCCTTCACCCTCACCCTTAATCCTCACCCTTTACCCTCACCCTTAACCCTCACCCTTAACCCTGACCCTTATCCCTCACCCTTAACCCTCACCCTTAACCCTCACCCTTAAATCTCAAACTTATCCCTCACCCTTAACCCTCACCTTTAACCCTCACCCTTATTCCTTAACCCTCACCCTTAACCCTCGCCCTCAACCCTCACACTTAACCATCATCCTTAACCCTCACCATTAACCCTCACCATTATCCCTCAACCTTAACCCTCACCCTTAACCCTCACTCTTAACCCTCACCGTTAACCCTTAACCCTCACCCTTAACCCACACCCTTAACCCTCACCCTTAACCCTCACCATTAACCCTCACCCTTAACCCTCACCCTTAACCCTCACTCATCACCCTTAACCTTCACCCTTAACCCTCACCCTTAACCCTCACCCTTAACACTCACCCTTAACCCTTAACCCTCACCCTTAACCCTCACCCTTAACCCTCACCCTTAACCCTCACCCTTAACCCTCACCCTTAACCCTCACCCTTAACCCTTAACCCTCACCCTTAACCCTCACCCTTAACCCTCACCCTTAACCCTCTCCCTTAACCCTCACCCTTAACCCTCACCCTTAACCCTCACCCTTAACCCTCACCCATAACCCTTCCCCTTCCCCCTCACCCTTAACCCTCACCCTTAACAATCACCCTTAACGTTCACCCTTAACCCTCACCTTTAACCCTCACCATTAACCCTCACCCTTAACTCTCACCCTTAACCCTCACCCTTAACCATCACCCTTAACCCTCACCATTAACCCTCACCCTTAACCCTCACCCTTAACCATCACCCTTAACCCTTAACCCTCACCGTTAACCCTCACCCTTAACCCTCAACCTTAACCCTCACCCTTAACCCTCAGCCTTAACCCTCACCTTTAACCCTCACCCTTAATCCTTAACCCTCGCCCTTAACCCTCACCCTCAACCCTCACTTAACCATCACCCTTAACCCTCACCCTTAACCCTCACCATTAACCCTCACCCTTAACCCTCACCCTTAACCCTCACCCTTAACCCTCACCCTTAACCCTTAACCCTCACCCTTAACCCTCACCCTTAAGCCTCACCCTTAACACTCACCCTTAACCCTCGCCCTTAACCCTCCCGCTTAACCCTCACCCTTAACCCTCAACCTTAACCCTCACCCTTAACCCTCACCCTTAACCCTCACCCTTAACCCTCACCCTTAACCCTCACCCTTAACCCTCACCCTTAACCATCACCCTTAACCCTCACCCTTAACACTCACCCTTAACCCTCACCATTAACTCTCACCCTTAACCCTTAACCCTCACCCTTAACCCTCACCCTTAACCCTCACCCATAACCCTCACCCTTAACCCTCACCCTTAACCCTCACCCTTAACACTCACCCTTAACTCTCACCCTTAACCCTCACCCTTAACCCTCACCCTTAACCCTCACCCTTAATTCTCACGCTTATCCCTCACCCTTAACCATCACCCTTAACCCTCACCCTTAACCCTCACCCTTAACCCTCACCCTTAACCCTCACCCTTAACCCTCACCCTTAACCCTTAACCCTCACCCTTAACCATCACTCTTAACCCTCACCCTTAACCCTCACCCTTAACCCTCACCCTTAACCCTCACACTTAACCCTCACCCTTAATCCTTAACCCTCACTCTTAACACTTACCCTCAACCCTCACACTTAACCATCACCCTTAACCCTCACCCTTAACCCTCACCATTAACCCTCACCCTTAACCCTCACCCTTAACCCTCACCCTTAACCCTCACCCTTAACCCTTAACCCTCACACTTAACCCTCACCCTTAAACCTCACCCTTAACCCTCAACCTTAACCCTCGCCCTTAACACTCCCCCTTAACCGTCACCCTTAACCCTCAACCTTAACCCTCACCCTTAACCCTCACCCTTAAGCCTCACCTTTAACCCTCGCCCTTAACCCTCACCCTTAACCCTCACCCTTAACCATCACCCTTAACCCTCACCCTTAACCCTCACCCTTAACCCTCACCCTTAAAACTCACCCTTAACCCTCACCCTTAATCCTTAACCCTCACCCTCAACCCTCACACTTAACCATCACCCTTAACCCTCACCCTTAACCCTCACCATTAACCCTCACCCTTAACCCTCACCCTTAACCCTCACCCTTAACCCCCACCCTTAACCCTTAACCCTCACCCTTAACCCTCACCCTTAACCCTCACCTTTAACCCTCACCCTTAACCCTCACCTTTAACCCTCACCCTTAATCCTTAACCCTCGCACTTAACCCTCACCCTCAACCCTCACTTAACCATCACCCTTAACCCTCACCCTTAACCCTCACCATTAACCCTCACCCTTAACCCTCACCCTTAACCCTCACCCTTAACCCTCACCCTTAACCCTTAACCCTCACCCTTAACCCTCACCCTTAACCCTCACCCTTAACACTCACCCTTAACCCTCGCCCTTAACCCTCCCCCTTAACCTTCACCCTTAACCCTCAACCTTAACCCTCACCCTTAACCCTCACCCTTAACCCTCACCCTTAAACCTCACCCTAACCCCTCACCCTTAACCCTCACCCTTAACCATCACCCTTAACCCTCACCCTTAACCCTCACCCTTAACCCTCACGCTTAACCCTCACCCTTAACTCTCACCCTTAACCCTCACCCTTAACCATCACCCTTAACCCTCACCCTTAACCCTCACCCTTAACCCTCACCCTTAACCCTCACCCTTAACCCTTAACCCTCACCCTTAACCATCATCCTTAACCCTCACCCTTAACCCTTACCCTTAACCCTCACACTTAACCCTCACCCTTAATCCTTAGCCCTCACCCGTAACCCTCACCCTCAACCCTCACACTTAACCATCACCCTTAACCCTCACCCTTAACCCTCACCATTACCCCTCACCCTTAACCCTCACCCTTAACCCTCAACCTTAACCCTTAACCCTCACCGTTAACCCGCACCCTTAACCCTCAACCCAAACACTCACTCTTAACCCTCACCCTTAACCCTCACCTTTAACCCTCACCCTTAATCCTTAACCCTCGCCCTTAACCCTCACCCTCAACCCTCACTTAACCATCACCCTTAACCCTCACACTTAACCCTCACCATTAACCCTCACGCTTAACCCTCACCCTTAACACTCACCCTTAACCCTCGCCCTTAACCCTCCCCCTTAACCCTCAACTTTAACACTCACCCTTAACCCTCACCCTTAACCCTCACCCGTAACCCTCACCCTTAACCCTCACCCTTAACCCTCAACCTTAACCATCACCCTTAACCCTGACCCTTAACGCTCACCCTTAACCCTCACCCTTAACACTCACCCTTAACCCTTAACCCTCACCCTTAACCCTCACCCTTAACCCTCACCCATAACCCTCACCCTTACCCCTCACCCTTAACCCTCACCCTTAACCCTCACCCTTAACCCTCACCCTTAACCCTCACCCTTAACCCTCACCCTTAACCCTCACCCTTAATTCTCACGCTTAACCCTCACCCTTAACCATCACCCTTAACCCTCACCCTTAACCCTCACCCTTAACCCTCACCCTTAACTCTCACCCTTAACCCTTAACCCTCACCCTTAACCATCACCCTTAACCCTCACCCTTAACCCTCACCCTTAACCCTCACACTTAACCCTCACCCTTAATCCTTAACCCTCACCCTTAACACTTACCCTCAAACCTCAGACTTAACCATCACCTTTAACCCTCACCCTTAACCCTCACCATTAACCCTCATCCTTAACCCTCACACTTAACCCTCACCCTTAACCCTCACCCTTAAACCTCACCCTTAACCCTCACCCTTAACCCCCACCCTTAACCCTTAACCCTCACCCTTAACCCTCACCCTTAACCCTCACCCTTAACCCTCACCCTTAACCCTCACCTTTAACCCTCA
The DNA here is from genome assembly GCF_053455715.1 of Rhinoraja longicauda. Lineage (NCBI taxonomy): Eukaryota > Metazoa > Chordata > Chondrichthyes > Rajiformes > Arhynchobatidae > Rhinoraja > Rhinoraja longicauda. The sequence continues at coordinate 43,481 of NW_027601335.1, read as the reverse complement.
CCCTTAATCCTTAACCCTCGCACTTAACCCTCACCCTCAACCCTCACTTAACCATCACCCTTAACCCTCACCCTTAACCCTCACCATTAACCCTCACCCTTAACCCTCACCCTTAACCCTCACCCTTAACCCTCACCCTTAACCCTTAACCCTCACCCTTAACCCTCACCCTTAACCCTCACCCTTAACACTCACCCTTAACCCTCGCCCTTAACCCTCCCCCTTAACCTTCACCCTTAACCCTCAACCTTAACCCTCACCCTTAACCCTCACCCTTAACCCTCACCCTTAAACCTCACCCTAACCCCTCACCCTTAACCCTCACCCTTAACCATCACCCTTAACCCTCACCCTTAACCCTCACCCTTAACCCTCACGCTTAACCCTCACCCTTAACTCTCACCCTTAACCCTCACCCTTAACCATCACCCTTAACCCTCACCCTTAACCCTCACCCTTAACCCTCACCCTTAACCCTTAACCCTCACCCTTAACCATCATCCTTAACCCTCACCCTTAACCCTTACCCTTAACCCTCACACTTAACCCTCACCCTTAATCCTTAGCCCTCACCCGTAACCCTCACCCTCAACCCTCACACTTAACCATCACCCTTAACCCTCACCCTTAACCCTCACCATTACCCCTCACCCTTAACCCTCACCCTTAACCCTCAACCTTAACCCTTAACCCTCACCGTTAACCCGCACCCTTAACCCTCAACCCAAACACTCACTCTTAACCCTCACCCTTAACCCTCACCTTTAACCCTCACCCTTAATCCTTAACCCTCGCCCTTAACCCTCACCCTCAACCCTCACTTAACCATCACCCTTAACCCTCACACTTAACCCTCACCATTAACCCTCACGCTTAACCCTCACCCTTAACACTCACCCTTAACCCTCGCCCTTAACCCTCCCCCTTAACCCTCAACTTTAACACTCACCCTTAACCCTCACCCTTAACCCTCACCCGTAACACTCACCCTTAACCCTCACCCTTAACCCTCAACCTTAACCATCACCCTTAACCCTGACCCTTAACGCTCACCCTTAACCCTCACCCTTAACACTCACCCTTAACCCTTAACCCTCACCCTTAACCCACACCCTTAACCCTCACCCATAACCCTCACCCTTACCCCTCACCCTTAACCCTCACCCTTAACCCTCACCCTTAACCCTCACCCTTAACCCTCACCCTTAACCCTCACCCTTAACCCTCACCCTTAATTCTCACGCTTAACCCTCACCCTTAACCATCACCCTTAACCCTCACCCTTAACCCTCACCCTTAACCCTCACCCTTAACTCTCACCCTTAACCCTTAACCCTCACCCTTAACCATCACCCTTAACCCTCACCCTTAACCCTCACCCTTAACCCTCACACTTAACCCTCACCCTTAATCCTTAACCCTGACCCTTAACACTTACCCTCAAACCTCAGACTTAACCATCACCTTTAACCCTCACCCTTAACCCTCACCATTAACCCTCATCCTTAACCCTCACACTTAACCCTCACCCTTAACCCTCACCCTTAAACCTCACCCTTAACCATCACCCTTAACCATCACCCTTAGCCCTCACCCTTAACCCTCACCCTTAACGCTCACCCTTAACCCTTACCCTTAACACTCACCCTTAACCCTTAACCCTCACACTAAACCCTCACCCTTAACCCTTAACCCTCACCCTTAACCCTCACCCTTAACCCTCACCCTTAACACTTAACCCTCACACTTAACCATCCCCCATAACCCTCACACTTAACCCTCACCCTTAACCCTCACACTTAACCCTCACCCTCAACCCTCACCCTTAACCCTCACCTTTAACCCTCACCCTTAATCCTTAACCCTCGCCCTTAAACCTCACCCTCAACCCTCACACTTAACCATCACCCTTAACCCTCACCATTAACCCTCACCCTTAACCCTCACCCTTAACCCTCACCCTTAACCCTTAACCCTCACCCTTAACCCTCACCCTTATCCCTCACCCTTAACCCTCACCCTTAAACCTCACCCTTAAACCTCACCATTAACCCTCACCCTTAACCCACAACCTTAACCCTCACCCTTAACACTCACCCTTAACCCTCACCCTTAACCCTCACCCTTAACCCTCACCCTTAACCCTCTCCCTTAACCCTTACCCTTAACACTCACCCTTAACCCTTAACCCTCAACCTTAACCCTCACCCTTAACTCTCACCCATAACCCTCACCCTTATCCCTCACCCTTAACCCTCACCCTTAACCCTCACCCTTAACCCTAACCCTTAACCCTCAACCTTAACCATCACCCTTAACCCACACCCTTAACCCTCACCCTTAACTCTCACCCTTAACCCTCACCCTTAACCATCACCCTTAACCCTCACCCTTAACCCTCATCCTTAACCCTCACCCTTAACCCTTAACCCTCACCCTTAACCCTCACCCTTAACACTCACCCTTAACCCTCACCCTTAACCCTCACCCTTAACCCTCACCCATAACCCTCACCCTTACCCCTCACCCTTAACCCTCACCCTTAACCATCACCCTTAACCCTCACCCTTAACCCTCACCCTTAACTCTCACCCTTAACCCTCACCCTTAACCAACACCCTTAACCCTCACCATTAACCCTCACCCTTAACCATCACCCTTAACACACACCCTTAACCCTTAACCCTCACCCTTAACCCTCACCCTTAACCCTCACCCATAACCCTCACCCTTATCCCTCACCCTTAACTCCCACCCTTAACCCTCACCATTAACCGTCATCCTTAACCCTCACCCTTAACCCTCACCCTTAACCCTCACCCTAAACCCTTAACCCTCACCCTTAACCCTCACCCTTAACCCTCACCTTTAACTCTCACCCTTAATCCTTAACCCTCGCCCTTAACACTCAACCTCAACCCTCACACTTAACCATCACCCTTAACCCTCACCCTTAACCCTCACCCTTACCCCTCACCCTTAACCCTCACCCTTAACCCTTAACCCTCACCCTTAACCCTCACCATTAACGCTCACCCTTAACCTTCACCCTTAACCCTCGCCCTTAACCCTCGCCCTTAACCCTCACCCATAACCCTCACCCTTAACCCTCACCCTTAACAATCACCTTTAACCCTTATCCCTCACCCTTAACCCTCACCCTTAACCCTCACCCTTAACCCTCACGCTTAACCCTCACCCTTAAACCTCACCCTTAACCCTCAACCCTCACCCTTAACCCACACCCTTAACCCTCACCCTTAACCCTCACCCTTAACCCTCACCCTTAACCCTCACCCTTAACCCTCACCCTTAATCCTCACCTTTAACCCTCACCCTTAATCCTTAACCCTCACCATTAACCCTCACCCTCACCCTTAACCCTCAACCTTAACCCTCACCCTTAACCCTTAACCCTCACCCTTAACCCTCACCCTTAACCCTCACCCTTAACCCTCACCCTTAACCCTCACCCTTAACCCTCACCCTTAACCCTCACCCTTATCCCTTAACCCTCACCCTTAACCCTCACCCTTAACCCTCACCATTAACCCTCACCCTTAACCCACACCCTTAACCCTTAACCCTCACCCTTAACCCTCACCTTTAACCCTCACCCTTAACCCTCACCCTTAACCCTCACCCTTAACCCTCACCCTTAACCCTCACCCTTAACCCTCACCCTTAATCCTCACCCTTTACCCTCACCCTTAACCCTCACCCTTAACCCTCACTCTTAACCCTCACCGTTAACCCTTAACCCTCACCCTTAACCCTCACCCTTAACCCTCACCCTTAACCCTCACCCTTAACCCTCACCCTTAACTCTCACCCTTAACCCTCACCCTTAACCCACAACCTTAACCTTAACCCTCACCCTTAACCCTCACCCTTAACCCTCACCCTTAACCCTCACCCTTAACCCTCACCCTTAACCCTTAACCATTAACCCTCACCCTTAACCCTCACCCTTAACCCTCACTCATCACCCTTAACCCTCACCCTTAACCCTCACCCTTAACCCTCACCCTTAACACTCACCCTTAACCCTTAACCCTCACCCTTAACCCTCACCCTTAACCCTCACCCTTAACCCTCACCCTTAACCCTCACACTTAACCCTCACCCTTAACCCTTAACCCTCACCCTTAACCCTCACCCTTAACCCTCACCCTTAACCCTCTCCCTTAACCATCACCCTTAACCCTCACCCTTAACCCTCACCCTTAACCCTCAACATTAACCCTCACCCTTAACCCTCACCCTTAACTCTCACCCTTAACCATCACCCTTAACCATCACCCTTAACCCTCACCCTTAACCCTCGCCCTTAACCATCACCCTTAACCCTCACCCTTAACCCTCACCCTTAACACTCACCCTTAACCCTTAACCCTCACCCTTAACCCTCACCCTTAACCCTCACCCTTAACCCTCACCCATAACCCTTACCCTTACCCCTCACCCTTAACCCTCACCCTTAACAATCACCCTTAACCCACACCCTTAACCCTCACCTTTAACCCTCACCCTTAACCCTCACCCTTAACTCTCACCCTTAACCCTCACCCTTAACCATCACCCTTAACCCTCACCATTAACCCTCACCCTTAACCCTCACCCTTAACCATCACCCTTAACCCTTAACCCTCACCGTTAACCCTCACCCTTAACCCTCAACCTTAACCCTCACCCTTAACCCTCAGCCTTAACCCTCACCTTTAACCCTCACCCTTAATCCTTAACCCTCACTCTTAACACTTACCCTCAACCCTCACACTTAACCATCACCCTTAACCCTCACCCTTAACCCTCACCATTAACCCTCACCCTTAACCCTCACCCTTAACCCTCACCCTTAACCCACACCCTTAACCCTCACCCTTAAACCTCACCCTTAACCCTCAACCTTAACCCTCGCCCTTAACACTCCCCCTTAACCCTCACCCTTAACCCTCACCCTTAAGCCTCACCTTTAACCCTCGCCCTTAACCCTCACCCTTAACCCTCACCCTTAACCATCACCCTTAACCCTCACCCTTAACCCTCACCCTTAACCCTCACCCTTAAAACTCACCCTTAACCCTCACACTTAATCCTTAACCCTCACCCTTAACCCTCACCCTCAACCCTCACACTTAACCATCACCCTTAACCCTCACCCTTAACCCTCACCATTAACCCTCACCCTTAACCCTCACCCTTAACCCTCACCCTTAACCCCCACCCTTAACCCTTAACCGTCACCCTTAACCCTCACCCTTAACCCTCACCCTTAACCCTCACCCTTAACCCTCACCTTTAACCCTCACCCTTAATCCTTAACCCTCGCACTTAACCCTCACCCTCAACCCTCACTTAACCATCACCCTTAACCCTCACCCTTAACCCTCACCATTAACCCTCACCCTTAACCCTCACCCTTAACCCTCACCCTTAACCCTCACCCTTAACCGTTAACCCTCACCCTTAACCCTCACCCTTAACCCTCACCCTTAACATTCACCCTTAACCCTTAACCCTCACCCTTAACCCTAACCTTTAACCCTCACCCTTAACCCTCACCCTTAACCCTTAACCCTCACCCTTAACCCTCACCCTTAACTCTCACCCTTAACCATCACCCTTAACCCTCACCCTTAACCCTCACCCTTAACCCTCACCCTTAACCCTTAACCCTCACCCTCAACCCTCACCCTTAACCCTCACCCTTAACCCTCACCCTTAATCCTCACCCTTAACCCTCACCCTTAACACTTAACTCTCACCCTTAACCCTCACCCTTAACCCTCACCCTTAACCCTCACCCTTAACCCTCACCCTTAACCCTCACCCTTAACCCTCACCCTTAACACTCACCCTTAATCCTCACCCTTAACCCTCACCCTTAACCCTCACCCTTAACCCTCACCCTTAACCCTCACCCTTAACCCTCACCCTTAACCCTTAACCCTCACCCTTAACCGTCACCCTTAACCCTCACCCTTAACCCTCACCCTTAACCCTCACACTTAACCCTCACCCTTAACCCTCACCCTTAACCATCACCCTTAACCCTCACCCTTAACCCTCACCCTTAACCCTTAACCCTCACCCTTAACCCTCACCCTTAACCCTCACACTTAACCCTCCCCCTTAATCCTCACCCTTAACCCTCACCCTTAACCCATAACTCTCACCCTTAACCCTCACCCTTAACCCTCACCCTTCACCCTCACCCTTAACCCTCACCCTTAACCCTCACCCTTAACCTTCACCCTTAACACTCACCCTTAATCCTCACCCTTAACCCTCACCCTTAACCCTCACCCTTAACCCTCACCCTTAACCCTCACCCTTAACCATCACCTTAACCCTCACCCTTAAACCTCACCCTTAACCCTCACCCTTAACCCTTAACCCTCACCCTTAACCCTCACCCTTAACCCTCACCCTTAACCCTCACCCTTAATCCTCACCCTTAACCCTCACCCTTAACCCTTAACTCTCACCCTTAACCCTCACCCTTAACCCTCACACATAACCCTCACCCTTAACCCTCACCCTTAACCCTCACCCTTACCCCTCACCCTTAACACTCACCCTTAACCCTCACCCTTAACCCTCACCCATAACCCTCACCCTTAACCCTCACCCTTAACCCTCACCCTTAACCCTCACCCTTAACCATTAACCCTCACCCTTATCCCTTAACCCTCACCCTTAACCCTCACCCTTAACCCTCACCCTTAACCCTCACGCTTAACCCTCACCCTTAACCCTCACCCTTAACCCTCACCCTTAACCCTCACCCTTAACCCTCACGCTTAACCCTCACCCTTAACCCTCACCTTTAACCCTTAACCGTCACCCTTAACCCTCAGCCTTAACCCTCACCCTTAACCGTCACCCTTAACCCTCACCCTTAACCCTCATGCTTAACCCTCACCCTTAACCCTCACCCTTAACCCTTAACCCTCACCCTTAACCCTCAGCCTTAACGCTAACCCTTAACCCTCACCCTTAACCCTCACCCTTAACCCTTAACCCTCACCCTTAACCCTCACCCTTAACCCTCACCCTTAACACTCACCCTTAACCCTTAACCCTCACCCTTAACCCTAACCTTAACCCTCACCCTTAACCATCACCCTTAACCCTTAACCCTCACCCTTAACCCTCACCCTTAACTCTCACCCTTAACCATCACCCTTAACCCTCACCCTTAACCCTCACCCTTAACCCTCACCCTTAACCCTTAACCCTCACCCTCAACCCTCACCCTTAACCCTCACCCTTAACCCTCACCCTTAATCCTCACCCTTAACCCTCACCCTTAACCCTTAACTCTCACCCTTAACCCTCACCCTTAACCCTCACCCTTAACCCTCACCCTTAACCCTCACCCTTAACCCTCACCCTTAACCCTCACCCTTAACCCTCACCCTTAACCCTTAACCCTCACCCTTAACCGTCACCCTTAACCCTCACCCTTAACCCTCACCCTTAACCCTCACACTTAACCCTCACCCTTAACCCTCACCCTTAACCATCACCCTTAACCCTCACCCTTAACCCTCACCCTTAACCCTTAACCCTCACCCTTAACCCTCACCCTTAACCCTCACACTTAACCCTCACCCTTAATCCTCACCCTTAACCCTCACCCTTAACCCATAACTCTCACCCTTAACCCTCACCCTTAACCCTCACCCTTAACCCTCACCCTTAACCCTCACCCTTAACCCTCACCCTTAACCTTCACCCTTAACACTCACCCTTAATCCTCACCCTTAACCCTCACCCTTAACCCTCACCCTTAACCCTCACCCTTAACCCTCACCCTTAACCATCACCTTAACCCTCACCCTTAAACCTCACCCTTAACCCTCACCCTTAACCCTTAACCCTCACCCTTAACCCTCACCCTTAACCCTCACCCATAACCCTCACCCTTAATCCTCACCCTTAACCCTCACCCTTAACCCTTAACTCTCACCCTTAACCCTCACCCTTAACCCTCACACATAACCCTCACCCTTAACCCTCACCCTTAACCCTCACCCTTACCCCTCACCCTTAACACTCACCCTTAACCCTCACCCTTAACCCTCACCCATAACCCTCACCCTTAACCCTCACCCTTAACCCTCACCCTTAACCCTCACCCTTAACCATTAACCCTCACCCTTATCCCTTAACCCTCACCCTTAACCCTCACCCTTAACCCTCACCCTTAACCCTCACGCTTAACCCTCACCCTTAACCCTCACCCTTAACCCTCACCCTTAACCCTCACCCTTAACCCTCACGCTTAACCCTCACCCTTAACCCTCACCTTTAACCCTTAACCGTCACCCTTAACCCTCAGCCTTAACCCTCACCCTTAACCGTCACCCTTAACCCTCACCCTTAACCCTCATGCTTAACCCTCACCCTTAACCCTCACCCTTAACCCTTAACCCTCACCCTTAACCCTCAGCCTTAACGCTAACCCTTAACCCTCACCCTTAACCCTTACGATTAAACCTCACACTTAACCCTCACCCTTAACCCACACGATTAACCCTCGCCCTTAACCCTCACCCTTAACCCTTAACCCTCACCCTTAACCCTCACCCTTAACCCTTAACCCTCACCCTTAAACCTCACCCTTAACCCTCACCCTTAACCCTCACCCTTAACCCTCACCCTTAACCCTCACCCTTAACCCTTAACTCTCACCCTTAACCGTCACCCTTAACCCTCACCCTTAACCCTCACCCTTAACCCTTAACCCTAACCTTTAACCCTCACCCTTAACCCTCACCCTTAACCATCACCCTTAACCCTCACCCTTAACTCTCTCCCTTAACCCTCACCCTTAACCCTTAACCCTCACCCTCAACCCTCACCATTAACCCTCACCCTTAACCCTCACCCTTAATCCACACCCTTAACCCTCACCCTTAACCCTTAACTCTCACCCTTAACCCTCACCCTTAACCCTCATCCTTAACCCTCACCCTTAACCCTCACCCTTAACACTCACCCTTAATCCTCACCCTTAACCCTCACCCTTAACCCTCACCCTTAACCCTCACCCTTAACCCTCACCCTTAACCCTCACCCTTAACCCTCACCCTTAACCGTCACACTTAACCCTCACCCTTAACCCTCACCCTTAACCCTCACACTTAACCCTCACCCGTAACCCTCACCCTTAACCATCACCCTTAACCCTCACCCTTAACCCTCACCCTTAACCCTTAACCCTCACCCTTAACCCTCACCCTTAACCCTCACCCTTAATCCTCACCCTTAACCCTCACCCTTAACCCATAACTCTCACCCTTAACCCTCACCCTTAACCCTCACCTTAACCCTCATCCTTAACCCTCACCCTTAACCCTATCCTTTAACCCTCACCCTTAACCCTCACCCTTAACCCTCACCCTTAACCCTTAACCCTCACCCTCAACTCTCACCCTTAACCCTCACCCTTAAACATCACCCTTAACCCTCACCCTTAACCCTCAACCTTAACCCTCACCCTTAACCCTTAACCCTCACCCTCAACCCTCACCTTAACCCTTACCCTTAACCCTCACCCTTAATCCTCACCCTTAACCCTCACCCTTAACCCTTAACTCTCACCGTTAACCCTCACCCTTAACCCTCACCCTTAACCCTCACCCTTAACCCTCACCCTTAACCCTCACCCTTAACCCTCACCCTTAACACTCACCCTTAATCCTCACCCTTAACCCTCACCCTTAACCCTCACCCTTAACCCTCACCCTTAACCCTCACCCTTAACACTCACCCTTAATCCTCACCCTTAACCCTCACCCTTAACCCTTAACCCTCACCCTTAACCCTCACCCTTAACCCTCACCCTTAATCCTCACCCTTAACCCTCACCCTTAACCCATAACTCTCACCCTTAACCCTCACCCTTAACCCTTAACCCTCACCCTCAACTCTCACCCTTAACCCTCACCCTTAACCATCACCCTTAACCCTCACCCTTAACCCTCAACCTTAACCCTCACCCTTAACCCTTAACCCTCACCCTCAACCCTCACCTTAACCCTTACCCTTAACCCTCACCCTTAATCCTCACCCTTAACCCTCACCCTTAACCCTTAACTCTCACCGTTAACCCTCACCCTTAACCCTCACCCTTAACCCTCACCCTTAACCCTCACCCTTAACCCTCACCCTTAACCCTCACCCTTAACACTCACCCTTAATCCTCACCCTTAACCCTCACCCTTAACCCTCACCCTTAACCCTCACCCTTAACCCTCACCCTTAACCCTCACCCTTAACCCTCACCCTTAACACTCACCCTTAATCCTCACCCTTAACCCTCACCCTTAACCCTCACCCTTAACCCTCACCCTTAACCCTCACCCTTAACCCTCACCCTTAACCCTCACCCTTAACCCTCACCCTTAACCGTCACCCTTAACCCTCACCCTTAACCCTCACCCTTAACCCTCACACTTAACCCTCACCCGTAACCCTCACCCTTAACCATCACCCTTAACCCTCACCCTTAACCCTCATCCTTAACCCTCACCCTTAACCCTATCCTTTAACCCTCACCCTTAACCCTCACCCTTAACCCTCACCCTTAACCCTTAACCCTCACCCTCAACTCTCACCCTTAACCCTCACCCTTAACCATCACCCTTAACCCTCACCCTTAACCCTCACCCTTAACCCTCACCCTTAACCAATAACAATCACCCTTAACCCTTAACCCTCACCCTTAACGCTCACCCTTAACCCTCACGATTAAACCTCACACTTAACCCTCACCCTTAACCCTCACGATTAAACCTCACCCTTAACCCTCACCCTTAACCCTTAACCCTCACCCTTAACCCTCACCCTTAACCCTTAACCCTCACCCTTAACCCTCACCCTTAACCCTCACCCCTAACCCTCACCCTTAATCCTCACCCTTAACCCTCACCCTTAACCCATAACTCTCACCCTTAACCCTCACCCTTAACCCTCACCCTTAACCCTCATCTTTAACCCTCACCCTTATCCCTATCCTTTAACCCTCACCCTTAACCCTCACCATTAACCCTCACCCTTAACCCTTAACCCTCACCCTCAACTCTCACCCTTAACCCTCACCCTTAACCATCACCCTTAACCCTCACCCTTAACCCTCAACCTTAACCCTCACCCTTAACCCTTAACCCTCACCCTCAACCCTCACCCTTAACCCTCACCCTTAATCCTCACCCTTAACCCTCACCCTTAACCCTTAACTCTCACCGATAACCCTCACCCTTAACCCTCACCCTTAACCCTCACCCTTAACCCTCACTATTAACCCTCACCCTTAACCCTCACCCTTAATCCTCACCCTTAACCCTCACCCTTAACCCTTAACTCTCACCGTTAACCCTCACCCTTAACCCTCACCCTTAACCCTCACCCTTAACCCTCACCCTTAACCCTCACCCTTAACCCTCACCCTTAACACTCACCCTTAATCCTCACCCTTAACCCTCACCCTTAACCCTTAACCCTCACCCTTAACCCTCACCCTTAACCCTCACACTTAACCCTCACCCGTAACCCTCACCCTTAACCATCACCCTTAACCCTCACCCTTAACCCTCACCCTTAACCCTTAACCCTCACCCTTAACCCTCACCCTTAACCCTCACCCTTAATCCTCACCCTTAACCCTCACCCTTAACCCATAACTCTCACCCTTAACCCTCACCCTTAACCCTCACCCTTAACCCTCATCCTTAACCCTCACCCTTAACCCTATCCTTTAACCCTCACCCTTAACCCTCACCCTTAACCCTCACCCTTAACCCTTAACCCTCACCCTCAACTCTCACCCTTAACCCTCACCCTTAACCATCACCCTTAACCCTCACCCTTAACCCTCAACCTTAACCCTCACCCTTAACCCTTAACCCTCACCCTCAACCCTCACCTTAACCCTTACCCTTAACCCTCACCCTTAATCCTCACCCTTAACCCTCACCCTTAACCCTTAACTCTCACCGTTAACCCTCACCCTTAACCCTCACCCTTAACCCTCACCCTTAACCCTCACCCTTAACCCTCACCCTTAACCCTCACCCTTAACACTCACCCTTAATCCTCACCCTTAACCCTCACCCTTAACCCTTAACCCTCACCCTTAACCCTCAACCTTAACCAATAACAATCACCCTTAACCCTTAACCCTCACCCTTAACGCTCACCCTTAACCCTCACGATTAAACCTCACACTTAACCCTCACCCTTAACCCTCACGATTAAACCTCACCCTTAACCCTCACCCTTAACCCTTAACCCTCACCCTTAACCCTTACCCTTAACCCTTAACCCTCACCCTTAACCCTCACCCTTAACCCTCACCCTTAACCCTCACCCTTAATCCTCACCCTTAACCCTCACCCTTAACCCATAACTCTCACCCTTAACCCTCACCCTTAACCCTCACCCTTAACCCTCATCTTTAACCCTCACCCTTATCCCTATCCTTTAACCCTCACCCTTAACCCTCACCATTAACCCTCACCCTTAACCCTTAACCCTCACCCTCAACTCTCACCCTTAACCCTCACCCTTAACCATCACCCTTAACCCTCACCCTTAACCCTCAACCTTAACCCTCACCCTTAACCCTTAACCCTCACCCTCAACCCTCACCCTTAACCCTCACCCTTAATCCTCACCCTTAACCCTCACCCTTAACCCTTAACTCTCACCGATAACCCTCACCCTTAACCCTCACCCTTAACCCTCACCCTTAACCCTCACTATTAACCCTCACCCTTAACCCTCACCCTTAATCCTCACCCTTAACCCTCACCCTTAACCCTTAACTCTCACCGTTAACCCTCACCCTTAACCCTCACCCTTAACCCTCACCCTTAACCCTCACCCTTAACCCTCACCCTTAACCCTCACCCTTAACACTCACCCTTAATCCTCACCCTTAACCCTCACCCTTAACCCTTAACCCTCACCCTTAACCCTCACCCTTAACCAATAACAATCACCCTTAACCCTTAACCCTCACCCTTAACGCTCACCCTTAACCCTCACGATTAAACCTCACACTTAACCCTCACCCTTAACCCTCACGATTAAACCTCACCCTTAACTCTCACCCTTAACCCTTAATCCTCACCCTTAACCCTCACCCTTAACCCTTAACCCTCACCCTTAACCCTCACCCTTAACCCTCACCCTTAACCCTCACCCTTAATCCTCACCCTTAACCCTCACCCTTAACCCATAACTCTCACCCTTAACCCTCACCCTTAACCCTCACCCTTAACCCTCATCTTTAACCCTCACCCTTATCCCTATCCTTTAACCCTCACCCTTAACCCTCACCATTAACCCTCACCCTTAACCCTTAACCCTCACCCTCAACTCTCACCCTTAACCCTCACCCTTAACCATCACCCTTAACCCTCACCCTTAACCCTCAACCTTAACCCTCACCCTTAACCCTTAACCCTCACCCTCAACCCTCACCCTTAACCCTCACCCTTAATCCTCACCCTTAACCCTCACCCTTAACCCTTAACTCTCACCGATAACCCTCACCCTTAACCCTCACCCTTAACCCTCACCCTTAACCCTCACTATTAACCCTCACCCTTAACCCTCACCCTTAATCCTCACCCTTAACCCTCACCCTTAACCCTTAACTCTCACCGTTAACCCTCACCCTTAACCCTCACCCTTAACCCTCACCCTTAACCCTCACCCTTAACCCTCACCCTTAACCCTCACCCTTAACACTCACCCTTAATCCTCACCCTTAACCCTCACCCTTAACCCTTAACCCTCACCCTTAACCCTCACCCTTAACCAATAACAATCACCCTTAACCCTTAACCCTCACCCTTAACGCTCACCCTTAACCCTCACGATTAAACCTCACACTTAACCCTCACCCTTAACCCTCACGATTAAACCTCACCCTTAACTCTCACCCTTAACCCTTAATCCTCACCCCTAACCCTCACCCTTAACCCTTAACCCTCACCCTTAACCCTCACCCTTAACCCTCACCCTTAACCCTCACCCTTAATCCTCACCCTTAACCCTCACCCTTAACCCATAACTCTCACCCTTAACCCTCACCCTTAACCCTCACCCTTAACCCTCATCTTTAACCCTCACCCTTATCCCTATCCTTTAACCCTCACCCTTAACCCTCACCATTAACCCTCACCCTTAACCCTTAACCCTCACCCTCAACTCTCACCCTTAACCCTCACCCTTAACCATCACCCTTAACCCTCACCCTTAACCCTCAACCTTAACCCTCACCCTTAACCCTTAACCCTCACCCTCAACCCTCACCCTTAACCCTCACCCTTAATCCTCACCCTTAACCCTCACCCTTAACCCTTAACTCTCACCGATAACCCTCACCCTTAACCCTCACCCTTAACCCTCACCCTTAACCCTCACTATTAACCCTCACCCTTAACCCTCACCCTTAATCCTCACCCTTAATCCTCTGCAAAATGGCGGCGCTGCCCTAGCAGCTGCGGCTCACCTGCGGTCCATTTGTCTTGTGTTTTTGTTGGTTTTGTTTGTCTTAATTGTAGTTGTGATGTGGTGTTTTTGTGTTTGTGTACTATGTGTGTATGTGGGGGGGAGGGGGAAACTGTAACATTGTAAATATGTGTCCCTTCCGAACGGAGACCCGACCTTTGTTTTCTGGGCCGTGTCTCCGTTCCTGCTGCGGCCTACCATCGGCCCAACTCCTGGAGCTGGCGGCCTCCAGGGCTCTGGTTCGCAGAGCCCGCGGATCGGACTGACCACCACCGGAGCCGGCCGTCTTCGGAGGCTGCGGGAGCGGCTGCGACTCGCCTTAGGCTCGGGCCGCGTGGATGCCGACATCGGGAGCTCCGGCAGCGGCAGCGGGTTCGCCCGCCCCGGATCGCGGGGCTTGGGTCGCGGACATTTCACCGTCCGGCGCGGCCTAAGATATACCGCGGGATATTTCTCTGCTGGGCGGGGGCTTCAATGTCGGGAGCCACGACCGCCCCGACGTGCAGCAACAGCGGCAGCAGCGTGTTCGCCCGCCCCGGATCGGACTTATCATCGGCGGAGCCGGCCGTCTTCGGAGGCTGCGGGAGCGGCTGCGACGCGACGCGCCTTGGGCTTGGCCCGCTGTGGACCGTCCGGTGCGGCCTGCAACCACAACAACCTGACTGCGGGCGAGGACAGCAGGAGAAGGGAAAGACATTGTGGCCTTCCATCACAGTGAGGAGAGAGAGGACTGGAGGAGACTCACTGTGATGGATGTTTCTTTGATGGATGTTTCTTTTTTTGTGTGTTTTTGGGGTTGGGTAATTTTAATGCCTATTTAATGCTTTTATTGTTGGACTGTGTTTTGGGGGTTTTGGGGTTGTGTAATTTGAATGCATATTTAATGCTTTTATTGTTGGACTGTGGGTGACCGAATTTCGTCCAATATTGGATGACAAATAAAGCTATCTATCCATCTATCTATCTATCTATCTATCTATCTATCTATCACCCTTAACCCTTAACTCTCACCCTTAACCCTCACCCTTAACCCTCACCCTTAACCCTCACCCTTAACCCTCACCCTTAACCCTCACCCTTAACCCTCACCCTTATCACTCACCCTTAATCCTCACCCTTAACCCTCACCCTTAACCCTCACCCTTAACCCTCACCCTTAACCCTCACCCTTAACCCTCACCCTTAACCATTAACCCTCACCCTTAACCGTTAA
Organism: Rhinoraja longicauda; assembly: GCF_053455715.1. NCBI lineage: Eukaryota > Metazoa > Chordata > Chondrichthyes > Rajiformes > Arhynchobatidae > Rhinoraja > Rhinoraja longicauda. Next base: position 27,733 of record NW_027601335.1, on the reverse strand, counting down.
CCCTCACCCTTAACCCTCACCCTTAACCCTAACCCTTAACACTCACGCTTAACCCTCACCCTTAACCCTCACCCTTAACCCTTAACCCTCAGCCTTAACCCTCACCCTTAACCCTCACGATTAAACCTCACACTTAACCCTCACCCTTAACCCTCACGATTAACCCTCACCCTTAACCCTCACCCTTAACCCTTAACCCACACCCTTAACCCTCACCCTTAACCCTCACCCTTAAACCTCACCCTTAACCCTCACCCTTAACCCTCACCATTAACCCTTAACCCTTAACCGTCACCCTTAACCCTCACCCTTAACCCTCACCCTTAACCCTCAGCCTTAACCCTTAACCATCACCCTTAACCCTCACCCTTAATCCTCACCCTTAACCCTCACCCTTAACCCATAACTCTCACCCTTAACCCTCACCCTTAACCCTCACCCTTAACCCTCGCGATTAAACCTCACCCTTAACCCTCACCCTTAATCCTCACCCTTAACCCTCACCCATAACCCTCACCCTTACCCCTCACACTTAACCCTCACCCTTAACCCTCACCCTTAACCCTCAACCTTAACCCTCACCCTTAATTCTCACGCTTAACCCTCACCCTTAACCATCACCCTTAACCCTCACCCTTAACCCTCACCCTTAACCCTCACCCTTAACCCTCACCCTTAACCCTCACCCGTAACCCTCACCCTTAACCCTCACCCTTAATTCTCACGCTTAACCCTCACCCTTAACCATCACCCTTAACCCTCACCCTTAACCCTCACCCTTAACCCTCACCTTTAACCCTCACCCTTAATCCTTAACCCTCGCCCTTATCCCTCACCCTCAACCCTCACACTTAACCATCACCCTTAACCTTCACCATTAACCCTCACCTTTAACCCTCACCCTTAACCCTCACCCTTAACCCTCACCCTTAACCCTTAACCCTCACCCCTTAACCCTCACCCTTAACCCTCACCCTTAACCCTCACCCTTAACCCTCACCCTTAACCCTCACCCTTAACCCTCAACCTTAACCCTCACCCTTAACCCTCACCCTTAAACCACACCCTTAACCCTCACCCTTAACCCTCACCCTTAACCTTCATCCTTAACCATCACCCTTAACCCTCACCCTTAACCCTCACCCTTAACCCTCACCCTTAACCTTCACCCTTAACACTCACCCTTAACCCTTAACCCTCACCCTTAACCCTCACCCTTAACTCTCACCCATATCCCTCACCCTTATCCCTCACCCTTAACCCTCACCCTTAACCCTCACCTTTAACCCTCACCCTTAATCCTTAACCCTCGCCCTTAACCCTCACCCTCAACCCTCATCCTTAACCATCACCCTTAACCCTCACCCTTAACCCTCACCCTTAACCCTCACCCTTAACACTCACCCTTAACCCATAACCCTCACCCTTAACCCTCACCCTTAACTCTCACCCATATCCCTCACCCTTATCCCTCACCCTTAACCCTCACCCTTAACCCTCACCCTTAACCCTCACCCTTAACCCTCACCCTTAACCATCACCCTTAACTCTCACCCTTAACCATCACCCTTAACCCTCACCCTTAACCCTCACCCTTAACCATCATCCTTAACCCTCACCCTTAACCCTCACCCTTAACACTCACCCTTAACCCTTAACCCTCACCCTTAACCCTCACCCTTAACCCTCACCCTTACCCCTCACCCTTAACCCTCACCCTTAACCTTCACCCTTAACCCTCACCCTTGACCCTCACCCTTAACTCTCACCCTTAACCCTCACCCTTAACCATCTCCCTTAACCATCTCCCTTAAACCTCACCCTTAACCCTCACCCTTAACCCTCACCCTTAACCCTCACCCTTAACCCTCACCCTTAACCCTCACCCTTAACCCTTAACCCTCACCCTTAACCATCACCCTTAACCCTCACCGTTAACCCTCACCCTTAACCCTCACCCTTAACCCTCACCCTTAACCCTTAACCCTCATCCTTAACCATCACCCTTAACCCTCACCCTTAACCCTCACCCTTAACCCTCACACTTAACCCTCACCCTTAATCCTTAACCCTCACCCTTAACCCTCACCCTTAACCCTCACCCTTAACCCTCACCCATAACCCTCACCCTTAACCCTCACCCTTAACCCTCACCCTTAATTCTCACGCTTAACCCTCACCCTTAACCATCACCCTTAACCCTCACCCTTAACCCTCACCCTTAACCCTCACCTTTAACCCTCACCCTTAATCCTTAACCCTCGCCCTTATCCCTCACCCTCAACCCTCACACTTAACCATCACCCTTAACCTTCACCATTAACCCTCACCTTTAACCCTCACCCTTAACCCTCACCCTTAACCCTCACCCTTAACCCTTAACCCTCACCCTTAACCCTCACTCTTAACCCTCACCCTTAACCCTCACCCTTAACCCTCACCCTTAACCCTCACCCTTAACCCTTAACCCTTAACCCTCACCCTTAACTCTCACCCATATCCCTCACCCTTATCCCTCACCCTTAACCCTCACCCTTAACCCTCACCCTTAACCCTCACCCTTAACCCTCACCCTTAACCCTGACCCTTAACCATCACCCTTAACTCTCACCCTTAACCATCACCCTTAACCCTCACCCTTAACCCTCACCCTTAACCATCATCCTTAACCCTCACCCGTAACCCTCACCCTTAACACTCACCCTTAACCCTTAACACTCACCCTTAACCCTCACCCTTAACCCTCACCCATAACCCTCACCCCTCACCCTTAACCCTCACCCTTAACCTTCACCCTTGACCCTCACCCTTGACCCTCACCCTTAACTCTCACCCTTAACCCTCACCCTTAACCATCACCCTTAACCCTCACCCTTAACCCTCACCCTTAACCCTCACCCTTAACCCTCACCCTTAACCCTTAACCCTCACCCTTAACCATCATCATTAACCCTCACCCTTAACCCTCACCCTTAACCCTCACACTTAACCCTCACCCTTAATCCTTAACCCTCACCCTTAACCCTCACCCTCAACCCTCACACTTAACCATCACCCTTAACCCTCACCCTTAATCCTTAACCCTCGCCCTTAACCCTCACCCTCAACCCTCACTTAACCATCACCCTTAACCCTCACCCTTAACCCTCACCATTAACCCTCACCCTTAACGCTCACCCTTAACCCTTAACCCTCGCCTTTAACCCTCGCCCTTAACCCTCCCCCTTAACCCTCACCCTTAACCCTCAACCTTAACCCTCACCCTTAACCCTCACCCTTAACCCTCACCCTTAACCCTCACCCTTAACCCTCACCCTTAACCCTCACCCTTAACCCTCACCCTTAACCCTCACCCTTCACCCTCACCCTTCACCCTCACCCTTCACCCTCACCCTTCACCCTCACCCTTCACCCTCACCCTTCACCCTCACCCTCACCCTTCACCCTCACCCTTCACCCTGACCCTTAACCCTCACCCTTAACCCTCACCCTTAACCCTCACCCTTAACCCTCACCCTTAACCCTCACCCTTAACCCTCACCCTTAACCCTCACCCTTAACCCTCACCCTTAACCCTCACCCTTAACCCTCACCCATAACCCTCACCCCTCACCCTTAACCCTCACCCTTAACGCTCACCCTTAACCCTCACCCTTAACCCTCACCCTTAACCCTCACGCTTAACCCTCACCCTTAATTCTCACGCATAACCCTCACCCTTAACCATCACCCTTAACCCTCACCCTTAACCCTCACCCTTAACCCACAACCTTAACCCTCACCCTTAACCCTTAACCCTCCCCTAAACCATCACCCTTAACCCTCACCCTTAACCCTCACCCTTAACCCTCACACTTAACCCTCACCCTTATTCCTTAACCCTCACTGTTAACACTTACCCTCAACCCTCACACTTAACCATCACCCTTAACCCTCACCCTTAACCCTCACCATTAACCCTCACCTTTAACCCTCACCCTTAACCCTCACCCTTAAGCCTTAACCCTCACCCTTAACCCTCACCCTTAAACCTCACCCTTAATCCTCAACCTTAACCCTCGCCCTAAACCCTCCCCCTTAACCCTCACCCTTAACCCTCAACCTTAACCCTCACCCTTAACCCTCACCCTTAAACCTCACCTTTAACCCTCACCCTTAACCCTCACCCTTAACCCTCACCCTTAACCCTCACCCTTAACCCTTAACCCTCACCCTTAACCAACGCCCTTAACCCTCACCCTTAACCCTCACCCTTAACCCTCACACTTAACCCTCACCCTTATTCCTTAACCCTCACTCTTAACACTTACCCTCAACCCTCACACTTAACCATCACCCTTAACCCTCACCCTTAATCCTCACCCTTAACCCTCACCCTTAACCCTTAACCCTCACCCTTAAACCTCACCCTTAACCCTCAACCTTAACCCTCGCCCTAAACCCTCCCTCTTAACCCTCACCCTTAACCCTCAACCTTAACCCTCACCCTTAACCCTCACCCTTAAACCTCACCCTTAAACCTCACCTTTAACCCTCACCCTTAACCCTCACCCTTAACCCTCACCCTTAACCATCAGCCTTAACCATCACCCTTAACCCTCACCCTTAACCCTCACCCTTAACCCTCACCCTTAACCCTCACCCTTAACCCTCACCCTTAACCCTCACCCTTAACCCTCACCCTTAACCCTCACCCTTAACCCTCACCCATAAAACTCACCCTTAACCCTCACCCTTAATCCTTAACCCTCACCCTTAACCCTCACCCTCAACCCTCACACTTAACCATCACCCTTAACCCTCACCCTTAACCCTCACCATTAACCCTCACCATTAACCCTCACCCTTAACCCTCACCCTTAACCCTCACCCTTAACCCTTAACCCTCACCCTTAACCCTCACCCTTAACCCTCACCCTTAACCCTCACCCTTAACCCTCACCTTTAACCCTCACCCTTAATCCTTAACCCTCGCACTTAACCCTCACCCTCAACCCTCACTTAACCATCACCCTTAACCCTCACCCTTAACCCTCACCATTAACCCTCACCCTTCACCCTCACCCTTAACCCTCACCCTTAACCCTCACCCTTAACCCTTAAGCCTCACCCCTAACCCTCACCCTTAACCCTCACCCTTAACACACACCCTTAACCCTCGCCCTTAACCCTCCCCCTTAACCCTCACCCTTAACCCTCAACCTTAACCCTCACCCTTAACCCTCACCCTTAAACCTCACCCTTAACCCTCACCCTTAACCCTCACCCTTAACCCTCACCATTAACCCTCACCCTTAACACACACGCTTAACCCTTAACCCTCACCCTTAACCCTCACCCTTAACCCTCACCCTTAACACTCACCCTTATCCCTCACCCTTAACCCTCACCCTTAACACTTAACCCTCACACTTAAACATCCCCCATAACCCTCACCCTTAACCCTCACCCTTAACCCTCACCCTCAACCCTCACCCTTAACCCTCACCTTTAACCCTCACCCTTAATCCTTAACCCTCACCCTTAACCCTCACCCTTAACCATCACCCTTAACCATCACCCTTAACCCTCACCCTTAACACTCACCCTTAACCCTTAACCCTCAACCTTAACACTCACCCTTAACTCTCACCCATAACCCTCACCCTTATCCCTCACCCTTAACCCTCACCCTTAACCCTCACCCTTAACCCTCACCCTTAACCCTCACCCTTAACCCTCACCCTTAACCATCACCCTTAACCCACACCCTTAACCCTCACCCTTAACTCTCGCCCTTAACCCTCGCCCTTCACCATCACCCTTAACCCTCACCCTTAACCCTCACCCTTAACCAACACCCTTAACCCTTAACCCTCACCCTTAACCCTCACCCTTAACCCTCACCCTTAACCCTCACCCTTAACCCTCACCCTTACCCCTCACCCTTAACCATCACCCTTAACCCTCACCCTTAACCCTCACCCTTAACCCTCACCCTTAACCCTCACCCTTAACACACACCCTTAACCCTTAACCCTCACCCTTAACCCTCACGCATAACCCTCACCCTTATCCCTCACCCTTAACTCTCACCCTTAACCCTCACCATTAACCATCATCCTTAACCCTCACCCTTAACCCTCACCCTTAACCCTCACCCTTAACACTCACCCTTAACCCTTAACACTCACCCTTAACCCTCACCCTTAACCTTCACCCTTAACCCTCACCCTTAACCCTCACCTTTAACTCTCACCCTTAATCCTTAACCCTCGCCCTTAACACTCACCCTCAACCCTCACACTTAACCATCACCCTTAACCCTCACCCTTAACCCTCACCCTTAACCCTCACCCTTAATCCTCACCCTTAACCCTCGCCCTTAACCCTCGCCCTTAACCCTCACCCTTAACCCACACACTTAACAATCACCTTTAACCCTTAACCCTCACCCTTAACCCTCACCCTTAACCCTCACCCTTAACCCTCACCCATAACTCTCACCCTTAACCCTCACCCTTAAAGCAAACTAGTCTGCAGCTGGTAGGGTTGCTTGTATGGCGGCGCACACAGTTGCAGCGGCTCGATGTCCTCCCGGTCAGTGCTCGTGTTTTTTGTGTATGTGTATGTGTATGTGTATGTGTGCGTGTTGTTTTGTGCCCTGTGTACTTACTTGTTTTGTGCCCTGTGTACCATCAGCCTTAACCATCACCCTTAACCCTCACCCTTAACCCTCACCCTTAACCCTCACCCTTAACCCTCACCCTTAACCCTCACCCTTAACCCTCACCCTTAACCCTCACCCTTAACCCTCACCCTTAACCCTCACCCATAAAACTCACCCTTAACCCTCACCCTTAATCCTTAACCCTCACCCTTAACCCTCACCCTCAACCCTCACACTTAACCATCACCCTTAACCCTCACCCTTAACCCTCACCATTAACCCTCACCATTAACCCTCACCCTTAACCCTCACCCTTAACCCTCACCCTTAACCCTTAACCCTCACCCTTAACCCTCACCCTTAACCCTCACCCTTAACCCTCACCCTTAACCCTCACCTTTAACCCTCACCCTTAATCCTTAACCCTCGCACTTAACCCTCACCCTCAACCCTCACTTAACCATCACCCTTAACCCTCACCCTTAACCCTCACCATTAACCCTCACCCTTCACCCTCACCCTTAACCCTCACCCTTAACCCTCACCCTTAACCCTTAAGCCTCACCCCTAACCCTCACCCTTAACCCTCACCCTTAACACACACCCTTAACCCTCGCCCTTAACCCTCCCCCTTAACCCTCACCCTTAACCCTCAACCTTAACCCTCACCCTTAACCCTCACCCTTAAACCTCACCCTTAACCCTCACCCTTAACCCTCACCCTTAACCCTCACCATTAACCCTCACCCTTAACACTCACCCTTAACCCTTAACCCTCACACTTAACCCTCACCCTTAATCCTTAACCCTCACCCTTAACCCTTACCCTCAACCCTCACATTTATCCATCACCATTAACCCTCACCTTAACCCTTACTATTAACCCTCACCCTTAACCCTCACCCTTATCCCTCACCCTTAACCCTAACCCTTAACCCTCACCCTTAACACTCACACTTAACCCTTACCCTTAACCATCACCCTTAACCCTCACTCTTAACCCACACCCTTAACCCTCACCCTTAACACACACGCTTAACCCTTAACCCTCACCCTTAACCCTCACCCTTAACCCTCACCCTTAACACTCACCCTTATCCCTCACCCTTAACCCTCACCCTTAACACTTAACCCTCACACTTAAACATCCCCCATAACCCTCACCCTTAACCCTCACCCTTAACCCTCACCCTCAACCCTCACCCTTAACCCTCACCTTTAACCCTCACCCTTAATCCTTAACCCTCACCCTTAACCCTCACCCTTAACCATCACCCTTAACCATCACCCTTAACCCTCACCCTTAACACTCACCCTTAACCCTTAACCCTCAACCTTAACACTCACCCTTAACTCTCACCCATAACCCTCACCCTTATCCCTCACCCTTAACCCTCACCCTTAACCCTCACCCTTAACCCTCACCCTTAACCCTCACCCTTAACCCTCACCCTTAACCATCACCCTTAACCCACACCCTTAACCCTCACCCTTAACTCTCGCCCTTAACCCTCGCCCTTCACCATCACCCTTAACCCTCACCCTTAACCCTCACCCTTAACCAACACCCTTAACCCTTAACCCTCACCCTTAACCCTCACCCTTAACCCTCACCCTTAACCCTCACCCTTAACCCTCACCCTTACCCCTCACCCTTAACCATCACCCTTAACCCTCACCCTTAACCCTCACCCTTAACCCTCACCCTTAACACACACCCTTAACCCTTAACCCTCACCCTTAACCCTCACGCATAACCCTCACCCTTATCCCTCACCCTTAACTCTCACCCTTAACCCTCACCATTAACCATCATCCTTAACCCTCACCCTTAACCCTCACCCTTAACCCTCACCCTTAACACTCACCCTTAACCCTTAACACTCACCCTTAACCCTCACCCTTAACCTTCACCCTTAACCCTCACCCTTAACCCTCACCTTTAACTCTCACCCTTAATCCTTAACCCTCGCCCTTAACACTCACCCTCAACCCTCACACTTAACCATCACCCTTAACCCTCACCCTTAACCCTCACCCTTAACCCTCACCCTTAATCCTCACCCTTAACCCTCGCCCTTAACCCTCGCCCTTAACCCTCACCCTTAACCCACACACTTAACAATCACCTTTAACCCTTAACCCTCACCCTTAACCCTCACCCTTAACCCTCACCCTTAACCCTCACCCATAACTCTCACCCTTATCCCTCACCCTTAACCCTCACCTTTAACCCTCACCCTTAACGCTCACCCTTATCCCTCACCTTTAACCATCACCCTTAACCCTCACCCTTAAAGCAAACTAGTCTGCAGCTGGTAGGGTTGCTTGTATGGCGGCGCACACAGTTGCAGCGGCTCGATGTCCTCCCGGTCAGTGCTCGTGTTTTTTGTGTATGTGTATGTGTATGTGTATGTGTGCATGTTGTTTTGTGCCCTGTGTACTTACTGTCGGGCGAACAACGTCTACGGCCGGCAGGATCTTCTTAGGATTGGAGCCGGTCGCGAATGGGGGGTTACCGCCGAGTTTGTCCGCTCATACAAGATCCCGGCGGACATAGCGAGGAGCCCCGACTCTCCGTGGATCACCATCCCCGCGGGGAGGAGGCGAAGGCGGCGCAGAGAGAGAAGGCAAAAGCGAGGCGGCAGGGCCGGCGCTCTGGTCAGGCTACGGAGGCAGCCACTGAAACCACCGCTTCCCAGCCTGTTTCTAACGAACGCCAGATCCCTCGCTAACAAGATGGATGAACTTAGGCTGCAGACTGCAGCTAACAACGCCGTGAAGGACAGCTGTATCCTGTTGATCACGGAGACCTGGCTTCATTCTTTCATTCCGGACTCTGCTATCGAGCTAGCAGGCTACACAGCACAGCGTCATGACAGGACAAGAGACTCTGGTAAGAGCAGAGGTGGAGGGCTCTGTGTGTACGTGAACAACACCTGGTGTACAAACACAGTGATTGTAGACAGTCACTGCTCCCCGGACCTGGAGTATGTGACTGTTAAATGCAGGCCCATTTATCTCCCTAGAGAGTTTACTGTTGTCATGATAACTGCTGTGTACATACCACCGGATGCTAATGCTAACTCGGCTATCGGATATTTGTATGGTAGCACTAGCAGTCAACAGAGCATATATCCTGACGGTGTTCACATCATAGCAGGGGACTTTAACCACGCGGACTTGAAGAAAATGCTCCCCAAATTCTATCAGCATGTTAAATGTGCTACAAGAGGAGCTAACACACTGGACAAGGTCTACTCCAACATCAAGCTGGGCTACAGGGCTAGACAACTACCACACCTGGGTCAGTCGGACCATATGTCCCTGTTTTTAATTCCTGCATATGCCCCCCTCAGGAAAACCGCTCCTACCATCACAAAGACCATCACAACTTGGCCTGATGGTGCATCTCAGCAGCTGCAGGACTGCTTCGACAGGACCAACTGGGATGTGTTTGAACACCGGGACCTGGAGGTGTTCACAGACAGTGTACTATGTTACATTAAAAACTGCATGGACACTGTCACAGTGGACAAACGCATCCGGGTCTACCCCAACCAGAAGCCCTGGATGACCCGGGAGGTCCAGCGGCTGTTAAAAGAGAGGAACACTGCTTTTAGGTCTGGCGATAGGGCTTTATACAGCATGGCCCGAGCTAACCTGAAGAGAGGCATCAGAGAGGCCAAATTAGACTACAGGAGGAAGATAGAGGACCACCTGGACAGTAACAACAGCAGGCAGGTGTGGCAGGGGATCCAGTATCTAACCAACTATAAGACCAACCTTGGAGCTGCTGAAGGTGACGCCTCGTTGGCAGAGGAGCTGAACCTCTTCTTTGCTCGCTTTGAAGTGGAGCCACCCGAGACAGCCATATCACACCACATGGTCCACAGCAGCCTAACCCTCAAGATAGAGGAGCATGAGGTGAGGCGCCATCAATCCAAGGAAGGCTACTGGACCCGACGGCGTCTCTGGACGCGTGCTGAAGGACTGCGCTGACCAGCTGGCTGGAGTCTGTACGAGGATTTTCAACCAGTCTCTGGCCCAGTCCACTGTTCCATCCTGTCTGAAGTCCGCAATCATAGTCCCCTTGCCCAAAAAACCCCACATTTCCAGCCTCAACGACTACCGGCCAGTCGCACTCACACCAGTGGTGATGAAGTGTTTTGAAAAACTGGTCCGGGGTCATATCACATCACTCCTGCCCCGAAGCTTTGACCCCCACCAGTTTGTGTACAGAGCGAATAGATCCACAGAGGACGCTATAGCCACAGCCCTCCATGCTGCACTGTTCCACCTGGAGCAGCCGGGGAGCTACGTGCGGATGCTCTTTGTGGACTACAGCTCTGCCTTTAATACCATCCTTCCCCATAAACTGGTGGACAAACTGGGGGACTTGGGACTTCCACACTCCACCTGCATGTGGATAAATAGCTTCCTGTCAGCTCGCAGCCAGAGAGTCAGAGTGGGCCATCACACATCCACGGCCCTCAGCCTCAGTACCGGCTCTCCACAGGGCTGCGTGCTGAGCCCCCTGCTCTACACCATCTATACACATGACTGCACCCCCGCCCACCACAGCAACACCATTGTCAAATTTGCGGATGACACTACGGTGGTGGGACTCATCACCGGGGGGGACGAGTACGCCTACCGGGATGAGGCGGAGCAGCTGACAGTGTGGTGTGGAGAAAATAACCTGCTCCTCAACACCTTAAAGACAAAGGAAATAATAATAGACTTCAGAAAGAATAAAACGGACATGGTACCATTAACTATCAGAGGGGACTGTGTGGAGAGGGTGGCGGATTTCCGCTTCCTGGGAATCCATATTGAGGAGGACCTGACGTGGAGCGTGAACACCTCTGCGCTGCTGAAAAAGGTCCAGCAGAGACTGCACTTCCTGAGGGTGCTCAGGAAGAATAACATCACTCAGAGACTGCTGTTGTCCTTTTATCGGTGCTACATTGAGAGCATCCTAACATACTGTGTATGCGTATGGTACACCAGCTGCACAGCGGCTCAGAGGAAAGCGCTCCAGAGGGCCATTGACAACGCCCAGAGGATTGTCGGCTGCCCTCTACTTACCTTGGAGGACTTACACAGTTCCCGCTGCATCAAAAAATCCCAGAGTATTATAAAGGACATTTCCCACCCCGGACACTCCCTGTTTGAACTGTTACCGTCAGGCAGACGGTACAGATCTACAAGGACAAGGACAAACAGACTTAAAAATAGTTTTTACCCCACTGCTATAAAGGCACTAAATGTAGCCGCCAAGGAACGCAGGGGCGATACATAATAAGAGACTGTGAAATCGACAGAAGGATGTAGGGTTGGGTGTTTATGCGTGCTATTTTCATGATATTTATTTTAGTTGTTTATCTTTTTTAAAATATTTTACCTTGTATGTATCGTTAGCTTTTAGAAATGTTTGAATGGTGCACTGACTGGCTGACATTTTACAATTTCGTTGTACATGGCTCATGTTACAATGACAATAAAGGAACTATTCTATTCTAACCCTCACCCTTAACCATCACCCTTAACCTTTAACCCTCACCCTTAAACTCACCCTTAACCCTCACCCTTAACCCTCACCCTTAACCCTCACCCTTAACCCTTAGCCCTCACCCTTAACCCTCACCCGTAACCCTCACCCGTAACCCTCACCCTTATCCCTCACCCTTAACACTCACCCATAACCCTCACCCTTAACCCTCACCCTTAACCCTCACCCTTAACCCTCACCCTTAACCTGCAAACTTAACCCTCACCCTTAACCCTCACACTTCACCCTCACCCTTAACTCTCACCCATAACCCTCACCCTTAACCCTAACCCTTAACCCTCACCCTTAACCCTCACACTTAACCCTTAACCCTGACCCTTAACCCTCACCATTAACCCTCACACTTAACCCTTAACCCTCACCCTTAACCCTCACGCTTAACACTTAACCCTCACCCTTAACCCTCACCTTTAACCCTTAACCCTCACCGTTAACCCTCACACTTAACCCTCACCCTCAACCCTCACCCTTAACCCTCACCTTTAACCCTCACCCTTAATCCTTAACCCTCACCCTTAACCCTCACCCTTAACCATCACCCTTAACCCTCACCCTTAACCCTCACCCTTAACCCTCACCCTTACCACTCACCCTTAACCCTTAACCCTCAACCTTAACACTCACCCTTAACTCTCACCCATAACCCTCACCCTTATCCCTCACCCTTAACCCTCACCCTTAACCCTCACCCTTAACCCTCACCCTTAACCCTCACCCTTAACCCTCACCCTTAACCCTCACCCTTAACCATCACCCTTAACCCTCACCCTTAACTCTCACCCTTAACCCTCACCCTTAACCCTCACCCTTAACCCTCACCCTTAACCAACACCCTTAACCCTTAACCCTCACCCTTAACCCTCACCCTTAACACTCACATTTAACCCTCACTCTTAACCCTCACCCTTAACCCTCACCCATAACCCTCACCCTTACCCCTCACCCTTAACCCTCACCCTTAACCATCACCCTTAACCCTCACCCTTAACCCTCACCCTTAACTCTCACCGTTAACCCTCACCCTTAACTCTCACCCTAAACCCTCACCCTTAACCCTCACCCATAACCCTCACCCTTAACACACACCCTTAACCCTTAACCCTCACCCTTAACCCTCACCCTTAACCCTCACGCATAACCCTCACCCTTATCCCTCACCCTTAACTCTCACCCTTAACCCTCACCATTAACCATCATCCTTAACCCTCACCCTTAACCCTCACCCTTAACCCTCACCCTTAACCCTCACCCTTAACCCTTAACCCTCACCCTTAACCCTCACCCTTAACCTTCACCCTTAACCATCACCCTTAACCCTCACCTTTAACTCTCACCCTTAATCCTTAACCCTCGCCATTAACACTCACCCTCAACCCTCACACTTAACCATCACCCTTAACCCTCACCCTTAACCCTCACCCTTACCCTCACCCTTAACCCTCACCCTTAACCCTTAACCCTCACCCTTAACCCTCACCATTAACCCTCACCCTTAACCTTCGCCCTTAACCCTCGCCCTTAACCCTCGCCCTTAACCCTCGCCCTTAACCCTCACCCTTAACCCACACCCTTAACCCTCACCCTTAACCATCACCCTTAACCCTCACCCATAACCCTCACCCTTAACCCTCACCCTTAACAATCACCTTTAACCCTTAACCCTCACCCTTAACCCTCACCCTTAACCCTCACCCTTAACCCTCACCTTTAACTCTCACCCTTAATCCTTAACCCTCACCCTTAACACTCACCCTTAACCATCACCCTTAACCCTCACCTTTACCCTCACCCTTAACCCTCACCCTTAACCCTCACCCTTAACCCTTAACGCTCACCCTTATCCCTCACCTTTATCCATCACCCTTAACCCTCACCCTTAACCCTCACCCTTAACCCTCACCCTTAACCTACACCCTTAACCCTCACCCTTAATCTCACCCTTAACCCTCACCCTTAACCCTCACCCTTAACCCTCACCCTTAACCCTTAACCCTCACCCTTAACCCTCACCCATATCCCTCACCCTCAACCCTCACCCTCGACCCTCACCCTCAACCCTCACCCTCAACCCTCACCCTCAACCCTCACCCCTCACCCTCAACCCTCAACCCTCAACCCTCAACCCTCACCCTCAACCCTCACCCTCAACCCTCACCCTCAACCCTCACCCTCAACCCTCACCCTCAACCCTCACCCTCAACCCTCACCCTCAACCCACACCCTCAACCCTCACCCTCAACCCTCACCCTCAACCCTCACCCTCAACCCTCACCCTCAACCCTCACCCTTAACCCTCACCCTTAACCCTCACCCTTAACCCTTACCCTTAACCCTCACCCTTAACCCTCACCCTTAACCATCACCCTTAACCCTTACCCTTAACCCTCACCCTTAACCCTCACCCTTAACACACACCCTTAACCCTTAACCCTCACCCTTAACCCTCACCCTTAACCCTCACCTTTAACCCTCACCCTTAACCCTCACCCTTAACCCTTAACCCTCACCCTCAACCCTCACTTAACCATCACCCTCACCCTTAACCCTCACCCTTAACCCTCAACCTTAACCCTCACCCTTAACCCTCACCCATAAACCTCACCCTTAACCCTCACCCTTAACCCTCACCCTTAACCCTCATCCTTAACCATGACCCTTAACCATTATCCTCAACCCTCACCCTTAACCCTCACCCTTAACCCTCACCCTCAACAATCACCCTTAACCCTTAACCCTCACCCTTAACCATCACCCTTAACTCTCACCCATATCCCTCACCCTTATCCCTCACCCTTATCCCTCACCCTTACTCTCACCCTTAACCATCACCCTTAACCCTCACCCTTAACCCTCACCCTTAACCATCACCCTTAACCCTCACCCTTAACCCTCACCCTTAACCATCACCCTTAACCATCACCCTTAACACTCACCCTTAACCCTTAACTCTCACCCTTAACTCTCACCCATATCCCGCACCCTTAACCCTCACCCTTAACCCTCACCCTTAACCCTCACCCTTAACCCTCACCCTTAACCCTCACCCTTCACCCTCACCCTTCACCCGCACCCTTCACCCGCACCCTTCACCCGCACCCTTCACCCGCACCCCTCACCCGCAACCCTCACCCGCAACCCTCACCCGCAACCCTCACCCGCAACCCTCACCCGCAACCCTCACCCACAACCCTCACCCACAACCCTCACCCACAACCCTCACCCACAACCCTCACCCACAACCCTCACCCACAACCCTCACCCACAACCCTCACCCACAACCCTCACCCTTAACCCTCACCCTTAACCCTCACCCTTAACCCTCACCCTTAACCCTCACCCTTAACCCTCACCCTTAACCCTCACCCTTAACCCTCACCCTTAACCCTCACCCTTAACCCTTAACCCTCACCCTTAACCCTCACCCATAACCCTCACCCATAACCCTCACCCTTAACCCTCACCCTTAACCCTCACCCTTAACCCTCACCCTTAACCATCACCCTTAACCCTCACCCTTAACCCTCACCCTTAACCCTCACCCTTAACCCTCACCCTTAACCCTTAACCCTCACCCTTAACCATCACACATAACCCTCACCCTTAACACTCACCCTTAACCCTCACACTTAACCCTCACCCTTAATCCTTAACCCTCGCCCTTAACCCTCACCCTCAACCCTCACTTAACCATCACCCTTAACCCTCACCCTTAACCCTCACCATTAACCCTCACCCGTAACCCTCACCCTTAACCCTCACCCTTAACCCTCATCCTTAACCCTTAACCCTCGCCCTTAACCCTCGCCCTTAACCCTCCCCTTTAACCCTCGCCCTTAACCCTCACCCTTAACCCTCACCCTTAACCCTCACCCATAACCCTCACCCCTCACCCTTAACCCTCACCCTTAACCCTTAACCCTCACCCTTAACCCTCACCCTTAACTCTCACCCATATCCCTCACCCTTAACCCTCACCCTTAACCCTCACCCTTAACCCTCACCCTTAACCCTCACCCTTAACCCTCACCCTTAACCCTCACCCTTAACCCTCACCATTAACCCTCACCCTTAACCATCACCCTTAACCCTCACGCTTAACCCTCATCCTTAACCCTCACCCTTAACCATCACCCTTAAACCTCACCCTTAACCCTCACCCTTAACACTCACCCTTAACCCTTAACCCTCACCCTTAACCCTCACCCTTAACCCTCACCCATAACCCTCACCCATACCTCTCACCCTTACCCCTCACCCTTAACCCTCACCCTTAACCCTCACGCTTAACGCTCACCCTTAACCCTCACCCTTAACCATCACCCTTAACCCTCACCCTTAACCCTCACCCTTAACCCTCACCCTTAACCCTTAACCCTCACCCTTAACCATCATCCTTAACCCTCACCCTTAACCCTCACCCTTAACCCTCACACTTAACCCTCACCCTTAATCATTAACCCTCACCCTTAACCCTCACACTCAACCCTCACACTTAACCATCACCCTTAACCCTCACCCTTAACCCACACCATTAACCCTCACCCTTAACCCTCACCCTTAACCCTCACCCTTAACCCTTAACCCTCACCGTTAACCCTCACCCTTAACCCTCAACCTTAACCCTCACCCTTAACCCTCACCCTTAACCCTCACATTTAACCCTCACCCTTAATCCTTAACCCTCGCCCTTAACCCTCACCCTCAACCCTCACTTAACCCTCGCCCTTAACCCTCGCCCTTAACCCTCGCCCTTAACCCTCGCCCTTAACCCTCGCCCTTAACCCTCCCCCTTAACCCTCCCCCTTAACCCTCCCCCTTAACCCTCCCCCTTAACCCTCCCCCTTAACCCTCCCCCTTAACCCTCCCCCTTAACCCTCAACCTTAACCCTCACCCTTAACCCTCACCCTTAACCCTCACCCTTAACCCTCACACTTAACCCTCACCCTTAACCCTTAACCCTCAGCCTTAACCCTCACCCTTAACCCTCACCCATAACCCTCACCCTTAACCCTCACCCTTAACCCTCACCCTTAACCCTCACCCTTAACCCTCACCCTTAACGCTCACCCTTAAACCTCACCCTTAACCCCCACCCATAACCCTCACCCTTAATTCTCACCCTTAACCCTCACCCTTAACCCGCACCCTTAACCCTCACCCTTAACCCTCACCCTTAACCCTCACCCTTAACCCCTAACCCTCACCCTTAACCCTCACCCTTAACCCTCACCCTTAACCCTCAACCTTAACCCACACACTTAACCCTCACCCTTAATCCTTAACCCTCGCCCTCAACCCTCGCCCTCAACCCTCGCCCTCAACCCTCGCCCTCAACCCTCGCCCTCAACCCTCGCCCTCAACCCTCGCCCTCAACCCTCGCCCTCAACCCTCGCCCTCAACCCTCACCCTCAACCCTCACCCTCAACCCTCACCCCTCACCCTCAACCCTCACCCTCAACCCTCACCCTCAACCCTCACCCTCACCCTCAACCCTCACCCTCAACCCTCACCCTCAACCCTCACCCTCAACCCTCACCCTCAACCCTCACCCTTAACCCTCACCCTTAACCCTTAACCCTCACCCCTAACCCTCACCCTTAACCATCACCCTTAACCCTCACCCTTAACCCTCACCCTTAACGCACACACTTAACCCTCACCCTTAATCCTTAACCCTCACCCTTAATCCTTAACCCTCACCCTTAACCCTCACCCTTAACCCTCACCCTTAACCCTCACCCTTAACTCTCACCCTTAACCCTCACCCTTAACCATCACCCTTAACCCTCACCCTTAACCCTCACCCTTAACCCTCACCTTTATCCCTCACCCTTAATCCTTAACCCTCACCCTCAACCCTCACCCTCAACCATCACCCTCAACCTTCACCCATAACCCTCACCCATAACCCTCACCCTTAACCCTCACCCTTAACCCTCACCCTTAACCCTCACCCTTAACCCTCACCCTTAACCCTCACCCTTAACCCTCACCCTTAACCCTCACCCTTAACCCTCACCCTTAACCTTCACCCTTAACGCTCACCCTTAACGCTCACCCTTAACCCTCACCCTTAACCATCACCCTTAACCCTCACCCTCAACCCTCACCCTCACCCTCAACCCTCACCCTCAACCCTCACCCTCAACTCTCACCCTCAACCCTCACCCTCAACCCTCACCCTTAACCCTCACCCTTAACCCTTAACCCTCACCCCTAACCCTCACCCTTAACCATCACCCTTAACCCTCACCCTTAACCCTCACCCTTAACGCACACACTTAACCCTCACCCTTAATCCTTAACCCTCACCCTTAATCCTTAACCCTCACCCTTAACCCTCACCCTTAACCCTCACCCTTAACCCTCACACTCAACCCTCACACTTAACCATCACCGTTAACCCTCACCCTTAACCCACACCATTAACCCTCACCCTTAACCCTCACCCTTAACCCTCACCCTTAACCCTTAACCTTCACCGTTAACCCTCACCCTTAACCCTCAACCTTAACCCTCACCCTTAACCCTCACCCTTAACCCTCACATTTAACCCTCACCCTTAATCCTTAACCCTCGCCCTTAACCCTCGCCCTTAACCCTCGCCCTTAACCCTCGCCCTTAACCCTCGCCCTTAAGCCACGCCCTTAAGCCACGCCCTTAACCCTCACCCTTAACCCTCACCCTTAACCCTTAACCCTCACCCATCACCCTCACCCTTAACCCTCACCCTTAACCCTCACCCTTAACCCTCACCCTTAACCCTCACCCTTAACCCCCACCCATAACCCTCACCCTTAATTCTCACCCTTAACCCTCACCCTTAACCCTCACCCTTAACCCTCACCCTTAACCCTCACCCTTAACCCTCACCCTTAACCCTCACCCTTAACCCTCACCCTTAACCCCTAACCCTCACCCTTAACCCTCACCCTTAACCCTCACCCTTAACCCTCAACCTTAACCCACACACTTAACCCTCACCCTTAATCCTTAACCCCGCCCTTAACCCTCGCCCTCAACCCTCGCCCTCAACCCTCGCCCTCAACCCTCGCCCTCAACCCTCGCCCTCAACCCTCGCCCTCAACCCTCGCCCTCAACCCTCGCCCTCAACCCTCGCCCTCAACCCTCGCCCTCAACCCTCGCCCTCAACCCTCGCCCTCAACCCTCAACCCTCAACCCTCACCCTCAACCCTCACCCTCAACCCTCACCCTCAACCCTCACCCTCAACCCTCACCCTCAACCCTCACCCTCAACCCAAACTCTCAACCCAAACCCTCAACCCAAACCCTCAACCCTCACCCTCAACCCTCACCCTCAACCCTCACCCTCAACCCTCACCCTCAACCCTCACCCTCAACCCTCACCCTCAACCCTCAACCTCAACCCTCACCCTCAACCCTCACCCTCAACCCTCAACCCTCACCCTCACCCTCAACCCTTACCCTCAACCCTCACCCTTAACCCTCACCCTTAACCCTTAACCCTCACCCCTAACCCTCACCCTTAACCATCACCCTTAACCCTCACCCTTAACCCTCACCCTTAACGCACACACTTAACCCTCACCCTTAATCTTTAACCCTCACCCTTAACCCTCACCCTTAACCCTCACCCTTAACCCTCACCCTTAACTCTCACCCTTAACCCTCACCCTTAACCATCACCCTTAACCCTCACCCTTAACCCTCACCCTTAACCCTCACCTTTATCCCTCACCCTTAATCCTTAACCCTCACCCTCAACCCTCACACTCAACCATCACCCTTAACCTTCACCATTAACCTTCACCCTCAACCCTCACCCATAACCCTCACCCTTAACCCTCACCCTTAACCCTCACCCTTAACCCTCACCCTTAACCCTCACCCTTAACCCTCAACCTTAACCCTCACCCTTAACCCTCACCCTTAACCCTCACCCTTAACCTTCACCCACCCTTAACCCTCACCCTTAACCCTCACCCTTAACCCTCTCCCTTAACCCTCACCCTTAACCCTCACCCTTAACCATCTCCCTTAACCCTCACCCTTAACCCTCACCCATACCCCTCACCCTTCACCCTCACCCTTCACCCTCACCCATCACCCTCAACCCTCACCCTCAACCCTCACCCTCAACCCTCACCCTCAACCCTCACCCTCAACCCTCACCCTCAACCCTCACCCTCAACCCTCACCCTCAACCCTCACCCTCAACCCTCACCCTCAACCCTCACCCTCAACCCTCACCCTCAACCCTCACCCTTAACCCTCACCCTTAAACATCACCATTAACCCTCACCTTTAACGCTCACCCTTAACCCTCACCCTTAACACTCACCCTTAACCCTTAACCCTCACCCTTAACCCTCACCCATAACCCTCACCCTTAACCCTCACCCTTAACCCTCAACCTTAACCCTCACCCTTAACCCTCACCCTTAACCCTCACCCTTAACCCACACCCTTAACCCTCACCGTTAATTCTCACGCTTAACCCTCACCCTTAACCCTCACCCTTAACCCTCACCCTTAACCCTCACCCTTAACCCTCACCCTTAACCCTCACCGTTAACCCTTAACCCTCACACTTAACCCTCACCATTAACCCTCACCCTTAACCCTCACCCTTCACACTCACCCTTAACCCTTAACCCTCACACTTAACCCTCACCCTTAATCCTTAACCCTCACACTTAACCATCACCCTTAACCCTCACCCTTAACCCTCACCATTACCTCTCA
The DNA here is from genome assembly GCF_053455715.1 of Rhinoraja longicauda. Classification (NCBI taxonomy): domain Eukaryota; kingdom Metazoa; phylum Chordata; class Chondrichthyes; order Rajiformes; family Arhynchobatidae; genus Rhinoraja; species Rhinoraja longicauda. The sequence continues at coordinate 6,781 of NW_027601335.1, read as the reverse complement.
CACTTAACCCTCACCCTTAATCCTTAACCCTCACCATTAACCCTCACCCTTAACCCTCACCCTTAACCCTCACCCTTAACCCTCACCCTTAACACTTAACCCTCACTCTTAACCATCCCCCATAACTCTCACCCTTAACCCTCACCCTTAACCCTCACCCTTAACCCTCACCCTCAACCCTCACCCTCAACCCTCACCTTTAACCCTCACCATTAATCCTTAACCCTCACACTTAACCCTCACCCTTCACCCTCACCCTTCACCCTCACCCTTCACCCTCACCATTCACCCTCACCCCTCACCCTCAACCCTCACCCTCAACCCTCACCCTCAACCCTCACCCTCAACCCTCACCCTCAACCCTCACCCTCAAACCTCACCCTCAACCCTCACCCTCAACCCTCACCCTCATCCCTCAACCCTCACCCTCAACCCTCACCCTCAACCCTCACCCTCAACCCTCAACCCTCACCCTCAACCCTCACCCTCAACCCTCACCCTCAACCCTCACCCTCAACCTCAACCCTCACCCTCAACCCTCACCCTCAACCCTCACCCTCAACCCTCACCCTCAACCCTCACCATTAACCCTCACCCTTAACCCTCACCCTTAACCCTCACCCTTAACCCTCACCCTTAACCCTCACCCCTCACCCTTAACCCTCACCCTTAACCCTTAACCATCACCCTTAACCCTCACCCTTAACCCTCACCCTTAAACCTCACCCTTAACCCTCACCCTTAACCCTCACCCTTAACCCTCACCCTTAACTCTTATCCCTCACCCTTATCCCTCACCCTTAACCCACACCCTTAACCCACACCCTTAACCCACACCCTTAACCCTCAACCTTAACCCTCACCCTTAACCCTCACCCTTAACCCTCACCCTTAACCATCACCCTTAACCCTCACCCTTAACCCTCACCCTTAACCCTCACCCTTAACCCTCACCGTTAACCCTTAACCCTCACACTTAACCCTCACCATTAACCCTCACCCTTAACCCTCACCCTTCACACTCACCCTTAACCCTTAACCCTCACACTTAACCCTCACCCTTAATCCTTAACCCTCACACTTAACCATCACCCTTAACCCTCACCCTTAACCCTCACCATTACCTCTCACACTTAACCCTCACCCTTAATCCTTAACCCTCACCATTAACCCTCACCCTTAACCCTCACCCTTAACCCTCACCCTTAACCCTCACCCTTAACACTTAACCCTCACTCTTAACCATCCCCCATAACTCTCACCCTTAACCCTCACCCTTAACCCTCACCCTTAACCCTCACCCTCAACCCTCACCCTCAACCCTCACCTTTAACCCTCACCATTAATCCTTAACCCTCACACTTAACCCTCACCCTTCACCCTCACCCTTCACCCTCACCCTTCACCCTCACCATTCACCCTCACCCCTCACCCTCAACCCTCACCCTCAACCCTCACCCTCAACCCTCACCCTCAACCCTCACCCTCAACCCTCACCCTCAAACCTCACCCTCAACCCTCACCCTCAACCCTCACCCTCATCCCTCAACCCTCACCCTCAACCCTCACCCTCAACCCTCACCCTCAACCCTCAACCCTCACCCTCAACCCTCACCCTCAACCCTCACCCTCAACCCTCACCCTCAACCTCAACCCTCACCCTCAACCCTCACCCTCAACCCTCACCCTCAACCCTCACCCTCAACCCTCACCATTAACCCTCACCCTTAACCCTCACCCTTAACCCTCACCCTTAACCCTCACCCTTAACCCTCACCCCTCACCCTTAACCCTCACCCTTAACCCTTAACCATCACCCTTAACCCTCACCCTTAACCCTCACCCTTAAACCTCACCCTTAACCCTCACCCTTAACCCTCACCCTTAACCCTCACCCTTAACTCTTATCCCTCACCCTTATCCCTCACCCTTAACCCACACCCTTAACCCACACCCTTAACCCACACCCTTAACCCTCAACCTTAACCCTCACCCTTAACCCTCACCCTTAACCCTCACCCTTAACCATCACCCTTAACCCTCACCCTTAACCCTCACCCTTAACCCTCACCCTTAACCCTCACCCTTAACCCTCACCCTTCACCCTTAACCCTCACCCTTAACCCTCACCCTTAACCCTCACCCTTAACCCTCACCCTTAACCCTCACCCTTAACCCTCACCCTTAACCCTTAACCCTCACCCTTAACCATCACCCTTAACCCTCACCCTTAACCCTCACCCTTACCCCACACCCTTAACCCTCACCCTTAACCCTCACCCTTAACCCTCACCCTTAACCCTCAACCTTAACCCTCACCCTTAACCCTCACCCTTAACCCTCACCCTTAACCCTTAACACTCACCCTTAACCCTCACCCATAACCCTCACCCTTAACCCTCACGCTTAACCCTCACCTTTAACCCTCACCCTTAATCCTTAACCCTCACCCTTAACCCTCACCCTTAACCCTCACCCTTAACCCTCACCCTTAACCTTCACCCTTAACCCTCACCCTTAACCCTCACCCTTAACCCTCACCCTTAACCCTCACCCTTAACCCTCACCCTTAACCCTCACCCTTAAACCTCACCCTTAACCCTCACCCTTAACCCTCACCCTTAACCCTCACCCTTAACCCTTATCCCTCACCCTTATCCCTCACCCTTAACCCACACCCTTAACCCTCACCCTTAACCCTCACCCTTAACCCTCACCCTTAACCATCACCCTTAACCCTCACCCTTAACCCTCACCCTTAACCCTCACCCTTAACCCTCACCCTTAACCCTTAACCCTCACCCTTAACCCTCACCCTTAACCCTCACCCTTAACCCTCACCCTTAACCCTTAACCCTCACCCTTAACCATCACCCTTAACCCTCACTCTTAACCCTCACCCTTACCCCACACCCTTAACCCTCACCCTTAACCCTCACCCTTAACCCTCACCCTTAACCCTCAACCTTAACCCTCACCCTTAACCCTCACCATTAACCCTCACCCTTAACCCTCACCCTTAACCCTTAACCCTCACCCTTAACCCTCACCCATAACCCTCACCCTTAACCCTCACCCTTAACCCTCACCCTTAACCCTCACCCTTAACCCTCACCCTTAACCCTCACCCTTAAACCTCACCCTTAAACCTCACCCTTAACCCCCACCCATAACCCACACCCTTAATTCTCACGCTTAACCCTCACGCTTAACCCTCACCCTTAACCCTCACCCTTAACCCTCACCCTTAACCCTCACCCTTAACCCTCACCCTTAACCCCTAACCCTCACCCTTAACCATCACCCTTAACCCTCACCCTTAACCCTCAACCTTAACCCACACACTTAACCCTCACCCTTAATACTTAACCCTCGCCCTTAACCCTCGCCCTCAACCCTCGCCCTCAACCCTCGCCCTCAACCCTCGCCCTCAACCCTCGCCCTCAACCCTCGCCCTCAAACCTCGCCCTCAACCCTCGCCCTCAACCCTCGCCCACAACCCTCGCCCTCAACCCTCAAACCTCGCCCTCAACCCTCAACCATCACCCTCAACCCTCACCCTCAAACCTCACCCTCAACCCTCACACTCAACCCTCACCCTCAACCCTCACCCTCAACCCTCACCCTCAACCCTCACCCTCAACCCTCAACCCTCACCCTCAACCCTCAACCCTCACCCCTCACCCTCAACCCTCACCCTCAACCCTCACCCTCAACCCTTAACCCTCACACTTAACCCTCACCCTTAACCCTTAACCCTCACCCTTATCCCTCACCCTTAACTCTCACCCATATCCCTCACCCTTATCCCTCACCCTTAACCCACACCCTTAACCCTCACCCTTAACCCTCACCCTTAACCCTTAACCCTCACCCTTAACCCTCACCCTTAACCCTCACCCTTAACCCTCACCCTTAACCCTACACCCTTACCCCACACCCTTAACCCTCACCCTTAACCCTCACCCTTAACCCTCACCCTTAACCCTCACCCTTAACCCTCACCCTTAACCCTCACTCTTAACCCTCACCCTTAACCCTCACCCTTAACCCTCACCTTTAACCCTCACCCTTAATCCTTAACCCTCGCCCTGAATACTCACCCTCAACCCTCACACTTAACCATCGCCCTTAACCCTCGCCATTAACCCTCGCCCTTAACCCTCACCCTTAACCCTCACCCTTAACCCTTAACCCTCACCCTTAACCCTCACCCTTAACCCTCACCCTTAACCCTCACCCTTAACCCTCACCCTTAACCCTCACCCTTAACCCTCACCCTTAACCCTCAACCTTAACCCTCACCCTTAAACCTCACCCTTAACCCTCACCCTTAACCCTCACCATTCACCCTCACCCCTCACCCCTCAACCCTCACCCCTCACCCTCAACCCTCACCCTCAAACCTCACCCTCAACCCTCACACTCAACCCTCACCCTTAATCCTTAACCCTCGCCCTGAATACTCACCCTCAACCCTCACACTTAACCATCGCCCTTAACCCTCGCCATTAACCCTCGCCCTTAACCCTCACCCTTAACCCTCACCCTTAACCCTTAACCCTCACCCTTAACCCTCACCCTTAACCCTCACCCTTAACCCTCGCCCTCAACCCTCGCCCACAACCCTCGCCCTCAACCCTCAAACCTCGCCCTCAACCCTCAACCATCACCCTCAACCCTCACCCTCAAACCTCACCCTCAACCCTCACACTCAACCCTCACCCTCAACCCTCACCCTCAACCCTCACCCTCAACCCTCACCCTCAACCCTCACCCTCAACCCTCAACCCTCACCCCTCACCCTCAACCCTCACCCTCAACCCTCACCCTCAACCCTCACCCTCAACCCTCAACCCTCACCCTCAACCCTCACCCTCAACCCTCACCCTCAACCCTCACCCTCAACCCTCACCCTCAACCCTCACCCCTCACCCTCAACCATTAACCCTCAACCCTCACCCTCAACCCTCACCCTCAACCCTCACCCTTAACCCTCACCCTTAACCCTCACCCTTAACCCTTAACCCTCACCCTTAACCATCACCCTTAACCCTCACCCTTAACCCTCACCCTTAACGCACACACATAACCCTCACCCTTAATCCTTAACCCTCACCCTTAACCCTCACCCTTAACCCTCACCCTTAACCCTCACCCTTAACCATCACCCTTAACCCTCACCCTTAACCTTCACCCTTAACCCTCACCTTTATCCCTCACCCTTAATCCTTAACCCTCGCCCTTAACCCTCACCCTCAACCCTCACACTCAACCATCACCCTTAACCTTCACCATTAACCTTCACCCTCAACCCTCACCCTCAACCCTCACCCTCAACCCTCACCCTCAACCCTCACCCTCAACCCTCACCCTCAACCCTCACCCATCACCCTCAACCCTCACCCTCAACCCTCACCCTCAACCCTCACCCTCAACCCTCACCTTTAACCCTCAACCTTAACCCTCACCCTTAACCCTCACCCTTAACCCTCACCCTTAACCCTCACCCTTAACCCTCACCCTTAACCTTCACTCACCCTTAGCCCTCACCCTTAACCATCTCCCTTAACCCTCACCCTTAACCATCACCCTTAACCCTCACCCATACCCCTCACCCTTCACCCTCACCCTTCACCCTCACCCTTCACCCTCACCCATCACCCTCAACCATCACCCTCAACCCTCACCAACAACCCTCACCCTCAACCCTCACCCTCAACCCTCACCCTCAACCCTCACCCTCAACCCTCACCCTCAACCCTCACCCTCAACCCTCACCCTTAACCCCCACCCTTAACCATCACCATTAACCCTCACCTTTAACGCTCACCCTTAACCCTCACCCTTAACACTCACCCTTAACCCTTAACCCTCACCCATAACCCTCACCCTTAACCCTCACCCTTAACCCTCACCCTTAACCCTCACCCTTAACCCTCACCCTTAACCCTCACCCTTAACCCTCACCGTTAATTCTCACGCTTAACCCTCACCCTTAACCCTCACCCTTAACCCTCACCCTTAACCCTCACCCTTAACCCTCACCCTTCACACTCACCCTTAACCCTTAACCCTCACACTTAACCCTCACCCTTAATCCTTAACCCTCACCCTTAACCTCAACCCTCACACTTAACCATCACCCTTAACCCTCACCCTTAACCCTCACCATTACCTCTCACACTTAACCCTCACCCTTAATCCTTAACCTTCACCATTAACCCTCACCCTTAACCCTCACCCTTAACCCTCACCCTTAACAATTAACCCTCACTCTTAACCATCCCCCATAACCCTCACCCTTAACCCTCACCCTTAACCCTCACCCTTAACCCTCACCCCTCACCCTCAACCCTCACCTTTATCCCTCACCCTTAATCCTTAACCCTCACACTTAACCCTCACCCTTCACCCTCACCCTTCACCCTCACCATTCACCCTCACCCCTCACCCCTCACCCTCACCCCTCAACCCTCACCCTCAACCCTCACCCTCAACCCTCACCCTCAACCCTCACCCTCAACCCTCACCCTCAACCCTCACCCTCAACCCTCACCCTCAACCCTCACCCTCAACCCTCACCCTCAACCCTCAACCCTCACCCTCAACCCTCAACCCTCAACCCTCACCCTCAACCCTCACCCCTCACCCTTAACCCTCACCCTTAACCCTCACCCTTAACCCTCACCCTTAACCCTCACCCTTAACCCTCACCCTTAACCCTCACCCTTAACCCTCACCCCTCACCCTTAACCCTCACCCTTAACCCTTAACCATC